>NW_015628519.1:830122-855784 GCF_001515625.1 Sinocyclocheilus rhinocerous
CACTCCAAAGAGAAAGGAAAAATTGAAATCGCATCATATGACCCCTTTAAGAAGACGGATGCTTTTAGGCATCAACAAACACACACTTTCACAATCAAGCTGGCCATACACACCTTTCAGCATTATAATCCCTAGACATGTTTTCTTTTTAAATGTGGCAAGAAAATGCAGCTATAGCAATACAAAAGTATAATTTGAAATGGAATGATTTAGAGTTTTAATTTATATGAGTTAATTCACTAGCGTGTCTTGATGCATGAAATGTGAGCAATTATAATTTAAGAATTAATATCAAGCTTTTAATTTAAATGAATATAAATATAATATATAAAATAAAAGCTTTAAAATGAATATATATTGTATTTTTTAACCCATTTGTGCCCAAATTTTTCTGAATGGTTTCATGCATATAGTCATGTTAATAGTGTCCTATGTGAACATGTTCTGCATTTATTTTCCCCAGGTTTTTTCTTCTTCTTGAAAATCGTATTTGAATGTCAGACAACTATAGTTGCTGGTGGGCAAATATGTTGTATGCACCCCTTCAATGTCAAATTTGAACAGGAGGAGAACATTTGGCATCTAACTCAAAATAACTCCTTTCAACAGATCAATCTTTATTCATAAACAAATTTATTATGCATAAAAGTTGAAGAACATTCTATGAAAACCCAAAAAAGCTGCATCTAGCTTATAATCTCTTGAATATGAAAACACAACAAATCCATTTGTCTTAAAGTGGTGGAACATTAGTGCAAAACAAAGTGCAGCCATTAAGTTGCCCCAACAGGGTATTGTGCATCAAAAGGTTAAATGAAAATAAATAAATAGAATGAAGAAAATATTACATCAATATAATAAAAAAGGTATACCTGAAAAAAATTACGCATTTTTTAGGCCCATAGTATTTAATGGCTGACTGTAGTAGGTGATTTCATATAATAATGTACAAGACATTCCCATACAGTCCCATACAAGACATAATGTCATAAATTAATCCCATGCTTTAACTCTTTATCTTTCCATTCTTCCTTTTGTGTGACTGACTGAAGTTTGTAAACTTCTGCTGTCACTTGAAAACTGCCCCCCCCCCGCCCCCATGATATGTACTTGCTTACCTGGAGATAGCTTAAAGATCATGTAGCACAATATGAAATGTTGGCTATATTTGTCATTTTTAAAGACACATTTCATTGTGAGTTCACATAATGTTAAGAGCTGGATCCCTAGCTGAGACAATTTGGTCTCTAGTGCTATCATGCATACAGGACAAAAAAAGTTTGATGACACACTTATTACTTCAGAGCATCAACAAAGCTGTTAGATTCAGGTGGATGAAGGAAATGTCATACATACACAGATGTTTTTGATTAAGGACTGAGGTAATCAATGGTCTTTATATGATTCTATCATGCGTTCCTCACTTTTAGATTTCATAGTCAGTAAATGTAAACTCTCTGGCACCTTGTTCGCCTGGTTTTGCATTATGTGAGTGCAGACAGTTGCTTTCTCTTTTAAAACACATTCAGCCCAATCATTTAGTATAAATTAATGCAATAAGAATTTACAGACCAGTCAAAAATAGCTGTGAAAACAATGTAAAAGATAGTGGTGAGTTAACTGATAATAATATAATATAATATAATATAATATAATAATTATTCACAATATTACTGTTTTACAGTATTTTTTATCAAATAAATGCAACCTTGGTGAGCATGTGGTTTTGAACAATGGCTTAAATGCTATAATTTTAAAGCTTTATTTCTGTTAAGCTTTTTGGAGCAACATAAATAATAAAATATATAAATTCTCATGCAAAATTATCTCTTGATCTTCAGCGCAGAAGGGAATCGTGCTGGTGTGTGACTGCTCAAAAAAGGCACCGAGATAATCTAGGACAAGAGAATACATATTTTAACATTTACACATTTTACCTTAAAAATTATTAGAAGACGCTTTATACATTCAACTTCACCCTCCATTATGAATGATCAAGCTGAGTCTGCAACTCATAATTAAAACCCAAGTTTCCTGTTGTGTAGAGGCCCCTATGGGAATCCATATCAGTCTGAGAAGCTCCCTGTCTAAGTAGCTCAGATAAATACTACTATCATTGCAAAGGGGGTTGAGTCACATTCTCCATGCTAGTTAGAGATGAAGATACACTCTGTAATTTTCAAATTAGACGACCAGACGACTGACGACCGAACTGCTTTCAGATTATGCTGAGTTAAATTGAAGTACATTGTGGCCGTCCTTCGGGAGTACACAATTCCTGGCATGCAAATGCGTGAACCTTTCGCAAGGTCAGCATGAGAGCTAGAGCCATTGTGAGCTGTGAATGGTACTGAAATGTGAATTTCAGTACAGATGCAAATTGCATTCAGCAGAGCAGACAAAAGTTTGAAGAATGATGCGCAGTAGTCAGTGAGAGTGCAGCAAGTTTACTTTTTCTCCAGGGAAGCCTGGTCTTGTCAGAGCTGATAATGAATGCCACATTCTGCTTATTATTGTCAGGAAAAAGTGGCATCGGTTTGGCATTAAGGGACTGGCTGGGAGTGGCACCTGGCGCTTCCTGGAAGGTAGATAAAATGATAATAAGGGCCAGTCGTGAAGGTGATGTACCTGCGAGAAATTGTTGCTTGGTGTGATGCATTTAATAGCTCGTAAAAACACCTACAGATTCACTTGCACACACAAGCATGTGTTAATTAACACCTGTCTCTGACTCCTGAGAAAACAAAATGAGGCAAATTCACCTGGCTGAAAGCTTTCCTATCATATGTGGAAAGTAAATAAGAACAGTCCATCTTGTATATAATTGCTTAAATAGTAGAAAAACACTTGCAAATCTGAGCTGTCACAATCTTCACACTCTGCAGATATATGCTGTTGCAAGAAAATGTTTATAAATTCTTCAGCGTATGTATTAATTGGTCATAAAATGTGAAACATCAAAACCTCATCCCTCAGGGCCTTGACAGCTTGCAATCCTCCGGGACAATTAATTTCAAAGGTTATGAGGAGATTTTACTAGGAAAATGTAAGGCCATCTGTTTGCCAACTGAAGCTCATCAGAAGATGGTTGATGCATCAGGACAATCAGTTTTATAAAGAGGAGAGTGAGACTGTTGTGAAGGGTTCACATACTTTTTTTGTCAAGTGCTTTAAAAGTTCAATAAAGACATGAAAATGCATCATTATTTGTGTGAAAATTTTATAAACTGACTGTGTTGGGACTTAAATAGTTGACTCAAAAATGAAAATTTGCTAAAAACTGTACTCCCTCTCAGGCCATCCAAGATGTAGATTAGTTTGTTTCTTCATCAGAACAGATTTAGAGAAATTTAGTATCACATCACTTGCTCACCAATGGATCTTTTGCCGTGAATGGGTGCCGTCAGAATGAGAGTTTAAACAGCTGATAAAAACATCACAATATTGTATAAAAGCTGTGTGTTTGTAATAAACAAATTCTTCATTAAGATGTTTTTAACTGTTGCTTCCGGCTAAGAAAACAGTCTTAAATAAAACATTATTATGGATTATGGACTGGTTTAAGGTTAAAATGCCTTGATGGAATTGTTTCTTACAACACGCAGATGTTCACTTGATAAGATATTAACTGATCGTCCTTTTTGAATTCTCATTCTGACCGCACCCGTTCACTGCAGAGGATCCATTTGTGATCACGTTATGTAATGCTAAAGTTCTCAACTATTGCTGCAGATCAGATCAGATCAGATCAAAATGTATGACCCATACAGAAATTTATGGTAAGTCCATGGGCTCACATACTTTTGAGAAAGTATGTGAAAGAGCCACATGTAAATACATGTGAATAATATTCCACTTTGTCACTCTATCAGCTGCTTTTTCCTCTCCTTGTCTGCTTGTCTGTCACACCTGAATATGTCCTTCACAAAGCCCCCATTCCATCTCCAGCTTCCCATATCCTCTGCCTGCTTGCTCCTGTGGGTTGGCTAATGGAAAGCATGTTGGTTGTGGTTAAATCTCCGTAGGTGGCAGGATTACGGGATGCGGCGCACGGAACTGCAGCCACTCCACAATATCGACATGCAAACCTGCTCAGCTATTCAATTCGAGATGAAATTTAGATAGCTGGGTGCCAGTCTCATTTCCTGGTGGGTTCTTGCTGCTCTTGATGCTGGACGTCCTGTAAGGCTCAACAAAAATATGATTGCATCTTTTACACATTCTGTCCACCTCTTGTCCCGTTTGAGCATGTAATCTGTGAGCTCCTGGAGAGATTCCTCCGGAGACACAATTTGCACAAATGTAACAAATCTTTTTGATATCTAGACGTGTTATGATTGCACTGGAGCACTGCTTTGTCTGTTTTCAGTAAAGAATAATTGATGTGGCCCAAAAACGCTGGGATAGGCTCCAGCACCCCGCAAACCCTACACATAGGAAAAGCAGCTTGGAAATTGGATGGATGAATGGATGGAATAATTGACAGCAGACCAGTGAATTTCTGAAAATGAACGCACACCCGAGTAGCTGCTACACCTCAGGTCAGAATTAGTTTCCAATAATTCAGTGGTTCTGAGTAAATTATTCCGTTTATACAGCGTTAGAGAATCTACTTTGAAGCTGCTCATAATCTGAAGCAGGTAAACTAAACTAAGCAACTTTTTAAAAAAAGTATACAACTGAAGCTGAGGAAATGTCTTTTAAAAATAAATATTCATAATTCAATTATATAATTAAAATGTTTTTAGAACCAAAGATTTCTGGCAACAATAAATAAATAAATAAATGACAACAACGATCGAATATTTAAATTTTCATAATCCGCTCGGATGAACCGAATTTGGGGGATTGAATCGGGCTTTCCACCACTACGACCGTTTAGGATGAATGGATTCACTAAAATGAATCGGAAAGAGTTTTATTTTTTATTTAATTAGAATTTTAATTAATCAGATGGCAGTGAAGGTGCACGCGTGATATAATATGACATTAAAAATCCCTGTATGTAGTGTTTGGTATTTTAATTGTTCCGAGTCCCTTTTAGAGTTTCGCGCCATATGTGGTAAACCGGAAGCTGATAACGCTACATGAACTTGTAGCGTTTTTCATCATTTTGGATGGTGTGTGAAAAATTACTAATTTCTCATCTGGCAACAAGAACGCCAAACGTCTCAAATGGATTATATAAAGAGAGAGGAATCAAAAGAGATCAAAAACGTGACAAAAATGAACGTTTGTTAAGTGTTTCATCGACGGAGGGTAGCTGTGAGGTTCAAAACACTTGAAACAGGTTCCGAGCTTGCTTTGCTTCTGCCTGACCAGTAAATATGTTGTAGAAATTTGTCAAAAGTTGTTTTATGTGTGTGTTACATGCGTGAGGGACCTACAAATTAGTTTAAAGGGGTCATATGACGTTGCTAAAAAAGAACATTATTTGGTGTATTTGGTGTAATGAAATGTGTTTATGCGGTTTAAGTTTAAAAAAACACAATATTTTCCACATACTGTACATTATTGTTTCTTCTCTATGCCCCGCCTTTCTGAAACGCGTCGATTTTTACAAAGCTCATCGTTCTGAAAAGCGAGGTGTGCTCTGATTGGCCAGCTATCCAGTGCGTTGTGATTGGCCGAATTCCTCAAGTGTGTGACGGAAATGTTACGCCCCTTACCATACTGTGATGCCCTGTGTCCCGGCGCGACGAGACAAAACCAATAAAACCCATTATAAATGAGGCATTTGTTGCATCCAGTGGGGACGTAATTACGGATTATAATGACTTATACTGTCTTTTTACGCGTTGCGTTGCATCGTGCCACGTAAACATAAAACCATGACTGCATTTGTGATCCGAGAAATGACAAACAACAAGCGCTACCCTACACTGCTCAAAACTCACGTTTGAATCGTCAGTGGCAAATCCTTTAAATATGAAAACGTACTTACAGGCTGTGAGTCAGCATTATTTGTCAGCATCATAGACTGTATAGGGTCAGCATGTGCGCCGAAGGGGAAACAGGGGAACTGAATTCACCGGAACACCGGCATTGTAGGCTACTCTCCCAGGAAACCTCGTCCTCCGTAAAATGCGTTGCACACATCTGAATATTTGGTTTGAACTGTTCTGGAACAGTGTTGTAAATACAACTTAACCACTGATTTCTAGTCGTGTCCTCTTTTGGAAGACCAAACAAAGTAGTTTCGCTTTCATAACGAAACACACAGCATCTCCATGACATGGTGGTGGCGGCAACAATACTACAGCGAGAATCAAAGTTACGCATTCTTTGCGTATACATTTGGGCGATGTTATGTAAATCTTCGCACACAGTGACGTAGACATGTGGGGGCGTGTTTAAACGAGGCGTTTAGGAGGGCGTGGATGAGTCTTAACTCTTATAAAGAATATCTCTTTGGGTTTGAGACTTTAGTCTTTGCAACTTTAGGGATCTTATCTATTAACGAACAGCTTGTAACACTCCAAAGAGAAAGGAAAACTTAAAATCGCATCATATGACCCCTTTAACAACACTAAAACTCTCCAGTAATGGGCTGGTAGAGTTGCCACTTTTTAAGTGTGTTTTCGTTTTTCGTCCAGATACTGAAATTGAACGCACTCTCTCTCACTGTATGATACAATTACAGAAGTATAGAAATCTCTGTTAGATGACAAAGTTGCTTCACAGATTAAGTGACTCTCAATATAATGCTTGTAAATCAGAATTATATCTCTGCTTTCCATTATTTCCATTTTCATTGCAGTAAAAAAACATCCTTTTCAACATGCCAAATGCATGTTTTTGTTGTCCTGAAATTGTTCATTATACTTTTGTGTTCACTACATTTATTCTTAGAAGAAACCTTTTGTTGTTTACTCATTCAAATTCAATTTTGACTGAGTTCCCTTAAGGGTGCAAAGGAAGTGGAAGCTTGATTATTACCTGCCTTTATCTGTGATTTGATTTTGAAAATATGCGTTTATAGTTATTGTTAGTGTAGGGACCTGCTTTGTTGACAGGAGTAACTTGTTTGGTCTCCCACTGCTTCATGGTTAATAAGTAAGTGATCTATCATTGTCACAAAATAAACACAGATGGGCTTATCAGTAAGCCAAGTAAACTCTTAAAAATAAAGCTTCTTTATTGGCATCTGTGGTTCCATGAAGAACCTTTAATATTAATGGAACCGTTCCATTGTGCATAAAGTTATTTATACCTAGTGGAAAAAGATTCTTTATAATGAAATAAGGTTCTTTAAATTATTCAAATGTTCTTCACACTAGAAAAACAGTAATTTAAGAATTATTCACACATAGGTTCTTTGGGAAGTCGAAAAAGTTGCGAAAACCATGAAGCTTTATTTTTACAAATGCATTTATCCAACTTAATACCAGACTATTTTAAATAAATAAATGGACATGAAGTATTAATCCGAGTTCACATTATATGACAAGAACAAGGCTGTGTTACTGTATGATGTCAGGCGAAACTAAGAAATCATTTATTTGTTGAGGTAATCACACAAAATATTTTTGACCAGTCAGAACAAAGTATTCTAGAAATCCATATGCATTATTTTAAAGGGATAGCTCACCCAAAAATAAAATTCTGTCATCATTTACTCACCCTCCACATGTTTTCCATACTTTGGTACTCAATGGCTGCTGTCAGCTGTTCAGTTACCAGCGTTCTTTACAATATCTTTTGTGTTCAACAGAAGAAAGAAACTCATAAAGGTTTGGAACAACTTGAAGGCGAGTAAATGATGACAGAATTTTCATTTTCGAGTGAACTATCCTTTTAAGCACCTTGCTCAATGTCACCCTAAACATGAGAATCTGAAACCATTTTTAATCACAGCCCAGATGCTTAGCAAACAAGCAACAACTGTTGTTCAAACCAGAGGCATTCATTTCTCTTTGGGGGCTTGTGTTGGATGGATGGATGGTGGGCTTGTGTTGGATGGATGGTGCTCTGCTCGTATGCCAGTGTTATTTTGAAGTCAAGCACCCCATTCAGCCGGTTTGGGAGGTGAGCATTGTTGGCTCTCAACCAAACAGTTTTTTTTCTATTCCATCTAGCCTGTCATTGTGATGTAGACACTCTTGTGCAACATCAGTGGGATGGATTCTGAAGAGCGTCTGCTGGTATGCTGTAAAGAGTTCACGAGGGACTTGACATCTGGACTTGTCACAGAGCTCTGCCATCATAGAATTGCAATAAAAACACTGAGTATAGCAATATGAATCTCTTTGCCACTGCCTTTAGGTTTGTAGAAATTTGTTTGTAGCATTTCTAACATATTAGATATTTGTAAATTTATAATACATTTAATTGGCATATTAATGCATATTTTAGGCAATATCTTAAAATCTTCTGATGACCTGAGAGTCTTTCTTTCTTTCTTTCTTTCTTTCTTTCTTTCTTTCTCTTGAGTTGTCGAGGAGCAGTGGGCAACAAATTGAGCCTTATCATGTGTAAAGAGTAAATTTATTCAATTTAGGGCTGTGCAAATAATAGAATGCGATTTTCATGCGCATCTCGTCAGTAAAGCCGGTTCTATGATTAGTAGTAAATCGCCAGCACGTGCTTTCAGATGGAAACTACACAGAGCCATAGATCACAGACAAGCTACGCAATATCGCATTCAAAATCGCAGGCAATTCATTGCCGATTTTGAACGCGATATTGCGTAGCTTTACTGACGAGATGCGCATGAAAATCGCATTTGATTATTTGCACAGCCCTAATCAATTATGTATATATGTCTTTTAAAAATTTAATATCACAGCTTCATATGCTTGCTGGATTCCACTAATTGCTTCTTGCTGCTATTTTTATTATTACTCTCATTTTGAACGGCAATAACTTTTTATCCCTATGCTGGAAACTTACCAAACTTTGCATACGTGAAGTGTCTACAGCTAGTTGCTTTTTATGTAATTTTGGGAGGGATGGAATGTATGGTTGCCTAGCGACTAGCTGTTAAATTTGCAATATTCAAAACGTCAGGGCCACTACTTTGAGCTGGAGACTTCATACAAGAATCCCACTCCTCATGGGGAACAATTTGCCTCAAGGACCCAAATGTTCTGCCACAATTTTTTTTTTCAGTATTTGACACACGTAAAAACCTTTTATAGTAAAAATTTCAAAAATCTTCTTCTCATGAACTGCTCGTTCTATGAATCTGAGATATTTAGCGAATTTGGCTAATTGCTTCTTCCCGCTAATTCCTTTTTGAATGTACATGAACTTATGTTTTAAGATTTGTTATTGACTTATAATGAAGTGCTGCAGTATGAGAGTGGCATAGCAGTGCAAATAATTTCAGCCTTTCTGAGATGTCATGTGCCATTTTAACAACCCACATTAGAATAAACCTGTCAGGAAGTGTGGACAGCACCATCATAATGATTATCCGCTATAGGTCCAAATAATCATTATCAAATACTTATTTCCTGGCAGAAATAAAACATCTGAGTGCACAACTGTGCTAAGTGGAAGCATAATTGCTCATTTTCACTGTTTTGTCAGCTGTGGTGTGTATATGTGTATGTTTTAATCATCCATCCCAGGCAGTTTAGTTTGCCATAATGAGCATCACTGGTGACCTCTAGCTAATCCCTTCCAATATGCAGTTCTGCCATAAACAGCGAAAAGTTCTACATGCTGCATTTGCGGGTTTAGCAGACTGCTCAGCTGTGAAATAGACCTTAAACTGTGAGCAATTACTTCATAATAAGCCCACTGCTTCATCCCAGCAGACCCACAGAGATAATTAATAAATTAGATTTCTAATTACCAAATACTGGTAGGCTATTTGTATGTTTGAAATTAACTGCAGAAGTTTTCAATCTGGCAGTTGTACTTTCGCTCAGAGTTGAGGAATAATAAACGATGAGAAGCTCCAGGTACTTTTTCCTTCGTCTGCTACTTTCGTTCTCTGCTTGTATGGAATCAAAATCCATTTATCTTTCTGTGCCTAGCAGAAAAAAAGCAGTAAATTATTATCCAAGGAGATGTGTGCGAGTATGAAACCCACATACAATGAGTGAGCACATTCGAGAAGAAACTTCTCTGTTTGAATTCTCATACACTTCACAGATCTTCGTTCACTCTCTGGCCAATTAGCAGGAATCTTATTCTATATGCGTCTTTACGAGGGCAGTACATCACTGTCGTTTATGGATACGAAATGAGCGTAGAGCTGAATAACTTGGGCTATATCTCCTCCTGCCAGCTCCCCGTTTTTGGCAGGCCATCTCAGGAGGGCTGAATCATTCGTTTACTTCACTTTTCTTCAGTGGCATCTTCCCACTGAGTGGGTAATGAAAAATGTCACTTTCAAACGTCTGTTTTTACTTCCTTCATATTTGTTATTATTATCTATTGTTTATCTCTGAGTCAGTGTCTTTTCTCCTGTAGTCTCTTCTTTGTTTTGAAACCTGAGATTGTTAAAATGCCTTTTCTTTTTGTTTTTGCAGCTTCTATGGCCTCGCTCATCTCTTCTGATTTATTCTAGTTGTTACCATGGAGACGTGAGATGGCACAAAGCTCAGAGGGGCAGATATTCAAACGATGACCGTATTTGTCCTTGTGTGTTGCTGCTCTTCTGACTTTTTTTTGTTGCGATATATTTCTTCATATGAACTTCTCCACTTTTAGTAGTTCACATGTCTATGTTGTGGTTATCAGAGTGTCTTTGTGTTGTTCACTGAGGCATTTAGTTATCCCTCTGCATAGTTAAGAAGCATGGGTTTGGCTTGACAAGTACAAAGCATTTTCTACAAATGGGTTGCAAAACAACACCTGAAACTTAAACATTAATGACCTTTTTCTTTTCAACAAATGGCTGTTTTCACAAACAGTGAAAAGAGTTTGTGATCCTTCAGAAATGGTTGACTATTAGCTTCAGAACTCAGGTCACATCTATTATTTCTTGTCATTTAAACCATGTGATTTTTTTTGGGTTAGTTTACAGTTTAAAACTTTTTTTCCTGGCATAAATAACAAATTATTAAAAAAAAAATAAAGAACTTATTTTTTTAAATTAAAATTAAGTAATTTCAGGTATTTTTTCTTATATATTTGATTATATTTTTAAGCTTCATGAATCCAGTCAACACAACAATATTTGAAAAAATGTAGAAAATGGAATTAGAAATGATGTCACTTCCTAGGTGTTAAAGGTTTTTTTTTTGTAATGTGGGCAAATCAAATTCTGTAAATCACAACGGTGACAGGGTTATGTAAAAATGTGGGACATACTAAATGTGTTGTTTTTTGGCAATACAATCAGTCATTGATTGGAAATAGAACTAAAATCTGTTGAATTTTCAGATAATTGTTTACATGAATTCACAGCATTTTCAGGGAGGTCAAGTCTTCTGAGGTGGGACAGGTCAAAACAAACCTTTCAAGCTACCTATATTGCATACTGTGTGAATTAAATACACTCTTATCTAACAAATCTAATAGTTCTCATAAAAAACTAGATATATAGGATTTATGTCTCTAATGCTTTAAAAAAATCAACAATGGGACACCAAAGTTGTGGAAAGTGAATCACACACAAGCCAGTTTCAGAGTGAAAGGAACACAAAGGGACTGAAATAACTAGCTTGAGAATTTAATACATGCACAAACTCATGCAATTAAATAAAAGGAAATTAAATGTTTTTGCACAGAGACTGTTTCAGCATTGCACATTTGTCTAAGGTATGCAGCCAGTTGCAATCATTAGCATACATTTTGTAATTTTGTATTATTATAGCAATCATCATTTTCTTTAACAGTAAACCCTGTAATCTAAATAAAACTTGGGGAAGACTAAAAAGCTTAAGAAGGATAATAAACTCATTTTTACACCCTCTAATGCTTAGCTTCCCTCTCATTATATCATGCATATGGATCAGAGGGCAGTGTTCTGGTTTGTTTTATTGACTAATCAAGGTAATGAATAACCTCTTCTTTCTTCTTCATCACAGGCTTTGATCGCTTTGTGTTTGATGAAGGAAGCCTTGTGCTGGCTATATGTGCTTGTAATGGCACGACTAATTAAAAGTCAGTCTAGTTGGTTGAATGGCAGGCCACTGCACACACAGTCTTGCTGTCAAAGACCTTCTTGTCTGATGTGTTTTTCTTTAATCTGATTTGTGCAAGATCTAAACATTATGCTAATAATGTATATACCATCAAAAATAATGATTAAGCAGGGCCATAAGAATGAAAGTAGGATGGACACTTTATAAACTCATCAATATTAATTAGGTGTCAACTCATTTGGCATAACTGATTGAAGGCAGGTAATCAGAGTAGGATTACCTTTTAAACATTTGTTCCATTTATGAGTCTATTTCAATGCAACTTTAAAACAAAAGTTTAAAACTAATTGAAACACTGCTTAATGTACAAAAATACCCTCACCAGTACAAACAAAAACAACACCAGTGCAAATAATGCAACAATAAAACTATAATCAGTATACAGCAATTTACATGCCTATGTAAGCCACATACTGGAAACTTGGGACATAACATAATGATTATTTCCCAAACACTGCTGGTTTACAGATACACAATAGCATTGTTTTTGTTTTAGGGCAATATTTAAAGGTGTAGTTCATCTAAAAAGGAAAATGTCTTAAAAATGTACTCAACCTCAGGCCATCCAAGATGTAGACGAGTTTGTTTCTTCATCGTCACAGATTTGGAGAAATGTAGTATTACATCACTTGCTCACTAATGGATCCACTGCAGTGAATGGGTGCCGTCAAAATGAGAGCTCAAACAGCTAATAAAAACATCACAATAATCCACAAAACTCCAGTCCATCAATTAACATCTTGTGAATTGAAAAGCTATGGACTCTCATTGTGACGGCACCCATTCACTGCAGAGTATACACTTGTGTGCAAGAGGCTAAATTTCTTGAAATCTATTTCCGATGAAGAAACAAACTGGATGGCCTGAGGGTGATTAAATTTTCAGCAAATTTACATTTTTGGGTGAACTATTCCTTTAAAGAAGTAAGCTGAGTCTGGTGAAATATTCCGAACTCTCTGAAGTTCTCTCTTTCTTTCCTTTGTTTTCTCTGTCTCACTCTTCCTCTCTCTGCTTGTCTCTCTCTTTTTGGTCAGATTGTTTCTTTATCTAGGCAATCTTATTTTGAGTATGTGCTTGCTAGTAGAAAAAATTACACCAAGCCAGTTAGGATTTTTTCCTACAAAAATAAGATATTTTAGTGCAATAATGCAGTAAAGTCAATTCATCTCAGCTTTGGAAAGAAAATGTAAACAACCACACATCTATAATTGGATTGGAATAAAACCAGATGAAAAAGTGAGATGAAATAATTGTGATGGGCAAGCAACATATCTGATGAAAAAAATCACAGTGATAAACATATGAGAAATTTCAGAGAAAGTTTAAAGAAAGCTTTGGTCCTTTGAAATACAAAACATTATTGTATAAAATTTTCTCTTCTAATATTAGGAGCTTGAATAAGTTTACTATTTTTATTTCAATGAGCTGTAACAGCTCACTTGCTTCTTGCTGCAAACAAAAATAATCAAATAAATAAATAAATAGGCATAAATAAATAAAACCTTTCTTGTGATAAGGGGAGAATTTGTGTCTTGGTAAAGAGGCTTCTTTTGGCCGGTGCAGAGACCGATAGCGTTTATCCCATAATTAAAATCCTCTTGATGAGAGTGGATTATGCTGAATATATATAATCTCCGCTTTAGACCCGTGCCATTCCTTTTACAGAGATGTTAATATCTCATGATAACCTGACATGTACATGCTCAAATGTATACTTAGGCCAAAAATAATAATATGGTGCAAGCTTAGATTCAACATTTACAACATTTACTTTTACAACCATTTTTAAAAAGCATCTTTTCTGTGGGAAGGAGTTTGAGTTTATAGAATTACATGTCTCAGTGTGTATCACCAGTCATTTATATCGTAAGGCTTAAGAAAAAGTGTGGGAGTATTTGTAGTATTAAGTTTACTTTTCTACATTGAATTTTTCTTTTGCTTGTTTTAAGCATAAACCACAAAATTCTCTTAGATTTATGCTCAAGACTAACTTAATTTGAGATATGTAGTCTGAATCAATGTTATAAACTCAGTAGACTAAAGCTGTTATGCAGTAAAAAAAAAAAAAGCTGTTTATTTATTCATGTGTTACTTTAGCTCTCTCACTATCTTTTTCTTGTATTTTTTATAATTCATATTTTTCCTCCGAAGCATTTGGGTCGTCACAGCAGGCATCAGAATATATTTCCAAGTGCTGATGTTTACAGAGTCTTCATACTTTTCCGCAGTTTTTCTCATTAAGTGAAGCTGCTTGGGCTCATTGACCAGTGGCCTTGAATCATTTGTTTTGCATGTGTTCTGAGTCATAGAGTATTTTCGCATATAGTACAATTTAATTGAACCAAACCCAGTTCATTTACAGGGAACCAGCTGCGAGTAACTTCAGTGCTGTTGGTTTTCACAGTGTAAGCTTGAAAACTTAAAAGGAGATTTAATCAAACCACAAAAGGATCCAAAGCAAACTGTACTCAGACCACCTCCCTGCACAGTGTTCGAACTATAACGTGGACTTTGGGGGAGCCCACTTGCTTTTTTTTTATAACGTGGGGGGGGGGTTCGTGCGCTTGCGCGTGCCTCAAAAAAGAATAGCAAGTATAGTTATCTTTATTGAAGTGAATTAGGTTTAAATCGCCGTCATGCACGAATGAATGATATTTTTGAAATTTTACACATAATAATCCACGATGATCACATTACACAAAACTGAAATTGCACGTCAAAATAACACATTGTCAATATTTTTTGAGACCCCCCAAAATTTCACAAATCACGTTTTCAGGGGAGCCCATGTCTTATTAAGGGGAGCCGAGCTCCCCCTAGCTCCCCCGTAGTTCGCACCCTGTCCCTGCATATACAACACAAAAACATTAGAATATGATGTTTTGTTGTTTCATTCAGTTGAGGCTCTACATAGGCCATAAATGTTCTGTCTATCTACTGTATCTTCAAAGTATATTGTGTTGCAATGCTAAAATTGACTTAGACATGCAGTTTTGTTCCTAAATGGCCTGAATAAGTCTCTGAAAATATATTTTTTGAAAAGTTTCTTTGTCTTGAGGAGCACAGAGTGCAGTCCTAGTTACAAAGCCAGTCACTGATGTACTCAACCTCCTTGTCAGGAGGACATTTGCCACTAGTGTTGTTCCACACCTCTTCTCCTGCCCACCTGCACTTCAGAGCCAAACCACTCCACTCCCAAAGCGCAAAGCAGTCAGACTTCAGAGTGGCTGTCGCTTTAAAGGCAAGTCGCCATTCAAGTGAAAGCAACTCCCTGGGAGAATTTACTTTGGTTTTGTGAATTCTGTTTGAAGTCTTTTTCAGAGCATTGTCTGCTTCAGACGCAGAACCAATTGAATAGTTGAAGCTCTGTTTATTTTCTGCCTGCTAGCATGCTCTGTTTAGGTCACTGCTAAGAATATTTTGGGCTGAAATGGGCTTGTTTATTGGAACGTTGTCATCAAATTCTTATTGTTCTTGATTGTTTGTGATGATGTAGGTTTCTTCTAAACATTCTTCCAAACTATTTGCATATGGACTGCATATGAGTGAAAGAAAAAGTTTTGTTTTTCAGTATTGCTTTAGTATTTTGGATATAGCATGTAATAACTTGGTTTATTCTGTCACTGTAATAAATAATAATGTGTTAAGTGAGCATGCTGTGATGCTTGTTATCATTACACAAAGCACATCTATACAGTATATTGTAAAATTCAGCCTGATGTTTATTTACATGCTATGATGCAGTGCTCTTGAGTGAATACATATTTTTCATTTTTTTCATTTATTTTTTTAATGTATTAATGTGGTTTCTTAATTTACAGAAACCTTGCATTTGTCTAATATTAACACTTTGAAAAATCATTTATAGTTCTTTGGCTGCATTTTCCAGAATTTTTTCAGAAACCTTGTAGTGGTCAATGTTTCATTTACTAGCATCTCATATTAAACATTGGTCAATGTCTATATATATATACTGTATGTATACTGTATATATATATATATATATATATATATATTGTAACGAATCAGCTCATGGGAAAGCATGATTTAGGGGGATAGATTACAGTATTTATTACATTCCTCATCTACACCTGTCCATAGGACACCTGTACTGAATAATGTTGTACAGTTGTACTAAATACACATTGTACAATTGTACAACGGAAGTCTAATTTTAACCTTCATATTACCGGTAAATTAAAAATGTCAATTTTATAATTTGCAGTCACATAAACTTTTAGAATGGTGCATTTAATAGCCCCAAAACCCATGATTGAGTTTTTGATTGTGTTATTGTTAGAGCTTTGAACTGATATGGATGTGTGCTAATGAGCTTTTGAAACTGCATGCTACTTTCCCCTAATGGCTCCTAATAAGTTTATTCTCTTACACCCGAAGGGATCAAAGGAATTTTGCTTAAATAAAAGTAATACTGACACAGAACATTATTGTGTTATAATTTGCTTTGATTTGGGTGGCCTCCTGTAGTTGTACATTGCTGACTGACAGCTAAATGGTTTGCCTGTTTTCTTCAAAAAAGTAATGCCTCTGTGATTACAGAGTAAGCTTATTAGGCATTGTCAGCTTGTTTATGTGGGTTGTTTAACTTTGAGAGAATTATTATATTGTTTAAAGTGTTACTTGAATGGGCAGTTGCAAATGTATTAGTTGTAAGTTTTGTGCTTTTGTTCCTGATACATATTAGCTGAGAATTCAGTGAATATTTGATCATATTTTCCATGTAATGTTTGGCACAATGGTGCATCATGAAATAGATGCTCATGGTGAGATGGCTGAGCAGGACATAATCAACTCCCACACACAGTGTTTTTGAAGATTTAGGTACAGCTCCATCTCAGTGTGAATCTAACAGCACGGTCACACTGTTAGTTTTTTGGACCTTTTTAGTCATTAACAGGCTAATTGAAGAAGAGTTGATTTGCAATCTGCACATTAAAGAGCCACATGACACAAAAAAAGCATCCTTCACGCTAACCCGTAAAGTATTTCTCCGCATTCTGCTCACGGGCTGTGCTCACTGTCTGAGGCCCTTAGGAATTATGGGCCAGGGCAGCTCATCTAGCCTGGGCTATTCAGTAGGGAGCTAAGCAGGACAAGCTAATGGTACTTTTGCATGCCTGACTGATAATTTTGTGTATTTTCCTTTTATTCTATCTTCATGTCCTTTAAACTCTGGTGGCGGTTCACTGCTGTTTTTCTTTTTTCCTTGAACAGCTTGCAGTTGTCTGCACAAACCTGGATCCAAATCTCATTGCGTTCTGAATTACATAAAATTAAGCTTGATTTTCCAGGCTACAATTATACTATCACATTAGTTCAGTGATTGCACACCGGCAAAGAAAAAGTGAACGTGTGCTATTTCAATATAAGTCCATCCAAGTCCAACTTTTTTCTTGCCCAACGGAACACCTAATTCATCTCAGCAAAGATTGATGCATATTTTTCAAGAGTGCTATCAAATGATGAATGGGTTTATTAGTTGACAAATTATATCAAGGCCTCTGCTTTGTGGTATAATTGTAAAACACTCATAAGAAAAGAACAAGCATTTGACTGCTGTTACATGGTAACGGTGCATTAATTTACCTCTAAGTCTGACACAACCATTTGAGACCTCCATTTGACTCAAAGGTTTTATTTGCAAGGTTATCACCTACTTTTTTAATATCCTGCTGGATAAGTATAGATGAAATCAGAAATGACAATAATACTGATTCAAAAGCTTTGATACAGCCATACCGCACTGTTACAAGGCCTTTGTGATAATGTTTTGATGTGTTTTCAGAGCCCATGCTCAAAGTTAATGCAGGGATGACAACATCACTATATAATACTGCATTTATGAGTGCATTTTCATTTATACTGGGAATTATTGTTATATATTTTCTTATTCTGTTGTCACCTGAATCACAGAAAAACTTTTTTCGGTGCTCGATTTTTCATCAGGCATTGGTGATCTAAATTATACCGTGTCATTCAATTTTAAAACCCTTTTTGCCAAATTATTTCCAAATCTTAACTTCATCTGGAGTCGTTATGCACCCTTGAGAGATGAGAGGGCCTATGGTACGGCTGTCAGGACTAATTCCAGTGAGTGGCAGTCTGTATTTGCTGTGTCGTGTTTTTAGAGAAAGAGGGGGTGAGTAATTTGTCCATCATGCCACAATGGACAGCAAGAAGGAAGCAACTTCAGATTCAGAAGGGTTCGAAAATCTCTTTATGATTTGACTGTAACAACAAGCAAATTGATGAAAAACTGAATATGAGGATTCCTAAAAGAATTCTGAATCGTGCATGTTGGGTTGAATTTATTTGAATAGTAATTATACTGCATAGTGAGCTGAATATGAACTGATTTAGAGTGGGAATCCCTGTTGACTAAATAGAGAGAGTCCCGTCTGCTCACATTAGGATAGGTCGGTAACCGTGCAAATGAACACCATCTCATTTCCCACTGATGTAATTAGTGAAATTAACTGGATGTTGTGATTTGTCTTTCCGTTCAATTAGTCATTCATATCTAAACTGCAAATCCCATGCGCCAATTTAGAAAATGCAGTAAATGTATCCAAATAATATTTCACAAGCACAGTTGGAGAGGTTCAGAAAAAGGCCAGGTGTGACCATTCAGGGTCCAAATAAACTTTTTGCTACACCTGCCAATGGCTGGTAAATTGAGAAAATGTAACTGTCAAAAATATTTATTATCATCCAGGAATCTGTATTGTATTTTTAGTTGTTTGGACCATTTGTATAGAACAGAGGTGAATTATGGACTTGTGGTACTTGTGGTTGTGGTATGTTTACTACATGCTAGGCCATGTCTCTACCATTTTGCATTATTTTTTACTTTTTTTTTTTGCCATTTGGGGTCATTTAGCTGTTCTTCCTTTGTACCTGTTATAAAAAGTTGAAGACACAGTTAGTCCATTTAATGTTGAAGTGCCAGTCAGCTGTCTGGTTTTATTTAGCAGATTCAAGCTGTTTTTTTGTCCAGTAACACTTAAATAATTTTTGTTTTCCACTAGTTGTATAATATTCAGAGAATACACTCTTAAAAATAAAGGTGCTTCACGATGCCATAGAAGAACCTTTTTGTCTAAATGGTTCCATAAAGAACCTTTAACATCTGAAGAACCTTTCTGTTTCACAAAAGGTTCTTTGTGGCGAAAGAAGGTTCTTCAGATTATAAAAAGGTAAGAAAGAGATGGTTCTTTAAAGAACCTTTGTCTGAATGGTTCTTCTATGGCATCGCTGTGAAGAACCTTTTGAAGCACCTTTATTTTTAAGAGTGTAATATTTCCTTTTACATTACACCTATAGTGAAAACATCCAGAAAATATTTCATTCAAATCTCTCTCAGGGTTTCCCAGTGTTGCCTACATAGCCTGCAGTCTTGTCAACATTACATCTCTGTTTAACCTGTCGTTCTTCCCTCACACTTTATGAATTATTTACACCTTCAAATAACACAAAAGGCCCTTTCCCCCAGCTCTCCTTTTAGCCGTCTTATAAACTATTGAAATCCAGTTTCTCCCCTGGCGCAAAGAGACTATCCAGAGGCTAATTTTAATGCAAACAAAATGAAATGAACTCTGGCGCTTAATGGTATGTTGTTCTGTTTTTTGAGTTTCATTGATGTTGGCTTCTCTTTGTTGAGCGTGTTCTGCTTCCTTTTGGATTGTAGGGATGGTTTTTATTATTTTTATTTTTTATAAGTAGGTTGTGTTACTGCACATGTCATTCAGTGTGCATTTTGTTTCACTGCCAGTTACTTTTGTTTTGCTTGCTGCTACATAATAGCTTTTCTTTCTCCAGGAGAAATGATTGACATGGTTATACTTTTTGCATGAAAAATAGTATAATTAAATTGCGAAAAACAGAATAAATGGCATAATGTAGCATTTTCGAAAAAAGGACCTGATGGCTGGTAAATTCAAAAGAATGTTTCTAAAAGCAAAGTTGTGGTCAATAGCTTACAAAATGATATGGCAGCAGACAAGACAAAGACCGTTGTGATGTAAGAACCATGTTTTAAGAACAATTGTAGCCTTTGTGTATCCAGCAATACAAAATAACATCTATAAAAGAGCAGAATATCAGATAAACGTAGAAAATGGGAGAAACAGTACAAACAGTTCTTGAAATCATTTTTACAAGAGCTTTTTACAAGAAGTTTGAAATAAAATGTTCTTTGTTTCCTCCATAATCTACATTCCCTGTGGCAGGCCAACCGAATACAGAGATGCTTTTTAAAGAGATAGTAAGATCATGTTGGATGCGAGACTATGAATGAGCACCCGTAGGGCTTCAGCTTTGCAGATTCTGTGCCAGACCTTATGGTTGAATCACGCAATGTAGATTTTCAGCTTGAAGTACGTCCCTTCAGGCGAACTATATGTCACACTGGTTTTATTTGAGAGGAACCCCATGGTGTCCAAACAGCCCCGGGTCTGTTAGCAAGAACATTAGCTATCCATCAAGACACTTTTACCGCCTGAGCTCAACTAGAGATGAAGAATGTTTGTGGTAGATAACGTTCATTTTGGAGGAATGAGCCAATGTTGAGCGCTTTTATTTTTTTCAGAGCAAAGCTTGATAAATTGAAAGTAATAATGGTCATCATTGAAACATAGTTCTTTAGTCCTCCTTCAGACTGAATTACAGAACAGTATCCGGAGTGAATGATCGATTGAATTAGATCTAAGGGGGTCTACATTACCTGGAGAAAGCTACCTGTTATCATTGTCGTTCATCTGAATCACAGTTACTCAGCTGGCACAGGACTTCCCCTGGATAAGCTAGAGTTTAGCTGAATGACCAGCTTAAAATTGCCTAAAACCCCTCTAAAACCAACTTTAAGTTGGAGATTTTTTTCTCAGATGCTTGCAGAAAAAGGCTTCCCAAATTCTAAATCCTTATTATTAAAATTAATTTCTATTCATTTTTCTTTTTTTCTATTCTTTTCTTTTTGAAGAACATTCTAAATACTATTTATTTTTCATTGCATATTTCATTATTATTTAATTTAATAATTTAATTTAATTTGATTTATCTTTATTTTACTAGAGGAATTTATCTTTAATTGTCCATTCCTTTTTAAAGTAAATTCCAAATTCTGTTTATTTTTTATTTAATTTTAATTTATTTATTTTTTCTATAGGAATTTATCTTTCCTATCTTTACCTTTTGAATAACATTCTAAATATTTATTTTTAATGGAATGGGATTTATTTTACTTTACTAGGGGAGTTTATCTTATTCTGTGCTGATATGAAGAAAATCACACACACAAAAGCAGCTGAATCTGACAGAATGTGTAATAGAACATTTTACATGCATTCATTCTTGTGAATGTGAAATGGCAAACACTTATGTGAAGCCAGTTCTGATAAACCTAGAAAAATAGAAATGGATAAGCAGGAGTGGGAAGGATCTCACTGTGTGCCAGGCACAAAGCAGCCTGTTCCACTGCTCACAGAGGCGCTTCACAGACAGGAGATGCAGTCAGCAGTCCAACTGTGTTGTTTGTGAGGAAAACATCAATAGGCAGTGGGTATGCAGTACAGAATACAAGCATTTCATCTCTTTAATTCATGCGACTGCTGCATAGCTACGGAGGAGTTTTGATGAAAGCTCAGTGTTGGCTCGATGCAAAGCAGAGACACGTTCACAGGACATTTTTGAATCACAGTGTCTGTCTTTGCTCCTAAGAGACAGAAAAGAAGATATAACAGTCTTTATTGGCTTTGCATTTACTGATAGAGACAAACGGTCTTCTTTTGTTACGACAAGGCTGTCAGCTTGATCAAGTCTGAAAGGAAGGGCCATTCAAGCATGACTCGCATATGCCTGCTTTGTATTATTTCAAGTTATGTAATTAAGTTTAAGGCTTTTATTGTGATGATAAAAGGGAGCCAGACAAGAGCATAAGACGTTATATGTGCTTTATTTGTAAGCTCGGCCCATTTAATTGCTCAAGCTGAATATAAAATATTTAGCAATTACATTTGGGAAAATTAGTTCTGTGTGATGAATCTGTTTAATACAGTTATTATCTCAATTAGTCCTTGCTTCCCACATAAAACTTATTAATTGAGGCTCAGGCTACAGTTGTTCCTCGAATGTTGTAAACTAACTAGCTCAAACGATAATTCTGTAAGAACTGGGTAACTTTCTCATTAGCGCCAAAGCTCAGTAAATGCCATTAAGTCCATCTTATAAAGCATCTAGAACTTTGAAGTGCGTCCCAAATCTCTTATTGCTAATGAGTCACACAGTTTTTAGACAGAATTTTCTTAGAATTGAAGATAGCATGAAATAACTGAATCTGATGTGCCTTGGTGGAGTGTCTGGTGCTTTTAACGCTTTGATACCGATTACTGGGGACATGTTTTAACTTCATATCCTTGGAAAAGTTTCAGGAGTGATGTATCTGACTTTCCCTATACGACTAAATGCTTAAACTGTCTGTTTCAAAAACCTACAAGAGGAATGAGGTCTGACAGCTATTTCATCAGACTGAAAAAAAAAAAATCTGTCATCATAAAGAAACAACTTATGTTCCCTGAATAGTGTCCTTCTCTTCAAGGAGAATTCTGAATTTGTTCATAGATGAAGCACTGTACATGTCCTCCAGCTATATTCAATGGGGAGCTGGAAGCACACTTATCAGAAATATAGTAGGCCTAAATATAAATGCCATTCAATGATGAAATTTGCTTTCATAATGGATGTGCCCAAACATGCGCAGATGCACTGTTAAGTACTAAACGAGGTGTTTTAGGACACATAATTGAGAAAAAAGTGATATTGTGAGATATAAAATGATTTATTGTGAGCTATAATGTTCTACAGTATAATGTGAGATCTCACAATTTAGATTTTTTTTAAATCTCACAACATGACCTTTTACTCTAGCTCACAATTTCAACTCATGGTTTCATAAGCTATATTGTATGATTATATATCAAAATATTATGTCCTAATCTTTCAACTGTATTTTTACATCTTACAATATGAATTGTGATTTTATGAGTAAGATGTTAAGTCATTGTGAGATATTTGAAGTTGCTTTTATGACGTAAAGTCAAATTGTCACATGAAGTTGGAAATGTGAGATATACAGTCATATTGTCAAATATGAAGTTAGAATAGTGAGAAATGAATATCGTGAGATATTAGAAAGGAACTGTGCGATAAAACAATATTGTGAGCTATAAAGTTGCATCTCTGAGACAATATAAAGTCATATTGTAAGATAAAAATCTATATTATAAGCAAGATTTGTATTATGAGGTATGAAGTTGCTATTATGAGAGATAATTCATGTAGTTGTGATATGTAAAGTCATATTGTCCGATATGATGGCATACTGTGGAGATATACAATTGCAATTGTGAGATATAGTCATATTATGGTCCCATATGAAGTCACAATTATGAGATACAAGATCATACTGCCAGGTATGAAGTTGCAATTATGAGATAAGAAAATATTGTGAGATATAAAAACATGTATTGTTAGCTATAGAGTTGCAATTTTGAGCTACAGTAAAAGGCCATATTCTAAGATGTATTGTGAGATGGGAATTCATATTGTTAGATATCAAGTCATGTAGTGAGATATAAAATTATGTTATTTAACAAAGTTGTAGTTGTGAGATATACATCCAACTCTTCTGTGTTTATCTGCAATGGCCTTGGCCTGCTACTAACATCAGCAGGAATCTCTGTTTCTCCCCGTCTAGTTCTCATTCACATACAATAAACCTCTATTTTCTTCACACCCCTGTTAGCTGTAATGAGTAATGAGTCTGAATTTCAGAGCTGCCAAACCATCTTTCTTAGTAGTTTAGCTCAGGGAAAGACAGCTAGGGGTGACAGCAAACGAGACACTGCTGGTCTATGGCTTAATGATGGATAGACCATTGTTTTAATGTTCTCTATGTTTAATACTTTGTGGATGTCAATTAATTTGCCATTTGTATTAATGGAGGTCACTGTTCCTCTTGCTGCCATTCTGCCCCAGGTTCAGTTATTAAGGCACCATAGTCGTGTTGCAAATGAGTCTTAATCAGATGTCAGTGTGAAATTCATAAGCCTTCATGACTCATTTGTGTAATATAACATGACTGCACCCCTTGTGTGTCTGGCTAATGTGATTATAGAAAGCCAGCACCGCAGACTGAAGGTCGCATGAGGTGGTAAATGAATTGATATGTGTGCGTACTTTGTCTGTACTCAGTTTCTAAGCATGCAGGTGCTTTATCTCAGGACCAGTGTTTGTATGCTGAAGAAAGTGACTCCTATGGAGACAGTCACATTCCTGTGTGGGTATGTGTGTGTGTGTGTGTGTGTGTGTGTGCGCATGTTCCCCTTGGTAAATCCCACTGCACTTTGCCCTGATTACAGCAATTATGATCAATCCAAATAGTTCAGCATGCATATTAATAACAGTCATCTAAATACCCTCATCATCATTATGCGATTATTAGTTCACTCAGGTTGTAATTACTTACAGATCAAAAATATGTTTGTAATTTATTCAGCTTACTCTCAGCTGTTTTTTTTTTTTTGTATCTCTTATTTCCCCAAGAGCATGAAATGAATTCTCAAAAAGTGGAACAACATTTCTCAAGTGTTTTTCAAAGATGCTCAGCCGCATGATCTTTATTACTAATAACAGAATATTGTAGGGTGACATTTTTAAAGGGGTCATATGATGCGATTTCAATTTTTCCTTTCTCTTTGGAGTGTTACAAGCTCTTGGTGCATAAAGAAGATCTGTAAAGTTGCAAAGACTAAAGTCTCAAATCCAAAGAAATATTCTTTATAAAAGTTAAGAGTCAGCCACAAGGGCATAGAGGAGAAACAATAATGTACAGTATGTGGAAAATAATGTGGTTTTTTTAACCTTAAACCGCATAAACACATTGCATTACACCAAATACACCAAATAATGTTCTTTTTAGCAGCATCATATGACCCCTTTAAGTTTGCATAAGGCAGAACCATTCATCACAATGCAGTGTGAGGGTAGTGTTACTTTGATTTATTGCACATAAATAGGTATTGCAGTTGTCCAAAACCCAGATATGTACAATTTGTATTTCTAGTTATTATGTGTTTGGACCTTGTTGAGCATTTAAAAATGAGGTGAGAGCTAGACAGTTCCTTACGGTGGCCATCGTGGAAACACCTTCAGCCAGCTATTTTTTGAGAAAGTAGGCTACATTTCCATTCTGTTTTAATGAGAGTAGACAGAAATATAAAAAAAAAAATTATTTAGATTGTTTGAGTAACATAAATGCAAAAATATCCAAGATCAATCAAGGGTTATTTGATTATAATATAGAGAAAAGTTGTATGGACCTGTGTTATCTTTTAACTAAAACTACTAAAAAGAAATGTTTGTTAAAGGTGGGGTAAGTGATTTCTGTTAGCCAATGTTAATATTTCAAATCACCAAAACAAACACGCCCCTACCCCAAAAGGGTCTCGCCCCTATTTTGATAGACCCGCCCCACACATACGTA
>NW_015628519.1:857562-862293 GCF_001515625.1 Sinocyclocheilus rhinocerous
CCTGTGCTGTGCACTGAACGCTCTCTCCTCCACATCATGAGTAGACACGCCCCGTACTGCTGATTGGCTACAAGTTTGTTTTGGTACTCGGCCCGACTCAGTTTTCTAAATCTTTTTTTAAATAATACATATACCCCACCTTTAATTGAAATTATTCAAATTAAATAAAAAATATTTTAAAAATTCAGTAAACTAATATTTTCTTTAAGGCAACCAAGGCAACTTTCTAATTTTCTTTTATTTTAAGCTCAAGAATTTAAACTACTAAATCTAAAACTGAAAATAACTGAAGGTGAAAATAGTGAAAGTGAAAGTGACGTGACATGTGGCCAAGTATGGTGACCCATACTCGGAATTAGTGCTCTGCATTTAACCCATCCAAAGTGCACACACACAGCAGTGAACACACACACACCGTGAACACACACCCGGAGCAGTGGGCAGCCATTTATGCTGCGGCGCCCGGGGAGCAGTTGGGGGTTCAGTGCCTTGCTCAAGGGCACCTCAGTCGTGGTATTGAAGGTGGAAGAGAGCGCTGTACATTCACTCCCCCCACCTACAATCCCTGCCGGTACTAACCTTTGGGTTACGAGTCCGACTCTAACCATTAGGCCACGGCTTCCCCAAATATAGGCCTAAATAAAAACTACATAGGCATATGTAATAAAAACATAAACTAATAAAACCAACAAAAACACACAACAAAATGGCTAAACGTTAACAAAATAAAAAATAAAAATGAATTATAATAAAGCTTAAATTAATAAAATAGTTGTAAATACTATAATACTGTAAAATAATGCTGGTCTAGACTATTTATGGTGCTTTTTGTAGGCTGTTTTGGACAGCCTGTGGTCACAATTCACTTCTTTGTATAGAAAAGAGCAGCGTGAACATTGTACTAAATCTTCCCTTTTGTGTTTGCTAGAAGCAAGTCAGCCATATGGATTTGGAACAGTGTAAGGATGAATGAATGTTCAGAATGTTCATTTTTGGGAGAATTCTTCATTTAAATTAAACAATATGATTTCATCTTATACATCTCATTAGATCCTTTCCTCCCCAAACCATCTCCTGACCTTTAAGATGCAGTCTGAACGTGTAACTATTGCACGACTGATAATCAGGAAACCAGGAACTGCACAACTGATAATCAGGAAACCAGGAACTAGGCCTATTCAAGGACAATAAGGACTTATATACTGTTCACCAGAGTGGTCTACAAACTGGTATCATCGCTGAGCCTAACATAAATGAGAGAAACTCTCAGATCTCCATGCTTCTGCTGGGGAACAGAGATCAGACACAGAGGCAGCAAGAGACTAGGACTGGTGAAACCTCGAAAACAGGTTATGCATTTAAAGACTGCAAAGTTTGTAATTGCCGATGGCTACGTTTCAGAGCACCCTGGAAGTTGTTACATATTCTTTTTGATGGATCTCTGTTTATAGAGCTCAGAGCTGTATAATGATTCACCCCAGCAAGTCGCTTTAGCATTTTCCCCATGTTTATAATTATGCCTAATATGAGAGAAATTTTTCATCTTGAGCCTCAAAAGCAGTATACACACTGTAAGAAATGAAAATGTGCAATGGTTTTCTTAAGGGGCAATGGTTTTCTTAAGGAGCAATTTCCACCTGACCCATAAATTGGGTCTCTGTTGGCAGAACTCAAAATTTCTTAAGCTGTTTGCATAACAAGTTGGAAATTATTTCTTGTCATCATGGAAAAGTGACCCTAAATACTTATACAGCATATTAGCATATTTAAAATCATTCCTGTTTCTTTAATAGTAGTAACTAGTTATATTCATAGTTGAAGTTAACGCTTGGGGATCAATTACCTTAAACTCTCATTTCAGATGTCTACAAATAAACTTGCAAGTGTGTTTTATATTCAAGTATGATGCCGTATTGATCCATTAATTGAATGGAAGCAATAAATGTTTTGTGTGACATTTGAATTGTGTGAAATGCTGCTGACATTTGATTTCCACTGCTTGCTTGGCCGGTCTCCATTTCTGGTTGGTCTCCAGGCATTTAAAAATTACAGACATTTAAATTCTATTCTATTCTTGTATTATTCATATGAAACTGTTCAGAGTGTTTCAGTGGACTAGCCTAAGCCTGAGATGTCCTTCTCCTCACACAAGAGAGGAGTCGGTGTGTTTAAAGAAGTCAGACCACTTTGGAGGACACAACTTAATTTTGAGAACCGCATATTTAACCTTATCCAGTCAAGTTAATTCAGTATTTAATACTATTTTGACCTGAATAAAATGAGTTAATTTAGATATTACTAAATGCATCACTGTTTTAGAATATCCGAAGAGTTTGATTTTTGAGTATTTAAAATATTTCACAGTATTACTGTTTTTACTGTATTTTTTATAAAATAAATATATATAAAAAACGTACTGACCCCAAACTTTTGAATGTTAATGTGTTTGTGTGTGTACAGTGTATATATACTGTATACACATCTACATAAGTTATGAATGTATACATACACCTTGAAGTTGCCAAATGTGTAAACGTAATATGAATATATTATTATGAGGACAAAGTGCCTAATATGACCGTTTTACATACTTATAGATTGTGCTATGCTTATGAGAAGTTCTCTTTGCAGTCTTTATTTGATTGAAAACTCACTGTGGAGGAAACCATGCATTCACTGTAAGAGTTTTTTTTTTGTCATTTGTCTTTAAACAGCAGTCAATTTTATCCTTCAAAGAGTAAAAGGAAATGTCTTTTAGTGAGTTCCCACCATTGATGAAACAATACAAGTATGAAAGTCTGAGCTGTAAATAATCTGCATTCTGTTTGCTGTAAACACCATCACTTGTATCAGATAGGATCTGTCTCTCACCATCTGCTTACCCATTTCTCCCCATTTCACCTTACCTCATTTCACCTCTTTCTCACCCTCCCTATTTCTTTCTCTTCAAAGTTTCATTAAAGATTATGGGTAAAGTTTGAAATATGTTGCTTTTGCGTACGCAAAGAAAGTTCTAGAGCATAAACTGAGAATGATGTACTTGATGGGCACAGCCTGATGACTTCTGCCTTCTCCTTTGGAACAAACAAGTTTCAGAAAAACTGTAACTATGCCGCAGTAGATTTATGTCCAGTATTGATATAAAGAGGTGGAGCAGATTGGAACAACAGTTTGACTCTTACATTCTGTCATACATCACTGGAAAATTGTTGGATGTAGATGCAATTGCTCCCATTTCCTCCAGTATGATACCAGTCATTTGAGCGAGCAGATTCCACAGTATGATAAGTGGCACCTCACAGTTTGAGCACAGATTCAGTGCATAGCACCATGACACAGAGTACTGTATGTCAGTAATTACTGTAATGGCTCATAGCAACATGCTATTTTTTTTTTCTCTCTCTCACAGGGAGCCGTGTGAATGAAGCTTACGCTTTCACATATCAGCAGAGAATAATGGGAAAATAAACTGCACATTAGGATTCTTTGAGCACATCTGATTTTCCCTGTTGGCTCAGGGGTCAGGAGTCATGCAATGTAAAGATTTAATCAGAAATTCAATTAGCATGCAGTGGACTGATGTGACTTGGGAAAAAGAAAAAGTAGCTGTGAATGGGTATGGGTGCAAGGTAAAACATGAATGTGGCTGTGCTTATCTTTGAGATAAACAAGGTTATTCAATGCCAAAGGCAAAATTCATCCAGGACTGAGTAAAGGTAGGAAAGAGGCCATTATGCAATTATACTATTATGCAATGTACAGGTGACATTTTAGACTGCATTTCTATAACACACATTTCTGCATAAATGGCCAAATATCAAAGGCCTGTGAAAGGTGTTAGTTAAAAAGATATTAGATGTAGGTTTTGGATACAGTGTCTTAAGACCTAGTGAGCTAATTACGATTTAAAGTGAAATCACATGTCCTTTCTGAATAAGGCAATGCCTGAAATGAAAAATAGGTTTTAAACCCCTACTTTTTGCAATGAAAGCCAGAATCTTAGCACTGTAATGACAATGGTGTTAGGTTGATCTTTTCTTTTTCTTTTCTTTTTTTTCTTTTCTTTTCTTTAATTTCATTTAATTTCATTTCAATTATACTTTTTAATGATTTATTATTTGAATGGAGTTATGTCATATCTATTATTCATGGTTCATTCATCAGAATCACCACCGGATATTTGGGTAAGCTCTACTCAACTTCTCTGTAGCCTATATGATTATATTATTATTCAGTATTAAAAATTATTAATTGTTTATCTAATTAAGCAATTTCTTGATATTGTGAGTGTGATATATACACACACACACACACACACACATACACTATATAGGTATAGTTAAACAAACAAGAATTTAAAAGCGAGTAACTTGCAATTTAGACACAATATTTTGTTACTTTATTTTTGTCTGCCACCGTCTTCCAGACAAATCCACAGCAGAACTTACAGCTGTGCATCTCTGAGCAACACACAGTAAGTGGTGCATTTCATTCTACATTAATTTGTTGTTTGAATGAAATGGTTGAATGCACGATTCATTGAATCACTGATAAAGTCTGTTTGTCCGTTCCTGAATGAACCTTTGATTTGGTATGAATTGTTAGAATTTTTTTTTGTTAACAAGTGTTTATTGAATTTTCTTTTGGGAATAGTAATATAAAACAAACAGCAACTGTATAAATTTAGAACCCACCCCAACCCTGGTAGACTTAAAAAAAAAAAAAAAATTA
>NW_015628519.1:862470-869265 GCF_001515625.1 Sinocyclocheilus rhinocerous
AAGTAATATATATATATATATATATATATATATGATTTAATATATTATTTTACTATTATGTATTATTTTACTATATATATCTCATGATTGACTAGCATTTTTTTTGCTGCTGTGAGAGCAGCTAACAGTAAACATCTTTGTTGGACGGACAAGGTGAGGTCCCAAAAGTCATTCATGAAAAAATGGCGCGGAGTCAAACATGTCTCAGTACCCAACAAATATGATAGGTCCTGTGAGAGCTGAGTCCAAAAAGGTGAGAGAGAGGGTCACTCCCAAAAAAAAATGCAAAGACGTGCCTAAAGATCCTTGCGAACAAAGATTACACTTAGGAGAAGACGACAGATTCATATAAAAACGTTTCATTGGAGTCAAATAAACCCTATGCAGCAATTTCCAATGAATCATTTGGTGATTAGGGTTCTTAGAAGACAATTTAAACATACCCCATACCTGATCCGAAAATAAAACATGCACATCCTCATTAAGATCCTTAGCCCAAACAGTTGTAATAGATAAAGGTTTATATGAATGCTCAAGAAGAAAGAGATAGATAACTAAAGCAGAGGAGGGAGATTCCTCAGAGGGAAGGATTAGTTTGCGCAAAGGGTGAATAGGCAGTTGAGAGTTCCAAGGCACCCCATATGCCCGTAGGGCCGATCTAATACGCAAATACATAAAAAAGGAGGTGCCTGGCAGATTATATTGAGTTTTAAGATTCTGGAAGGATTTTAAACGACTATCATCATAAATATCTCCCAGCGTGTTTACTTTGTTATGAGTCCATTGCGGACAATGAAATGGAGTACTGCCTGACAAAAGATTATAATTGTGGAAAATAGGCGAGTGCGTATGCCATATTGTAAGTAGTTGTGAACGTCTTTCAACATCCCTCCATGTGGAGAGAAGGTGGGTTACAATGGGACCAAACCGAGATTTACACTGTCTAAGCGGAACCCCCGAAAAAACAAGATGCTTCAATTTATACGGATAAACAATAGATTCCTCAATTGCTCTCCAAGACACAGAAGCATCAGGATCAAACCAGACTGATAAAGGGCGGAGGGAAAAGGCTTGAGCGTAAAGTCTAAAATTGGGAAAAGAAAGACCTCCATGTAATCTACATCGTTGTAAGGTAGTCCGTTTAATACGAGGACGTTTCCCATCCCATATATACCGTGGAACACATGCATCAAGTTTGTTCCAGTAGCCAACCGGTGGGGAGAGAGGAATCATGGAAGAAAATAAATTAATACGTGGGAGAAGATTCGTTTTAATCACCGATATACGAGCCTGAAAAGAAGTAGGAAGACGAATTTTCCAAATCTGAATGAATTGTTTGAATTAATGAATATGACTGAGTCATCTATTCACTCTTGTCACCACTTACTGATGTAACAACGTGCTGAAAGGTTTTTTGAAAAATTTAATTTCAACAATATTTTAGTTCTTTGTATTCTGTTTCTTATTAAAATGAAAAAGCTAAAGATTTCTTGCATGCTAAAGTGAGAGTCAACCAAGTTCTAGTCATATTTGTGCGAGATGTGCTGTTTCTGTAGGCAGCTGACCGACCACACAGGCATTATATAAAGACTAGGTTTTGAGAGGTGTTTTTCAGAACTGACAACTTTGTGCAGGATCATCAACTGACATGATTCTCTGCGGTTTGTTTTTGGTTTACAGAACAGTTTGAATCAATGTTGAGGCAGTTATTCCCAGCATATATTTGAAGATATTGACTCTAAGTTGATGTTTCAAGGATGGCATTTACAGTAATCTTCACCTTAGATACCAAAGATTTTGATCGAGTTTAGCTTGTGGAACATGCAGCCTTGAAGAATTCACATAGATCATACTGAGCCTGCAGTATCTGTTATTCAAGAAAAAAAAGATAAATAATGACAGATGTTAACTCTTCACTAAAGAAAAAGAAACATTTGGTCCTTCTGTTAAAAATCCATGTTCATACTCCAACCAAAGACACCACACGCTGTTCTGTTCTGTAAGGTTATTTTAGATTATTGCATGACTGTCAAACATAATGATGGGGTTATTAAAAGTTAATCGCCCTGTCTATAAAAAAGCTCTGTGGTGATTGCTTTGGTGTTTTGCAACCAAAAAGTTGTCCAGCTACAGTAGATATGCTCTGTCAACAAGTGTTTGTTTGAAGTCGCTCCTAATAGTGAATTATAGATTTTTATGGATAAATCTTAGTTTTTTTGTGGTAGAGGCTCTAAATGAGATTGTGTACACAGAAATCATACTTTTTGATTATTGATGATTTTTTTTGTATTTTGTCTAATCATACAATCAATCAGGATGAGTCAGAGCAGTTACAAGTCTGAAACTATTTAAATGTGAATCATGCTCAGATAAAGAAAAGTTCATTCTAATTTAAATCCCCCCCCGCTTCATCTCTCATCATTGCTTGTGTTATATAACCAATGTGATGATATTTTGAAGTAGGGCTGTGAATAAGTCTGAAATAACGTGATTATCTGAAGTAAAATCATTATTGGTTGAAGGTATGGGCTGCTATGATTAGTCATTGTTTCTGAAGCTCTAATGAAATATTCAGGCAATTTTAGATTACAATGCAAATGATTGTATGATTGTTTTCAAGTGCAAACAAGTATATATGCATATGCATAATACACACGCACGCACACACACACATAAATATATACAGTATATATATATATATATATATATATATGTGTGTGTGTGTGTGTGTGTGTGTGTGTGTGTGTTATTCCATTTTAGACTGCAAACAAACGTTCAAATCTTTAAACTTAAAAGCAATGTAAGCAACTTACATGTGTCATGCGCAACAGGGCGCAAGTGAGCTGAAGAAACAACCAATGCCGTCCTGATGAGTCACAAAGGATTAATCTCTTGTCTGTTTGCATGACTTAAAGTGCATATAGGAGAGGAGACAACAACGCTTGCTTGCTTTCATCTCTTTCCTTTTTTCTATCTCTGCTTTGTGCCTTGACTGCACGCCTTCAGAAATGCATCTGCCACATCAAGGCACCAGTAAAATAGGGCTTGTTGATCGAATCAAATAGCATTATTGGCCATAGTTCTCAATAAATTCTCAGCAAAATAAGACTTGTGTATTTATTTGTGAGCAGAAGGATTGTCCTATGAGAACTGAGCAAAGAAATTCTGTCTATACACCCGATCTAATTTCCAGTGGCCTGGAATTTAGCAAAGCTGTCACAGGTGATGTTATTGGAAATATTTTTTCTGGGGATATTATGTATGTGTGTGTGTATTTTTTGTTTGTTTGTTTGTTTCAATTAGCTGTGGAGCTGTCTGTCAGGTAGGATGATTTTAAAGAAATATATGATTATTTAAACATTTTATTAGTAGTTGTTAGGGATAAAGGCTTTTTAAAAATTGTCTGTTGCTGTTACTTTATTATAATTTTTTTATATTTTGAATTAGCTTTCATTTTAATATTGTTTCATGTTTTAATTTTAGTTTTAGTAATTTTATGTGCTTTTTTTCTGTTTAGCTTTAATTGATTTTTATTCTAATAGTTAGTTGCCATTTCCAACATCTCTAATTTTTGTTTTTCATCTTATATCGTCACCTTGGAATTATAAGGTTCTATCTGCGTTCTGAGCAGTTTTGAGATATTGAGCTTCAAAGTTTTGCATTCCATATAGCAAAAATTATATGGGGAACAAGTTTCTTTAAAACATGAAAATGACAGGGACCCTACATGTATTCTAAATGTACAATATCAAAATCCTCTCAAATTTGTAAATGGGGATTTCTGGAATGGGTCAAATGCAGATAGAACCTTCCAATTCTAAAAAAAAACACACATTTCGCTTGGAATTATAAGGTTCTATCTTGCAAAAAAATTAATTGAAACACAAACAGTTTACTCATAATTTGTTTTAAAATATAAAATTAGTGTTGTAACAATGTGTTGACATGCATGAGAAAGTTCAATTTAATGGTTTTTATGACATTTATTTAATATTTTAAATGAATATTTTTTTCTTGTTCATGTTAAGCATAAAAGGCAGTGCTAAATATTTTGTCCAGTGCAGATGTTAAATTTAGGCAGGAATATGGTGGGTAATTTAACACATTATTGCAGGAACCATTTAAGTTTAGGTTTCCTTTTGTTTAGACAGAAAGCAGCTACTGTAATACATCTGACCAGGACTTTATTCCACAGAAAGTGGATCAGGTAAAATGGCTTTCTCTCTAGACATCAGTATGGCTGAAATAACATGCTAACGTTTATTGTTGTAATTAAGACTCAATCAATTAAATTGTTGACTTTTACGGCTTAATATTGTAAAATTTAAGACATTTTAAGACTAAAAAAACTGCAAGAAAACAGACAATGCTTCTGCAAAGGTGTTTAACAAAGTTTAATAAACATTGAAAAATGTTTCACTGACTATATATAATTAAAAATATTTCACATTTAAAATATTTAAATTACTTCAATTATGCAACAACTCAGTTTTTACCAACAATGTAAAATGTAATATTTCATCTCACTTAATGTAGTATACGCTTTAATCCAGTGTGCCATAACGTAGAGCTTTATAGCTACATAGTACATACAGCTCAGTGCAAGTACACAGGATGGATCAAGGTTAAAACATAACCTAATATATACATAACTTTCCCTCGTATGACAATGACGTGACTGGAATAAAGCAAATAGACTACAAAACCCGGACCTATCCTCTTAAAGGCAGAGTAAGTGATTTCTGGATGTCAGATAGAACCTTATAATTCCAAGGTGACGATATATAGATTTTATTTTATTTCATTTTTTATTTCAGTTGACAAAAACTTTACATTTTAATATGTAATTTTTTATATAATTAATATTTTTTATATATATTTTAATGTTTTTTATTTAGTTTACAATAATAACACTGGTATTTATTTCATGTCTTTTTGGCCAAGCTTTTCCCAACCTATTTACATATTTCATTTTAAGTTTTACAATATGAAATTTAATTACCTAACTTTGTATGATTTTCAGGGCAGGACTTACGGGGCCGGGGGCCCCTGGGCTTGAGGTTATGTTTGGGCCCCATACCTATACTACAAATGCCCTCAACTAGAACATTATTATGGAGTAACACAAAATACACAAAAATTAAAATATGCTTTCAGGTTCATATACTGTATACAATTAATAGGCAACATGTCTAGCCTAGTCAAAGTTTAGATGTAATATTAAATAGTCACTATAGTACAATAAACAGGATGTGATCTCTCAGTTGAGAGATCAAAACCCTGAAATAACACTAAGCAGAAAAAACCTAAGAGATGTATTATTATGAAAATCTATTGTCATATCTGTGTCTTTTTATGTCAGATTCTTAAATTTAATCAATTCAATCTGAATAAAAAAACATGTTGGCTATTACCAATAAAATGAAATCACTATAAACAAAATCCATAGATGGATGTTGCGTAAGTTATGTTAAGTTTAAATACAACATTTTAATGTAGAAATATTAAATGATTGCAAAAACGAAATAATTAGCTACTTTTAAAAATATGAAACTACAACCGCCAGTAGGTGGCAGCAAGTGACTGTCTTAATGAGTGAGTTGAATCCATAAATCAACCGATTTGTTTAAAATGCTAATTCATTTAACTTAGCAAACGACTGTACTTATAGCCTGTTTGAACCATTTACTGGTCCGTGTAATGCTGAGAAACAAAACACTGTGTTGCTCGGAGACGCATTGATGGAGCAAAACAGAATTTTGTGTCTGAAAGTTACTCAGTAACTTGTTGTTTATTGTACATTGCCATCGTGCAGATATTTGGAAAAACAGGACTCTAGTTTGTGTGATAGGCTAACTCCTATATCGTAGGCATTCACTCATTAATGCAGGGTTCGTTCAACCAATAAATTTCAATGACTTTTAAGGCAATATTCATGACCTAATGCTCCATTATTTTACACAAATGTTCAGATTTATCATAGCATATGCTAAGGAAAATTAATGATTATTAATGCTATTTGTTTGCTTTCTAATAAACAGACTGCTACAGTGCCAGACGTTACTTCATGCAGAGAACATAAGTTAGGCTACATAATCACATAACTGAATGCCAGAATGTTAAGTATATTGTAATTTGCTTAGCCAGTATTATAAATTAAACTCAGGACCTGAATTTCATTTTAGAAACAGCTTTGGTGGAAAACATTCAGGTACAGAAATGCTGCAGAAATGGAATAAACTGTAAATTAAAAACAGTAAATTCACTGTAAATTAAACAACAGATTAATTCTTAAAATTAAAGTTACAAAAGTTATTCAGTCAAGAGCAGTGAGTGATTTTGCCTTTTGTTGTTAACATTAATTAACAATAACCAATAGGCCTAATTAATTAACATTGTTAACATTAACATTTGGTATGAAAGTGACAGCAGTTTTTTGTATACCTGCTGTCTGTCAGTCTGTGTTAAAGAACAAAACAAAAAATCACTCTGCTTAAATCTGCTCTTGACTAAATAACTTTTTCATATTTAATATGGATTAATATATAAATATAATCTATATCTATGACCATCATAGTATTTTGTTCCTGAATAGTAGCAGCTACTGTTAGTTTTAGGCTAGCCTACCTGAAAAAGTTAAAACACAGTTTGTTTCATTTGTATCCTTGTGCTATTGCTAGTAACTTGTTCATTTATACTGACCATTTAATTGTCTTTATGTAACATTATTTATTAAAATGCAAGGTTACTTGAGTCAGAAACAATGAAAACAATAACTTTTTCTGGAGGTGTTTG
>NW_015628519.1:869762-888800 GCF_001515625.1 Sinocyclocheilus rhinocerous
CGCAGACGTGATTTAATACGCGTGTCCTTTTTCTATGTGAAAAAAATCATCAATTCTAGTTTATGCTGTTTGATTATGGCTTCGAATGTCGTAGTTGGAAGCTGGAAGTTGTTAGCCCCGACTGGCCCGTGCGTGCTGTTGAAATGCGACTAATAATTTCTGACTGGCACATAACTGAACAAATGTAAACGGGTTAAGGCGGGGCCCCCTACAATGCGGGGCCCCTGGGCTGCAGCCCAGTCAAGCCCAATGGTAAGTCCGGCCATGATGATTTTACATAATTGAGTTAACATATCCAATTTTTTCTTATTACCATCTAACACATTTTTTACATAGACCAAAAACAAAGTCTTTGGTACATACTTAAATGTGTGTAATACATAGTTATAATTTTATCTCATTGCTATTCAAAGAAGTGATTTAATATGAGCAGTCTCTTTTGACATGTGTCTGTTTTCCTCCTCTTTTTTTTTCCCATAAAGCGTTTTCCTGCAGTAATAGGAGTGTTAACTCTACTTGGAGACACTAGACTTTAATATGAGACTCTTTAGTCTGTTAGGCTGACCCCAGTAGCAAATGCTATTATCCCCCACTGGAGTCTGATAGAGTTTCTTTGTGTACCCTGCTGAAAGTCTGACCACATCCATAACACTTCCAAGCAGGGGACCTTCATGACCCCATTTGAAGAAACAATTTGTTGATCTCACACTCTTTCACCTGGGAGAAAATAGAAGGTTACCGACAACAGAGGAAAGGTTGACAGAAGTATTGCATTATGCCTCAGAGGCCTTCTCTAAGTATATAGTGCATGCAAAATGTGTTAGTAGTCCATGTCTGCTCTTAAATCAAAGTATTACACTGTATTACTCCTTAATTTTTTTGTCACTCAAAACAGTTTGGTGACATCAGCTTTTAAAGTTCACTTGAACATTAAAGCTGAAGTGTGTAGTTTCAGCATCACCAAACAAAATTGTTGTCTGAACACTCCCTCTGTCTGCCATTGGTTGGACAAAGTTGTCTCTGTATATTAAAGTTGCCATGAAATAGCTTAACGATTGAAGTTTTCTTTTCTGTGGTGACCCATGTCGTATTTTTAGCCAACAAGCTTTATATGTGATAACCACAAAATGCTACTTGCTTGTCAGTTTTAGGTGGTGAGGCAGGATTACCATTCTAGAGGTCATTTGATTGGATAAAATCTGTGTAGTTCAAGATGAGTCATCAACATTTCTTCTGCACAACATTTTCTTTCCAGGAAGATTAACACTGTACATTTTAAATATCTGCTAAAGGATTAGGAGTGCAACAGCTTTGTTTTAATATTATTTATAGACTATTATAGTATTTATTAAGATTTTGAATTTTATTTAATTATTACAGTTAACGATTTTTAAAAAAAATTTATTTTAAGTTTTAGTAATTTAGATTATAGCTTTTTTTTTCTTTCTTTCTTTCAGGTTTAGTAATTTTAGTATTTGAACTTAAACTTATTTTATTTGATTTAGTTGCCAAGAAAACATTTCTAATTTTCATGTTTTTTTGAGTTTGTTTTTTAATGTAATATGTATATTTTTTTATTTCATTTCATCTTTATTTCAGTTCATTTTTTTCTTTTAATTAACAATACCAATTACCAATACCGTGTGGGTGTGTGCTAATAAACATCCCTAATAAAAAAATATATACTAAAATGTATTTGAAATACATTTATTTTGTGCTAAGTACACTACAAATACATTTACATATTTATGTGCTTAATTAAAATACCCTGCAATTGTGCTTTTGGTATACTAAACTGCTATACTTAAAGTCTGCTAAATTGGAACAACTAATTTTTAGCACTTTAATTGAGCCGAAGTAGTGCTGAGGTCCAACTAAAGATATGCTTAAGTATATTTGATTGTGCTACAGTGGAACTATTGCAAGTATATCTTGCATTTAAAGACTGATATTACAGAGATCATACAATTCTTATTAATAGTGATATTAAAAGATTTATGCATAATATTCACGTTTCATATATGAAACGTGAATATTAAGAAATGTGCATTGTGCAATAAAGAAATACTCCAAATACATTTTAATTATAATTTTATATCAGTAAGTCTTAAGTGATGTGTCAATAAATATGTTAATGGATATAGAACTAAATGTATTTTAAATAAATTATGGCATAGTTTTTTTATACTAGGGATGGCCTAAAAATGGAACAAAATTGGGATTGAATAAACTATTGTAACATCATAAAATTGCTCACTTCAGCTTTAAAAAGCTTATTTAAAGCTTATTTTAAGCTTAAGTGAACTCCATTATTGGGGTTCTTTTAAATTAAATATATTCATTCTAGTCCATTTAATACGGGGATTTGTTTGATGAAGTTTCCATAGAGAGACAGTCTTGCACTCTTCTTTCTTTTCTTTTTCCCTTCTTTTTGTAGCATATCTGAACCTGAGATCTGGATGGGCTGTCAGTAATTTCCACCTCCTTGGGTGCTGACATTTTAGTCAGTTGGAGAACTTGTGGGAAGAAAGGAGAAAAAAAGACAGGACGACTACATTTATCACACCATTTCATCCATATCTCTCTGAATTTTCCGCATGATGGTTATAGTGATGGGGTGTGTGTATGTGAGAGAGAAAGAGCCAGAGTGTGTCCATTTCCTGTGCAGTCTAGTTGAATCATCTCAGACACCTTTGATCTAGTTTTTGCATGTTTTCCTCTCCATTAGCTCTGTGATGTACTACATCGACATAAATTTTAAAATGATGTTGCTGTGTTCTGAAGCCGTCAGTATCTAATCTTTCGGCAATGCTGGGATTTTATTTTCTCTGGGTGAGGCGATAGGAACGTTTTGCCCGTGCCCCAAAGGAACCTCGGCTAATGACTCAAGATGCGTGATTTCCTCTGAGGGTAGAGCCGCAGGAAAACATTTTGACTGAAAGCCGAGCTCAATCTCGCTCTCATATATATTTACCGCTCTCAGAATTGCAAATGCTGTTCTGTGTTGAAGCGTGTGTCTCTGGGTGACAGCATTTGTCATTCATTTCCAAGGATGCTGGAAAGAGATGTCAAGCGTATAGACGTTGTGCTAAGATCTGGTGTAAATATTCTAGCGTAGTAGACCAGATTTTCATGTTCCCGAAGTATATCGATGCTGAACACTATAGACTCTATAGAGTCACGGGACAGTCTCTTTACGCGGCTCAATGGCTCAAGTGTATATATTCATCACATTTCATATTCTCCCTTGGCTCTTCTTTACAGTCCAGATCTTCCCCTCTGGGTCTGCTTTAGAAGACACATCATGGCAAGTTTCGCAAGTCTACCTTTATGCGCTGATGAAAAATGTATGTGCTGTAAAATCTGTCATAAAATGCACAACAGCTAGGAAGATGGATATACTGTACACAGTGTAAGATTTCCAGTGACTGTCTCTGAGGAATTACACACACTGCATCTGTGTGTGAATTTGACAAATGGGCTTCTCTTAAATATAACAGAAGCACCCAGGCAACACTTTATTTTTGTCTCCTTCCCCCATTGTAATAATGCTTCCCTGTGGTTCTGTAGGTAATATCTGAGATTATAAAAAGAATCCGAGGTCAACCTAGGTCTTAGAAAGAGAAATCTTTGTAAAGGAATGCTTTTACCCCGAGGGACTCATTAAGATTCATAGCTAATGCAAACTGATTTTCAAGAAGCCTTAGTAATTATTACCAGAAAAGTCAACTCTGGGAACCCCAGAGATTTTGTGTGAGAACTGTGTGAGGTTTGATGTAAGCGAGAAATATCGCAGATCAAAATATGATGAAACACTTTAGAATGTTAAAGGTAAATTGTGGGATTTCTCTATAATTATTGCTGTTTTCAAATCTCTCCAAACAGATAGCTGCGCCTCAGACTCAAGCCATTGGTTAAGCAGATGCTGCTTTGTCAAGCCTGGTTGGGATCTATCTGTATTATTAATATTACTGACTTTTGAGGAGTAGAGTATATATTTAATTTTCAAATGTTATTGTTGATTTATTTCACCGTGCTACAAAATTAAAGAAACAAAGTTCCCACCGTCTGGTGTGATGTAGAACAAATCAAAGATGTAACAAACAAAGGCAGAGACTTTCTTGTTCTTGCTCGGAAAACTAATCGGGATAAAAGTCTTCTGAAATCTAGTAAATGGTCCATAGCGTCTGTCACAAGATAATGAGTCTTGGAGATCAATTGGAGGCCATTCATTGATGGGGCATCAAACTCCGCCAGCATATGTAAGACAGATGAGACACAATGTTCTTTATGTCTCGCCAGAAAATGCTTCCTTTTATGACCGGCTTAAACAAAACTTCTTTCATTTTAGTCACTCTTTGTTTTTCATTTGGTTCCATCTGTCAGCCTTTGCGTCTTTGCTGTAAGTACACTTTTGATTTTGATTTTATCATCATTCCATTAATGATTTTGTCTTGCTTTTATGGTCACCCTATCATTCTTTAAGATGCAAAACCATTACCAGTCTTACTCTACTTGAAGGGTATCATATGTGGATGCACACAGTATGTGCCCGGCATAGCAGATAAATCACTCTGTGTTCCTTGCCTTCTTCCTTGATAAAATGTGGACTGTCCATGTTGAATAATCACAGGCTTTCTTGAGTATTAGTTTGGGACTGGTTGAGCTGATTAATGGATCTGTTGTCTGAAAGCATGTCTGAAATGGGCTGGGCAAGATTAATCGTGCCATTCACACACTGGCAGTACCGATGACCTAGAGGCCAGAATGTCTTCAGGATTTGATGTAGTCACCAATGAACTACATGTTCTTATATTCTCCTCTTCACGAGGCTGACAAAATACTGAGTAGCTCTGCCTAGTTTAATAGTCAAAGGTGAATGTTAAGGTTAAAATACTCACTCCTCCTCAACCAGTGCCATATATTTGTTGTAAATTTCTGTATTTCATTTCTGTTTGGTGCCTCTAGGGGTACAGAAATCTCACTTTACCTCTTGAGGAACTAAATATACACTACTGGTAAGAAGCTGCATTTATTAAAAAAAACAAAAAAAAAACAATAAAACAGCATAGTGGAATGTTGTTATACTTTAAAAGAACAGTTCTTTTTGAATGGATGTTTAAAGTGTAATTTATTCCTGTGGTGGCAAAGCTGATTTTTCAGCAGAAATTACGCCAGTCTTCAATCTCTTTGGGTGCTCGGTTATAATCAATTATTATTGATGTTCAGTTATTAATAATGGTTTTTATTATTATCCATGTTGAAAAGTTATGTGGACACGGTGACACATTTTTTCAGGAATAAAACGTTCAAGCATTTATTTGAAATATAAATATTTTGTAACATTTTTGAATGTCACTTTTAATCAATTTAATGAATTTAAAATTGATTTCAATTCAGTTCTTTTTTATCTTATCTGTTATCTGTTTTCAACATTGATAATAATAAGAAACGTGTTCTGAGCAGCAAATTAGAACATATTAGAATGATTTCTGAAAGATCATGTGACACTGAAGACTGGAATAATGGCATTTTATTTTTCGGGAAAAAAAAACAAAAAACATTATTCTACATTTTGACCAGTAATGTATGATTCAGATTTGCATACAGTACCTCCTCCAATTACTTAACATAATTCAAAAACTTTGAATATTACCCAAATTATACAGTATACAGTACCCAATATTACCAAATTCTCTCCCTGTTCAGTTCATGAATAATAGAACATGATCAATGTGAAGAAAAAAGCAATATAAAAATTATTTATTAGCTGTCGTTTTCAATTTCACCAGTGTTAACTATGGCACAGAATCACTTCTCCTTCAGCACCACACGGACATGAAAGGCCAAGAAATAATCTAAATGACCTGAAAGTTGAATCACCTTCATTAAAACTTTATACAGTAAGAATGACAGGATAAAGAGAGTTATATAAATGTTAAGCGGGGCAAAAGTTGGTGACCTTTAAAGTGGTGAATAATTATTCATTTTAAAGCCATTGGACCAGACCACTCACCTGAAGACCTTTGAAAATGAACAGGGCTGATGGCCTGGTTTTGGAGTCATTGCTACTGCCTCTTTGGATTTCACTGTATTTTTTTGGACAGGACTGCAGCAGATGAAACCCTTGGCAATCTGAAAGGCAGGCAGCAGGTGAGCCTAAGATGGATGGTTGAGGTTGAAAATGGCACTGATGTGGCTGGTCATGGATCAAAAGCTCAGTGTGATTGGATGAGAATAAACCTGGCATAGACCTGGAGTCTTGAATGAATTAAAACTAAATGCGTAGCTCCTTTAAATTTCATTTCACTTTCCTTCAGTATTCTCTCACGATGATCATAAGAAGACTTTAATGACAGGTTGGAAACAAAAAGAAAATTAGGAAACAAAATGAAATTGATCATTTACTTCTAAACGAATAGGAGACACCAACAAATATTTGTGACTGTTTTTTTTTTCCTTTCATTTCCCATTTTCCTGTTCCCTATAGCCAAGAATAAAGTGTAAAACATTAAATAACAATAATCTAATTTCTGTTGGTTAAGCAGGCTGAACATATTAATGCCATGGTCCATGGCCTGGATTGCTAGCATGAAATTACGGCAAAAGTCAGTTTAGTTTGAATTGGCGAGAAAGGGCATTACTAATGTAAACCGCTTGAAAAATAATGACCTACTCTGTACTGGGCTAAAATGCAATTTAGCCATCAGAAGTATAATGTAATACTAGAACTTTTAAAATGAAAAATGGCTAATACAAGTCATTTTGAATCGGTATGCTAAAAGTAACCAAAAGAATGTCGTTGTATAATTATACTGGAAGAAAATCATTTTATTCAGTTTAATCAGTCTTGTTTTAAAGTAAAAATGTCTAAAGAGCCTTTAAAGAGTCTAAAGATAATTTTAAAATTGGAATTTATTTATGAAATAAAAAATAAAATAAAATCAGTTTGATAAAAAAAACTCTAAAAAGTCTAATGCAATTTTGATCTTTTTTTTTAAAGATGTTTTGATTGATTGATTGATTGATTGATTACAAATTAAGACAAAAATACTGAAAACGTGTACTTGTAAAAGTTTCTGAGTACTAGTCCAGTTTGCAGTTTCATTTGTGAAGTCATACAGCGATATAAGAGGGAAGTATATTAAAAGTGTCTCTGTTATGAGTTTCTCTTTATGTCTGCTGTCTTCAGGATAAGATAGTGTGTAGTAGATCTGAGTCCATCTCTAGATCGGGAAAGCAATAAGCCGTAGCAGAGCTCTTACTGTGTTATGGAGTATTATGAGAGCGGGTATATCAAAGCCATTTAACCCTGTCACACAAAAGTCTTTTATCAAACTCTACAATTAATTTCATGCTTAAATAACTTCTGCCTTTATCTGGCCAGATAAAATTATTGGGCAGATAAATTATTATCTGCCCACTATTACATGGGATTTGCCTGGCACTGTGAAATTTCTCGATACCCTAAGCTCTGTTCACTGCATAAAATTCTAACATTTTGTTTTATATTAGTTTCTGCAAAGATGCTGACATTGTGATTTACAAAGGACAAATGGTGAGTAGTTAATCTGTAATTGTTCTCCATTTTCAGATAAATGTTTTTTTTTTTCTCGCCATATGGCACCTTATCTATTACAGGCTATGAAAAGCATAGTACTGTACAGCAGCGATTTTTTTTGAGCACAGAAGCCAATGTTTATTTTTCTCAAAGAAAAAGTTTGAAAGTTTGGTTTTACTCCGTTTAGACCAGCTTCAAAATGAGATATGCCTTAATGCATGCAGCACATCACCCATGTATACTTGACTTACCAGCTGGTTGTCAGCTGCTTCAGGTTGTGCTGTAATTCTTCAGATTTCTCCAGGCATGCGTGGAGTTACTGCTCACATGGCAGGCCATGCATCAGGTCGGACTGATTTACGAGGTCATATTAATAGGAAATTCTTAATTAAGAAAAAACTCAATTGGCTAATGGGAGGTGTTGGGGGGGGAGGGGGTGCACATTTAAGAAATCAAGAAACAGGGATGTGTGAATGGCGGGAATTGGTGGATTGATTGAAAACGATGCAGCAATATGACTGCGTATTTTATGGCTATGTGCTTTTTGCAACATTGTGGGAGATGTGCGGATTTATTAAACAGCACTGCATCAATTAATCATCACAGCTCTGTAGGATTAATGGAGAAAAATCTGCAAAAGTTTTCACTTGAGCTGAGCTATCTAAGGTTATAATGTGATTTTGGGAGGGCCCTGTGATTGGCATGTTTATAAGGAAATATCATCTTTTTTACTTAGTCAGTGTTCATCATCTGGGAAGATTTAATGCTGTAAAATGAATAATTTGGACCTTTTTTTAACCCTCATGTTTTTAACGGTTAATGTTAGCATTGGAATAATGTTGGCATTGGACTAAAACTTACTGACTTAGCTCTCACAGGGGTTAATTATCATAAAATAAGCTTTTTTTTGTACTGTTTGAGATTTTTTGTTACAAAAAAAGGCCTACAGTCAGTAAGTTACAAAAATAATTACAAAACCTGTGCTAATCAAGAGAAAACAAGTTGACAAAAAGATTGAATCCAAAAATTGGCAGTATAGCATAATGATAGATTTACAAGCAATTTTTGAAAGGCCAGTTATTTGACTGGGAACACCAAATTTGGTAAAGTATGCTGTTTTTGTGCTGCTGCACTTGAAAAATAAAGCATATTTTCAAACAACCCTTGCAAACACCCCTTACACTCATCACACCCTTTCACATGTTGCAATATCTTAATATTTTTTTCTGGGGCTATACAGTAAAGAGTTAACGTGTGGCAAAAACTTGAGTTAGCTTACCTGTTGAAAAGAAACTCTACTGACACCCAAACATTCCATAACATCCTCCATCTTGTAAAAGCTCCAGCAGTGTTTACCCAATGTTTTACCCAGTTGTCTGTCTCTGCATATTTTGGCAAGTGTTTGAATTTTGGCTTATGCTTCTGTAACCAAATCTGTATTTCTTTTCCAATGTAGTGTAATGTCTGACAAAATATAGGCTAAAAACAAAACAATGTACACATAGAAATGGAATATGCTGCACAGCAAGGCACACAAGCAAGACTGTACTAAAAAACAGCATGTCTAAGATGATCAACAGAGATTATGGATTGAGAGTCGGGTAGAAGGGCCAAATAGCCTGTGGGTAGAAACTGTTTTTGTGTCTGACTCAGATGCTCTCGAGACTTTTCTCAAATGTAAATGGGGCAAATAGGCCAAAACATGGGTGAATAGGGGAGAACAGGGATAATTGGAATGAAAAATATTTCTCAAGTAACAAATCAGCACATTAGATCATTTTATAATGAATTATATCTTATTATATAACAAGCTTTTTTTTTTTTTACCATAGACTGGAGTTATGGCTGCTGGATTTTTTTTTTTAAATATATAAAAAATGCAAAATTTTGGCCTCAGAAAAGCTAATTGTGACTGTTTCTTGTAATTACTTGTGAAAGGTAAAAATGGACTTCCATAGAAAATAATTTCAAACAGTAATAGTAATATGTTTTTAATTACCATTCTTTAAAATATCATGTTTTATGTGAAGGAACAAGCTTTTTCAAATGATCAGTGCTTGTATTTGTTAATAATTCTATTCACAATGTTTCTGAAGTGTAAACAAAAGATGCAATCTGCTGCAATCTCTTCTGCATGGTACAATAGCAAATTTGTGAATATTTATGGCCATCATCCATGGATGAATACAGAATTAGGTGCCTCTTGGACTGATTTATCAGGATAATGAGAGGCGGTAAAGGACATATTGTGCTGCTCAAGGCACTTCATCCTACCATCTCTATCTCTCGTTCTAACACAAACAATCTGCAAAGAGAGTTCTGTAATCAGCTAATGTCTCCTCACTTTAAAGTGGCACATTATTTCCAACAAGCATATCAGACTTCAAGAGTCAGAAAGTCAGACATGATTAACCAGAAATATGCTTTTCGGTTATTTAATATGCACTGTGGACCCCTGACCGTCTCCTCATGAAGAAGATAAATAGTTGCCCGTTTCAATCAGATTCTAATATTTTATACAAGATCACAAATCACCAGCTTTATTCATTGCAAAAGACAGGAGGACTTTTCTCTCTTACTCTTTTTCTATCTTTAAAATACTCTATTCTTCTTTTAACAACTGAAAGTCTGTATTTGTTTTCTCTGCTACAAATTTTGTCTTCTGCAGGCCCTGGGAGTCTCAGAAACATTCCCACATTTCAGCTCAGGAGATGAAGGGGACAATTGGTCAGGGGAACATAAAAGCATGTTTCATCTTCTCTTACTGCCAATTAAAATGGGATAAATTAGAGGGTGGGCTAGAGGGGCCATAAGATCATGACATATGTGGCTCTATAAAGACTGAGGAATGAGTTGCATCATTTAATTTAAATCCAAGCAGGCTTACATTGGTCTGCATGGGGCAAAGTGCACAATTAGAGCTTAGCAGATGGATCTTAATGTATAATTATGAAGACTTGAGCTGGATCTGTGTTTACAGCACAGCAGTTCCACATTTACTTTGAAGAAAGGTTATGGTACACCTGAAGAATACAATTTCAGGATTTACTGTTTCTTCACCATATGGTTCAGCAATAACGCACTGCTGTTGTTAGATGCTAATTATGTCTTAAATATAATAATAAATAAACATAATATTAATGATGATGATGATGATGATACACACTTTTTAAATGTTGGTTTCTGGTTGGCAGAATGGGATGACTGTCCACCTAATATGACATTTATATGGCTGTATTGTAACATTTACTAGAATGAGTGCTGGGGAATATGCAGATTGCCACATGTTGTAGACCATGTGTTTTCTCTTTCCGCCTTTCTTTCCAGCAAAGATTTCACTTATTGCATAATTATATTAAATTCTAATATTGCTCTTTTTATAAATTCTTGCACGTAGTATGGAATTAGAATTGGAAGGAAAGCTGGTGAATGCTGTAACTACACCATCTGGACAATGCATCTTTTTATGAAAACAATTATTCAAAATGAGCAAAAAAAAAAAAGTGATATACATTGTTACTATTTTGGTACTTTATAATAGATATTTTACCTGTGCATGATTCCTTTTAGAGGGCAAAGATTGCAAAGATTTACTTAATAACTGGTCAAATGTACAGACCGAAGATAAACCCAATAATTTCAAAGTTTTATATAATAATTAACTCAACAAAAAAGCAAAATGAAAGACTTTTTAAGGATACTGTATGAGCTAAAGTTTTGTGGTTATCTGCATTTTGCACTACTTATCAATGCGCACACTGTTTGAAAGATCTGGAAGCCAAGTCCATTTTCTTGTAGTAATGTGTCCATTATCAGATTGCATTAGAAATAATGTGTATATTATCAGTAACAATTTCTTTGGAATCACTCTGATAGTAAGTTTGGACTTACTGTCAGACATTAGACTGGAGTCCAATTGAAGTTAATGAGAACTAAGTTTGTTGTTATATCCTAAGATATGAGTTTTCATCAGTGCATGAATGCATGTTTATCAGTTGATATCCTCCACTCTCATTCTGAAGAGTCTAGTCTCATTAACGGTCACACAGACACTTATCCAAGGTGATTCCATTGCAGTCAATTACCTTTCACTTCATCACTCCACCTCAGCCCAGGAAAATAATCAAAGATTGCTTTACATTTTATAAATAGACTTCCCTAACTCCCTTCAGGATCTTCAGACTCACACTGGTTATGCACGGTGAGTGGCATTGCATAATTTTCCATCCAAAGGTACTCACAAAGCGATTAAACAATATAGCCCACAGACCGGGATGGGCGGCTGTGTTTTTCTCTTCTTTCTAGGAACAAAGTGGTTCATTTTTATGCCCGATGCATCTGGACATGAACACATTAATAAGCCATAGTGCTCTGCTGGTGCCTCTTTTGACAGAGGCCTTTGTCAAATGGCTTCGCTTACATGTCAGTTTCTCACCAGGCAGCCATATTGAACTATGCAACAAGCGCAAAACCAATACACCGAATGAAACCGTCACCCATGTCAGAATTAGCAGCACCATTTTTTCCTAAATGACACTACCCCATGTAGTGATTGGTGTGCCGTATGCCTGCAATTCTTTAACCGCCATCCCCTGTTGAACTCCTCTCAATGAGTAATGGCTGAAGTCCACTTTGCTGCACTCTTATCTCCACCTCCTACTGTTTCTGAGAGAAAAATGCTTCTCATTATAGCTCAATTATTCAGGAGAGGCACTGGCATACTTCACTGCCATTAACTTTACACTTCACCACTGTAGGGCAGGTTTATTTGGGGGTGGAGAAAAAATATCAAGCTAACCCCTACAGCGAGGTTAGGATAAAAGTCACTCTGATTAACTTTGTCTCTACTGTTTTATGTGTTGGCAAAATACCTTAAAAAGATTTTTGTCACGATAACAATAATTAACATGCAATTCAGCTATTGATAAGAAATTTGTAAAATTCTGTTCATCCAAAACTGAAAATTGTCATTTACCCTCATGTCTCTTCAAACCTTTCTTCAAAAAAAACAAATAAATAAATAATAATAATAATATATATATATATATAGAAGTCGTGGCCTAATGGTTAGAGAGTCGGATTCGTAACCCAAAGGTTGCGGGTTCGAGTCTCGTACCGGCAGGGATTGTAGGTGGAATTCTGTCAAACACAAAGGATATTTTGAAGAATGTTTCAGTGGTTCTGCTGACTTTTAATTAATCAGACAAAATGGGTTACACAGAAGAAAGCCAAAAAGGTTTGAAATGACATGAAGGTGAGTAAATGATTTTCATTTTTAGATGAACTATCCCTTTAATGTTTTTTTAGTGTTTCAGTAAGCCTTTAAATCACTGCCATGACAGTTTTGTCAAATGCCCTTTTTCTTGTCTGGATTTATTTAGAGCCACAGCATGCTTGACTGCAGTCTTTTCCAATTTCCCCAATCCATTTTTGCCTTTTCTTCACATCTGCGAAAAATGAATTCAGATATAAAGCTCCTATCCTCCTCAAGTGCTTTGAAACATGCTATAGCTGTTCACCCCAGCACCCTGTAAGCAGTGACCCGTATTGGATATTGGTGGTTTAAATCCATAATTTGAGTATAAGGGTCAGTTTTTTTGGCATTATTAAATCATAATCCAATTTGTTTCCACATAGCAGAAGCGTCTAACATCTTCCTTTGGAATATATTATAGCCAAGACAGCATTAATCATTCATTCACTGTGCCATATGGTAGCAACAAAAATGTGGTTGTGATTCTAGCCTGAAGGAATATGGGCACTGCGGTGTCTCGGTATTCGATACTACTATTGATTTAGCTCACACCATGAAGTACCCTTTCCTGGTTTTCTCTCTGATGGTTTGGTTTAATGCATTCTCTTTCCTTTCCACCACTAATTACTTCCTCCCTGACCTCAAGGCACATTCTGAAGTTCAGATGAACATCTTTATATCAATGTGTGTGTGTGTGTGTGTGTGTGTGTGTATGAATTTCCTTGTGATGAGAGGTCACTCATAGAGGGATCCCATGGGCAGTAGGCTTCAATCTTTGGGCTAGAATGTTTCAGGAATGTGTAAATAGTCTAAAACGCCACGTTAAGACTATAAGGTCTCGGTGGAACTGTAATGGCTCTTCGTTTTACCATAAGCTTTGTTATCAGGACCGGCTGCAGTACCTGAACTCCTGTTGTACTGGTTTTCTTTGCTTCCTTGTGCACTGACCCAGACTAGCCCTCTCATTTAAACACAGACGGCTACCTGCGTGAGCGCCTGTTGAAAATACACCCATTTGGCCTGCTGTTTTCTCTTATGAATTACCACTCAGCTACCTTTTCCATAGTTCAGTCCAGTTACTGGGCAACGAATGCAGGCGAATGAAAACGCAATTACTATATGCTATTTCCGCCAATGCACCCTCAAGAGCTTTACACGGAGAACTTTTCTTTCAAAGTTTTTTTATTTATATTTACATTCTAAATCACAAGGCAACAGGGCTAAGGAGAGAAGGATCCCGAAAACCAAATGATTTCCTGAATTGGGTCCAAATCCTCAACTAGTGTTTCACCACTGGGCAATCAACCGGAATGTAAGAGATTAATTGTAATTTAGTTGCAAGAAGTGCTGGAAGGGAAATTTGCTTATGAGCATTTATTTCCATAAAAGGTCATGTCAAGAATAAGAGGAGCATGGTCCGTTATAATAATACTTTTATATGTGCAAGACCAAACTCTAGGAATTAAACTGTTGTCCAGAACAAAATAATCAATCCGAGAGTAAGGGTGATGGACGTTTGAGAAAAAATAATATTCTCTATTCCCTGCTCCAGAACTTCCGGACTGTAGTCGTCGTAGATGGCGATCGGTTTTCCATGGTACTGCAAAGATCCTCTTCTCTTACGGGACTCTCGTATCACCGCCTCCTTGATCTGATACTGATGAAAACGAACTATTACAGCTCTCGGCCTCTCTCCCTGCCTCGGCTTAGCGATCAGAGCGCGATGTGCCCTGTCAAGTTCCGGGGGTGACGGCAATACCTGCTCGCCCATTATTTCCGACAGCATCTCGGAAAAGAACACTGTGGGTCGAGGACCCTCAATGGCCTCCGGTTAAGCCAATTATCCTGATATTATTGCGCCGACTGCGTCCCTCCAAGTCCGCTGTTTTGGCCTTGAGTTTAGCGTAGTTCTCAGTTAGTTCGGTACATACCGCTTCCAGCGAGTGAATTCGCTCGCTGAGGAGGTCTGCGTTGGATTCCAGTGATACTATTCGTGGTCCATGGTCCGATACCGCAGCCTGTACGAGGTCAAGTTTTGCCTCTAAAGATGTCAATGCAGTTTTGAAATCGGTAGAGAGGGCGGCCCTGTGGTCTTCCAATAAGCTAGTTAAGGCCGACATGCTAACCTCGCCATGAGCCGCGGGCGCGTCATCTTTAGCGGTGGTGTCTTTCTTCGCTTGTTTGGCTGATTTAGATGCCATTATCTGCTTCCTTAGTTATTAACCGTGTTATCCAATTACATTAGAAAAGATAAACAGGTAGAGGGTTATTAAATGGTAACAAAGAATAATCTGTACAGGGAACACGAGGTAGACGCGTCTACTCCATTCGCATCCAAAACCGGAAGTCCTACATGGAGAACTTTTAACAGACATTTTCAAATGTTTCCTGTAGAAAAAGAGCAAGTACAAAATTTTAGAAACTTAATTTCAGAGCTTGGCCCTGTTGAATACGTTCACAGCAGAAGGTTCGATTTCTGATTATTGTGATTATTTGATTTGCTTCGTCCTTGGAAAGTTCTTTCTAAGTGGATCCACTAGACAGATTTGCAATATGTCCCGGACAAATCAACATGACCTTTTAAACTCAATTAATATTGAAATGGAACAGACTGTTGAAAGGTTGTGTCTGAATTGGAGTGTTGCACTTGCAGATGTTTGGTGGTTAATTGCAGTCAAAAGAAAACAGAAAACAAAATAAAGCCACAAGGAAAGGTCATGGTCTGCCATGCACTTTAATTTATCAAACATGATTCTGCTCTCAAAGACTGTGAAACATGTCAGCATTGTACCACTAATAATTAGACTTAGAGTTGGACACAATCAAGTAAAATGAGAACGAACTAATTTATTCATTATTGTGTTATTTATTCATTATTATGTTTAGTTCCTCCGAACATTCAGCCTAACACAATAGAAGTCAGTTCATATCAATAGTGAATAATCTCCTTCACAAGGTTCATATACAGAGTGTGATAAAAGTTTTAAGAAATTTATGAATAATGAAATCACTCTTTGACAGCTTTGTCTGGAACAGACAAATGTGAGGTCTAGAAGTGGTTATTTCCTCTCTGCGGTGTTGATATCACAAGCAATGCCACAAAAAATGAACTGATTATATGTGATAAAAATCAAACAGAGAGCTTTCTATTTCTCATTGCATCCTGGGATGCTGGGGTAATCTGAAAATACTTTTCTCTAAGAAATGAAAGTGAATAGTATATGAAGTGTCATGTGGACAGATGTGGAATACAGTGGAAGATTTTTCTCGGCAAAGGAAGAGAGAAAGCAAGAGAAAACTTTCTTGAACTCCTGACATTCTGTCATCATCTAGCCTCACTCATGTCGCTCTAATGTCACTCGTATTACTTTTTCCTGTGGAACGAAATGTCACAGTTGCTCTTATCCATATGATGAAAATAAATGATCACTGACTGTAACGTTCAGTTGCAATTTTGCTGTGTATATTTATACTGCAATTTAAAATGGCGTTCTATTTCAATATAATTTGAAAGGTAATTTGTTCCTGTGAGGGAAAGTTGAATTTTCTGCAGTTTTGAGTGTCACATGATCCTTCAGAAATCATTTTAATATGGTGACTTAGTGCTCAAAAAACATTTCTTATTATCAATGTTGAAAACAGTTGTGCTGCTTAATATTTTTGTGGAAATAGTGATGCATTTTTTCAGGATTATAGATACACTGAAAAAAAAGTTTAAGTGGTTGCAAACAATTTATTTTGGCTACATTTAATAAATAAAAAAAATATGTGAAGTTAGTCAACTAAATTTGTTTATTTAAATGTAGCTAAAATAAATGTATTGGCAACTGCTTACCTTAAAAAAAATGTAGTAAATTAAATGAATAATTTTTTCCAGTTTACAGTATATAGAAAGTTCAAAAGAAATCTATTGATCATTAGTAATAACACTTATATCAAATCATATAAATTATCTTATATTTATACAGATTCAGAACCAAATGAAATATACAATGTTTCTTTTTCTAACAGAGGCCTTTTATCTGCCTTCCACTTTATTCTGTCTCTTATATTGCTTTTTATTCCTTTCTTTTGAATTACATTTTTAAATTACCATGCCTTTTGTTTTAAGTGATTGCATTTACACACCAATTACACGCCAGACCTCTCTTGCCTTTTATAAAATGATATTTTCCTATAGAGTATGTGGAGACAGGGTCAAATGCAGGGGCAGAAGAATATCAACTATAATTTCTCTAAGAAAGGGGCGCAGGTTTCTCTCTCAGAGGCTTTGATTAAATTTGAATCTGCAGCAGTCAATTGTCGGATATGAGGGTGAAAAAAAAAAGAAAAAAACTGTTAAAGAAATCCATAGATTTTCTTTGTTCATTGCTCCATGTAGTGGTATATTACACATCACTGTCTTTAGACTCCCTATAAAAGACTGTTTCACCGACTTGAGAGAAAACTTCAATAAAAGATGTGACAGAGTTTTTTGTTGGAAGAAGTAAAAATATTGTTTTTTGCTAATTTCTAGATTTCATGCATTATTCACAGTAAATTTGAAATCCGGTAAACAACACCATGAGAGTTAATTTCAACACTTTGAAAGTGTATATATGAGAACCACCCACAAAGTGTTAATTTAACACTTTCAAAAGTGTTGCCTCATGCAACACCAACACAGTGTTAAAATATGAACACTAAGAGAGTGAAATATTAACACCGATTCAGATAAAAACAACACTGTTACAGAGCTGAGTGCAGCTTAGTAGGAAACACTGGCAGAGTTAAAATTCTACACTATTCCGGTTAATTGTGTTTCAGTTGGAGTGTTAGCACAATGATAAAAGGAAATGCATCGCAAGGCCACTAAAACAAAATGAAGGAAGTCAGGAAGATAATTAAGTGCTCACTGAGACATGAGGTGAGCAATTTCTTTTTTCAACATGTCTATTGCCATTGTGATGCCTTTGTTTCTATATGCACTGCTGAATAGACGTAATCAAGGCTTTTGTGATCTGCCCTACAAGGTAACACCAGCAAAACAACTGTCAGACATGTTTATGATACATTGTCTTATGATACATGCTTTTGAGAAAATAAATCTCATCTTTTCAAACCAATTGATAGACATTACATACATTGACATACATGCCTAGTAATCTGGGATGGGTTTTAAGCATTTTAAAACTGGAAAAAAAAAAAAAAAAAAACAAATTTCACTAGCAATTCAGAGGAGCAGCCATCTGAAGTCATTGAGGCGTGTTTTACTTCTCAGTAATGACCGGTAGTGCATACTTTCATCTTAAATTCTTTGGTTCATGTTTAATTTTTCATCACTACCTTTTCATGTCAATACACCTTTGATAATAACACTCCTCTGTCGACTCTATTCCTTGGCCAAGGGTATTTCTCAAATTGGGTCTGACAGTCCAGTTGATTTGGCAGCGTCTTCAGGTTTCAGAAGTGCTTTATTCAGCCCCAGGCTGTGGATAAAGAGCACCAAAGAAATGTCAACAACAAACCTTTGTATTAATTAACAACTTGAAATTCAGCTTGAATGCAACAGAATGAGTAAGTTCTAGTAGGCAGATACAACACATGCACTGTCCTTTTTCTGCTGTCAACAGTGACAGGAAAGAACAGGGCTCCAGACTGCAATTAAAACAGTCTCACACGCAGCACATAAAAATAAAATTGTGTGACAGTAATTTAAAATCTAGCCATTACTGAAAGTCAATAAAGTTTTGTTCGTCCATATGCAATTTCGTGCATGCCAGTGTTTCCTTGTTTTTCCTGCGCAACAACAAATACAGTGAATGCTGTAATGTTCAATTCACAACCAAATGATTCTGATGAATCTTGTTAATGAGTCTATTCACTAGTAACGACCTTGAACTTGCTTGTTAGTTCACTCAGAAGTGGCTAGTAAATTTCACAATTAATTACAAAGAAATGTCAAGTAAACATTAAAGGGGTCATATGACGTTGCTAAAAAGAACATTATTTTGTGTATTTGGTGTAATGCAATGTGTTTATGCGGTTTAAAGTTAAAAAAACACATTATTTTCCACATAATGTACATTATTGTTTCTCCTCTATGACCCGCCTTTCTGAAACGCGTCGATTTTTACAAAGCTCATCATTCTAAAAAAGCGAGGTGTGCTCTGATTGGCCAGCTATCCAGTGCGTTATGATTGGCCGAATACCTCAAGCGTGAGACAGAAATGTTACGCCCCTC
>NW_015628519.1:890420-892457 GCF_001515625.1 Sinocyclocheilus rhinocerous
CCAAACAAAGTAGTTTCGCTTTCACAACGAAACACACAGCGTCTTCACGACATGGCGGCGGCAACAATACTACAGCGAGAATCAAAGTTACGCCTTCTTTCTTTGCGTGAACATTTGGGCGGTGTTATGCAAATCTTCCCACACAGTGACATAGACATGTGGGGGCGTGTTTAAACGAGCCGTTTTAGGAGGGCGTGGACAAGTCTTAACTTTTATAAAAAATATCTCTTTGGATTTGAGACTTTAGTCTTTGCAACTTTACAGATCATTATAGAACATTATACTATAACGCATTCTTCATTTTGACATACATTTTAACATCTTTGTCACTGGAGCTGCCGTTTGGCAGCTGTCTTTTGTAATGTTGTCTTGCGCAAACATACATTGGTGGGTGGAGTTAATGTAAATAGTCTCTGTCAACAAGCCCGGCTATTTTAGTGTAAATAAATCTATATGGGCACGTGGGGCAGAGCCCCACCAAAATATTAATCAACAACATAGACCTCTATATAAACTGAAACAATAATAAATTGTAAATGTGTTCAGCATTCTGCAACAAATATTTTTCAGATTTTCGATACTATTTTAAGTCGTAAAGTAAGCAGTATATATTAAAATCCCGCGCATGGCTTTAGCAGGCATGTATACATGGTACTAAGCGGGGCAGACGAGAAGAGGGTGCCTGAGACCTCCCGAGCTAAACAGCGCCCCACAATTTTGCAACGTAAATCTGTGGTGAAAAGGGGAACTGCAGCGCGCTCTAATTGAGAGCCATTGGGGCAGATTTGAGACTGCCCCGCTTATTTTCACGTTACCTTACTTGAATCCGCTTCAACTATGTGTCTGCATCAGGTCAGTAACTAGCTGACATGTCTGTTTTTTTTCTATGTGGAGTAGTGGATCAAATTAACAAAGTATAAATCCTTTAGTTTAAATGTGCTCACATGAATAGCCTTTATATGGTTCTATTGTGTTTGTTTTATTATTATTCTGAGAATAGACATATGATCGCCTTTCCTCACCCGAATTGCTCCACAAATTGTAAGATTCTAAATCAACATTTGGAGGTGATAAATGCTATATTAAGGCAATTATAATACATAATTTTATGCTGCTCTCCGAGCCTGTCAATCAACATTAGCGCGCCACCCACAGGATAACGCATTTTGACACCTCTGCCAAAATTTTGTCCGCATGTGTTCAGAGATTAGAATATAAAGTTTTCAAAATATTTTTCATATATTAGTGCTACGAGCCAGAATCTGCCCCACCTAAATTTATGGTCAGAAGCCGCTACTGAAATAGACACTCAGAAATTTTAATCTTTACAGTGAACAGTGGTACATTACAGTCCTCACAGTATTATTCTGTTGTTTTGACCTTACAAGATTTTGCAGTGAGCTTCTCCACCTCTTTAAATGCTGTGTAAAGCATTCAGTTGCAGGTAAAGCAGGCTTGTTGTTAGCAGTATGAAGATTCTCTGAGGAACATTTAATCTTGGCAAACATGTGCCACGGTTTAACCGTGTGACACTTGTGTTGGTCTGGTGCACCATCTGTTTACCTGGCAGGAACCAGTGAGTTTAGTAAATGACCAAGAATGTCAGGATTTGCCATTTCCATCCACACAGTGGCATAACGTATCCTTTCTATAAAAAACTGTAAAACAGAAGGAAGGATGCTTGAGAGATAATTAAAGGGGTCATATGATGCGATTTCAATTTTTCCTTTCTCTTTGGAGTGTTACAAGCTCTTGGTGCATAAAGAAGATCTGTAAAGTTGCAAAGACTAAAGTCTCAAATCCAAAGAGATATTCTTTATAAAAGTTAAGAGTCAGCCACACCTGCCTAAAACGGCTCGTTCTAACACGCCCACACATTTCTACCTCACTATGTGGGAAGATTTACATAACGCCGCCCAAATGTTCACGCAAAAAAAGAAGGCGTAACTTTTATTCTCGCTGTAGTATTATTGTTTCCGCCGCCATGTCGTAAAGACGCTGTGTGCTTCGTTGTGAAAGCGAAACTACTTTGTTTGG
>NW_015628519.1:893073-900515 GCF_001515625.1 Sinocyclocheilus rhinocerous
TATGGTAGGGGCGTAACATTTCCGTCACACGCTTGAGGTATTTGGCCAATCACAACGCACTGGATAGCTGGCCAATCACAGCACGCCTCGCTTTTTTAGAACGATGAGCTTTGTAAAAATCTACGAGTTTCAAAAAGGCGGGGCGTAGAGGAGAAACAATAATGTACAGTATGTGGAAAATAATGTGTTTTTTAAACTTTAAACTGCATAAACACATTTCATTACACCAAATACACAAAATAATGTTCTTTTTAGCAGCATCATATGACCCCTTTAACTTATTTTCAGCAGGCGATCTTCCAGATCTTCTTTACTGTATGATGTGTTTCCACACTATCTGCACACGTAAGAACCTTCAAGTATAAATATGGATGTTTTTTTAATCATGCGTCACATCAAGTTCACATCCACCGGACAAGAAAAGTTCACCAATATACCTTAAAATTTCACTGCACAGGTTATGAAAACATTTAGCCTGTGTAAAATTTCTATTTCAGATTTTTTGGGGGCAGTTAACTTTATTACCTCAGCAGCATCATGTCGATTAAAAATAGATGAAGTGAGTGCAACGCCATTAACATGAAGCAGCATCACCTCTTTGAAAATATCAGCACAGCTCACTTCCCACAGAAAGCAGTTGGCATAATCTCGTAATTAATTTTCACTGGACAGAAGTATTTTTAGCCTGCTCAAGATGGCAATGAATTGCTGTTTCTCATGCCGGTCGGGAGAATGAGAAGTCATTGGTTGTCCCCATGTGTCTGGAAAGTCGTGACATGGCAGCAGAAGCATGCAGCAATGTTTAGACGTTTATTTACTGAGACAGTTGCTCCCTTGGAGCTGGAGACAGAACAGATTGAATGCCATGCTGTGCTCTCTTGCATCCAGCACTTCCCCCGACTTACTGAACGTATGTGTTAGTCTGACCTGAGTGCTTGCTCTTGCCTGTTCCCATCCAATAATATTTGCTTGAAAACCTTATATCTACTAACTGGTGTGTAAACTTAAGTATACTTGCTGTAAGTGTAGATTTGAATAATGCATTTCATGTTTCACTGTGGAGCCATACTGTATATGCTAGACCAGGGGTTTTCAAACTTTTTGATGCCGAATGACTGCCTAAAATATAAAGGCTATATATTTTATTTTTGATGTAGTGACCAATTTATATTTAGAAAATTGAAAAAAAAAAGAGAAAATATTCTGAATATGTATATTAAAATAAAATTATTATAAATATTCACAGATTGCACTGAAAAAACAAAAGAATTTGGCCTTAATTAAAAATAGCTTAAATTAAATCTAGCTTATTCAATTAAAAAAAATTAATTTGACCAAAAATAATAAGTAGTTTCAATATATTTCGTTATACATTCATCGCAACACTGTACATGTATCATTTTAAAGTAAGTGATCCATCTGAAGAGAGAAGCTATCATCCAAGCTTTTTGGCTCTGCCTTGGTGAGGAAGAGGATGCCTAATCAACGAGAGCATGGTGATTGAAATCACTGTCTTAAATACAACATGCATGTGTGTGTCTGTAATTATGATCCTCACTAATTTAGTTAAACATCTCAAAATTCACTTGTGAGGGTATTTGAGTTTGTTCTCACTATTTGAAAGATTCATAAATGGGTTAAATCATGTTTAAATGTTCTGATGCCAACAAGTTTGAGTGTTATGGTTAAGGGGTGGGTTTGGACAATTAGCAAAACTCATTAGCTTAGTTTTATATATATAAAACCATCTAAAAGAGAATAACAGACAGCCACATGAAAACATTGGAAACTCTCAATTTGAAACTGTGAATTTGTTGTAAAAACTGTCTAATGACAATTTCTTTTTTATTAAAATGTATAGGATTTCCAAGGGGATGACATCTTGACAGACCTGAAAAACACTGAGCATTTTTTCCTGTACACTGGATTTTTGTAGTAATTCCAAGTTGTTCGAAATTACATTTATTTGACCGATTTGTTATTGGTTCTTTAAAATGTCTGCACTTTCTTTCGGCTGTTACATTATAAAGATGCTTTATGACAAATTACTGTTCAAAATGTAATGTGGTTATGTGGGACCCTTAAACCTGTAAATATAATAACCAGGCACATGCTTGAATGCGCTGATTGTGTTATTGATGTTCTCAACTGCATTTGACATAATAAAGGCATGTTACATTCAATCTCATCTCTCACTCATTTAAAAAGCACCTTTTGTTATAGACATTAGATTAGTAAGCTAGGTTAAAATGACTTAATTTACTAAACCATTACAGCAATAATTGTGTATACCTCTAATCCATTTATTCAAGTAAAATTAACCTAATAAGATAAGGGTGGAACTACTCGCTTGAAAATACTGGAATTTACTCAATATATTTGAGTAGATGTAACTAAAAAAACATCGTCTAAGTTCAACTAAAAATTTTTTTTGTTTAAAAGTAATATAAATTAATTTAGTGTAACCACTTGCCTTAAAAAAATTTAGTAAATTCAAAAAGTCATTTTTTTCAGCGTGTTATTGTGTTCCAACAATTATTAACATTGTAAATTAAAAAAAATATATACGTTTATAACACTATTTAGAGTTATGTTATCTAGTAAGTGTTTGTAATATAGTGGCTGAGAAAGTGACTGATAATCAATCTCTCAAATTTTTTTTTTTTTCTATTTTGGAAATTCATAGAAACACTGTTGTGGATTCCTTTTTCTTTTACAATTGAAGCACATGGTAACGCAAAAAAATATATTTGAAGTATTTTCTGTTCAACACTATAGAAGTTAAACCAACGATGATGACTTTGCTTCTGAGAACTCTGGAAATGTGAAAAGTGTCCATAGATGTGTAAAACATTATCTGACAAATAAACTGTATTAAAGTAACACATTTTTTTTAATCGAACATTAAGAGCACAGAAAATTTTTTTTAAAAGAATGTCTGTCAGTAGACCAAAATAGATCATCTTACACATAATAGTTAATCTTACATATATTTCTAATGAAACAAACATAATGAAATGTACATATATTTTTCATGAAACATAATAAAATATAGAATATTTTATACTTTTTAACTATTTTATCTCTGATTGTTCCATGAATCCATTAAAACTCTCTTCCCACACCCCAGATTGAAAATCTAATTGTTAACCAAATTCACTTTTTGCACACGTTTTAAATCAACAGTGTTTTTCTTCTAGGAATATGGAACAGAAATAATGATCCTGCACAACACCGATTTTTGTCCAATCAAATGCTCTGTAGAATAAAAATGACCTTCCCCCTAATATCGCCGCAACTGACTGACAAACAAGTCATGATTCGTGACTGTGACTCTTGGCTGTTGAAAAAAAGAGGGCCTTTCGAAAGTGTATTTCCCCGCAAAACGTATTGCTTTAGTAAGACGTATATCAAAAAACATCACAAGAAACAAAACTGCACTTTTCAAGCCATTTTATTGTGGTTTAAATTTTTTTACTGTTGTATCTTCTCTCTTGCCCTTTTTTGAGTACTTTGAAACATCTTAAGATCCTATTGGTAATGTCAACATACAGACATCAATATGATGTGAGCAGAATGAAAATATGGGATGAGAGAAGAGAACAGAAAGCCTGCCCTTACCTTATCTCCCAAGCTTAAGACACAGTATCACTGTATCTCATATTTTTTTATCATTTTGCTTATCCTTTTTTTGATTTGTGATATTTCTTCTTCAAATTATTCTCCACTCCCAGTCTCTAGAGAGAAAAGAGAGAGACTGTGACTGAAAATTGATATCTTTCCAGATGCATTGAAGAAGATATCAAAAAATCATTTGGTGTCTCATTTAGACTACATATGGTTTATAGAAAATGGAGAAATTAATTTCAAATACGTTTTTCCCACAGCACTGTTCTTTGTCAGCGATTGGCTCTTTTGATAATAGAGAACCATTTATGTCTAATGAGAACTTTTCATCTAAAATGAAATTGTCTGTTTATTATTATGTACTTCCCAGGGACATGCACACATAAACAAGATTCAAACATGGCCTTTCAGTAAAACTTTGTGATTGTTTAACATTGAAAAAATGACTGTGCATTTATGTTTGTGAAACTGCCATACATGGCTAAATAAATGCCAAGAAGTGAATGCAGGCTGTTAGTGTAATGCTCTGATGTTCTTACCCAGATGCCTAGAGGAATGATATACATAGGTTCAATTAACTTCTTTGTAATTCTGAGCAATTATGTCCATCGCTGTATTTCTCATCTTGCTGGCCCTTGAGGGTGTTTTGGATTTCGAATTGATTTGAAAAATGCTTCATTTTTTAAATTACCTTTAATTTTTTTTCTTTTTGAAAAATTCAGCCAAAGACATCCTAAGAGATTTAGCCTGTGTATTCCTGTGAAACCCTCCGTCTCAACCTGCTCATGAGGCTTATTTGAATTTGAATTTCTTATCAGGGCTGTGCTCCTTCTTACAGACCTAAATGCATCTCTTCTGAAGAAAGATTAGAGCAGAGGATTACTGCGAATCAGAAACAGCTTGTGTGATCCAGTTCCACACAAAACGTGAGGAAAATCTTTAAACTTGAATATCTCGACCTTGAATCTCGGTTCTTTTCCAAGAAACCTTAAACTTTTCTATCTTTGTTGTGTTCAATATACAGAAGGCCGAGACCCCATAATTATCTCTACAGTCAAGCTTTAATCTTATTATTACATCATAGGTCAACAATTTAGATAATACCAGCAAGGTTATTAATGGATGGTATATGCTTCTGTTGAAGACATGAGAGTTAAAAAAATTATAATTCAACATGCAAATTCTAGGTCAAAGACTACAAAATTGAAAGAGCTCCTATTAATCATTGTGAATGACGTAACTGATTTCATCTCCCTACACTCACACAATTCTCAAAAATTACCAAAAAATACCGTGACTATACGAATGTTTTTGTTCTAGTACAGAAACTTGTTTGCTAAGTGCTTTTGTTTCAGTTTCTCAGATCTGATCTGGTTAGATTTAGTTTCGGTGTCTCTTGGCGTTGTAGTGCTGTTGTTATGCCTCCAGTCCAGTCTATCATAAATCATGAATTGCATTTTGAATTGCTATCAGCCTGTATGGTGATGTTCATATTTGCTTCATCGACTATGAAGTATGTTTATCTTTTGGGTATGACGCACGTTTATTGCCTTTTTATGAAGCATCCTACTATCCTCTGTTTACCGTTAGCTAATATCCCATCTGTCTCTCTAAAATGAGTTTCTGTCTACTGTGAAGAAAAAGCTGTCAGCATAGATTGTGTAATTTTTTTTAATTGTTTTGAAATAAAGTTCGGTATTATGTAACTTACCATAGAACATCGTTCCTTCCTCAGAACAGCAACCGCATGTGGCAGAACAATCAGTGATAAAGTTTATCCTTGAGATTTTTTTTCTATCATTTTTTATCAGTAAAAATGTTACAGCAACAGGCCGAGGACAAAGATCTAGACTGGAACATGCCACTTATGAAACGCCACGGTCATGGCTGTGCACATAGGTAATATTGAGGCTTTTGAACAGCTTTTTGAATTGAACAAACAACAACTGAAGTGAATTTAGACTGATTCTACCAATTTGGGTGTCATGGAGGTCTACAGTGTATAAAGCAAAATTGCAGTTATAGCTTACAATGCTTAAAGCCCAACCAGTGATTTAATAACAATAGAGGGTTACATTCAACAATCTGATTTAATGTGTGCTTCTAAACTTTTATTGTCCTTTTGAATTATGAAGCTGGTGAACATGGCATTGAATACCATTGCCATAAACCTGATAAATGAGGTTGACCTACAGTGGTAATTGCATATTAATGTAGGACATGGATGTTTTTTAATATTAGGCTTAAAGCATAAGAGAAGGTTCCTCCACTGGGACAAGCCATTGAACAAAAGAGTTCATAATTTCTTGTCCTAAACGCCAAACTTAGATTTAGAAAGTGCAGGTCAAGGACGTTTTTGCTTTTCTTAAATCACTTTGAAGCCTCAGTGGACATTGAACTATGTTTATTTTGATCTTGGTTCATCAAAATAAACCTTTAACTTTGGTTAGTCTCACAGAGAAAAACGGCCCAATGTGAGACAAATGAGTGGCACCACTGACAGACCTAAGGCTGAAATCTGTAGCATTCATACAAAGGATTCATTCGTCTCTGGTCTGCAAAGAATAAACATTGACAACACATACACTGTATATATTCTGCTTTCACCTCTGACTCAAACTGTAGAATTGTTTTATAACACTAGGAAGAAACGCTGCCCGTTTCTTGCACTCTGACCTTTGACCCATGAGTCCGAATGATGTTTTGTTTTGCATAAAGTGACATTCAGCACGAAAGAGATGGAAAATATAATTATTCTTTATTTGTAAAACAAATGTCTTATGATTTCATTACCAACTTTACCTTTTGTTTTGTTTCTAAAATGTGTTTTCATTACAAATGTCTTCTATTACTTGTAATGGAACCCCTCTTAAAGAATTTGCAGCTCACACACTGAAAGGAGAGGGAAAAATCTAATAATTTGTTTGTTGCCTTTCATTTGTGTAAATCAAGCACTCAATTTTCCGGACGGAGAGAAACGATCTAATTGAAAAAGACTAGCGAGCCCCCTTTTTCTTGTTTTCCCCATTCATTTCCTTCATGAATCTTAGTAATTAATAGAATGCATTACAGGCTGCTCCGGTGACTTATTCGCCCAATTCTACCAGGCCTCGGGGACAAATCAGTCTGACTGATGAGGAGTGAATTTAGAGGGTGGGGAAGGAAGCTCCATAGGCCTTAGTCAGGATAATGCCATATTTATTTATTTTTTAACCAATGAAAATGAGGCTGCAAGGGACATGCATACAATATTCTCATTTAGATGTAATATGTTTAACTTTGCTGTCAGTTGTTCTGCTGATGCAACACTGAAAACATCTTGTCTTCTAATAACTTTGGGCTGTACCAACCATTCTCAATGAGGTCTTCAAGGTTATCTTATAGGCTCTAAACAATGGCAGGTATGAGGTATTCATACTTGATCACTTCATGTGCTTTAATTGAATGGATTGCTATCCGATTGGGAAATCCATTTACATAAACGTGTCACCACATAATGAATATAAATCTGATCTAATAACATAGTGATCAAGTGTGAATACTCCCCTGATTACAGTGCCAAGACAAGTGTTGGGAAATTATGTATCTTTTTCATGTCTCCTTCCTCTTTCATCCAAGAACTGGTAGAAATGTATTATTATTAATAATTATATTTTATTACACCCATACATATTTGGTATCACTAATTTATGTATTACCATACAGCATAATGGCAAACTATATGAAACACAAGGTGAAACATTTTATTCTGAATTTGATATTGTTGAAAGTTTGCATATATATATATATATATTTTTTTTTTGTTTTTTTTTTTT
>NW_015628519.1:900621-929221 GCF_001515625.1 Sinocyclocheilus rhinocerous
GTATATATATATATATATATATACTTTTAATTTAAAAGTTAAAATATTTTTTTTAATTTATTAGTATTATTTATTTATTTTATTTTTTTTGCTTATTAAATCGCCCTGTATCTGCATGTACTTTATTTGTTAATGATATAAACAACATTTTCTTCTGTGGAACATCACCCCATTGCATTAGCCTGTAATTCTGTTCCATTTACTCTAATTCATTCATTCATAACCAGAGTAAGGTCATATCGAACCTGTTCAGTCCTTGGTTAAATCTTGAAGGAATACTTTCCTATAAAGCCCATATAAATTTTTAATTCTCCAGACATTTCTAAAGTAACAATTTTACTCCACGCAGCTAGTAAAAGCCTTAGCACTGAATATTTAAGAGAAGCTGAATCTGAATAGGCCGATTTCTGGGCCATTACACTTACATGTATAAAATCAGACACTATTTCACTATTTATCTATGCTTCTCCAATACTGGAACTGATAATAAACTCACATGCAGTGATTTGGTTTATCAGAGAAATATATATGGTTTGGCTCAGCTATAGGGAGCGAGAAGGGGGTTTACAGTGGCTCACACCTGACTACACCACTTCAATTTTATGGCTAGCAGATCCCAATTACTATGAGCACACAGGTTATTCAAATAAATAAATAGAGCAGAGAGGCTATGAAATTATTTCTCTTTAAATTGGAGCAATAGGCTGTAAAAATGGCCAAATGGCCAGATGAAGACCCAGAATTTAAAAAGGCAGATATGCGCATGCAACCAGATAGGAAATGCAGAAGTGCTTTGTACTGTTATCAGTGGCATCTTCAATGAAAGAAAATGCTATATCAAAACCTCCAGACTATGTTTTGAACGGGACTAATCTGATGAAAAGCAGATGAGGGTTCTAGAAAAGGCTGTAAACAATTATTTATTTAAATGTTTGTTACACACTTTAGAGTAAAGCAAGGGACTCTTTAATTTCATAAATAAATTAAGAGTTATAAATAATTTGAAAATAATTCAGACTATTTTACAAGTGTTTCACCAGCAGGCATTTAATTTTAATGCTTTAGTGGAGTGTGTGAATAGGAGAAAATCAGATCAAAGCATCATACTCCCTCAATAAAACCTCCCGACAACGGTCAAATCAATACAGCACAACATTAAATCAACTTGTAAGAAAGTTTATGCGCACAGCAGACAGAGTCCACCAAACCGGTTTGAAACAGCATGAATGCTGTAAAGAAAAAAGGAGAACTCTTGCATTATCGTTTGCATAATCTCCGCCTCAAAATTGTATTAATAGTTTGATAAACATGTTTTCCATGTGATGCCAAAACACAGAAACTTTGATGTAGTTTGATCCAAGATGAATTCTTATTTATTTATTTATTTATTTATTGTTTTAACATGGGTTGTGCTCCTTTGTGTGGATGAATCTGTTATCAACACATCAGATCAGATCTGTCATTGTACATTCACATTCGTAATGCTATAGGGATATATCTGAAAAATGTCACCTGAACAAGCAAGTAACATACTTGCAGATTTTGTTCTGACCAAATAAAAAAGTTACTGGTGTTTATCTCTAACAGTTATAGTCAGATCAGTTCACATGGATCACAGAGCAGAATTGCTCCCTCTCTCACTCTAGCAGAAAATGAGTGCAATTTACCACACTGACCATAGCAAAATGAGACAAAAACAACAAAGGAAGCTCGATATAGTGCTCTAATGATAGCTAGCTACACTGTAAAAAATTATTGTGATTTTAACAGTAAAAACCTGTTAATTGGTTATTTATTGTGAATTTAAGTCAAGTCTGTAAAACCTAAAATGTTGCTACCATATTTTTTTACGGTGAAGTTCTGGCAACCACAGCTGCCGGAATTTTACCGTAAATGTCACAGATTTTATTTTACAGTGTACCCATTGAGCCACTGTCTTGCGTCATTCTTTAATCCCTTCAGATCTCAGACTTGTCACCACTTCTCAAAAGCTGTGCTGATATTTACTCTTGTTTTATCACAGGCTTCTGTCGCTTCTGTCTTTCTGCAGTTAGTGGTTTCTTGTTTTTGACAATAGGTGATTAACGATGACGTTCGTTTAGAACTTTACCAATTGAAAGCAGCCATAGAAATAAGTAAATTCTAAGTAGGTGTTGTAAGAACAGGATACAAGCGCTCCATCCATGCCATATAGTAGCCAGGTCTTCTCCTTTATGTTTATGGACGTGACATAACCACACAATGATGAATGATGTCAAACTGATGAATGACTGATAAATTTCCTGTGAAATTGGACCAGACATTTCAAATAGTAAATCATTATTATAAGCTTACCGTTGTGAATCGAGGTAAGGTAAGGAGACAGTTTTGAACACTGATGTCTTGCTCAATAACCATTTTTTGTTCATTTTAAAACAAAACGGTTTATATATTGCAACTTTAAATATTGCAGCTTTTGGTATACGATTTTGATTTTCTCTACACAGTTGCCTGTAGGAATCTCAGAAGAATCATATTTGGCTATGCCAGCAATACAGTAAAGTAAAATTCACAAGTTATTGTAGTCCATATATTAGAATTACTGGAGACTGAAATCTCTTCAAGGATAGCTATAACACTATATCTAAAGAGAGGAGTCGCTCTGTGCTATGGGACCTGACTTTAAATGATTTTCTTTCTTCAAATGTGTGCAGGAGATGCAAATCAAGTCTGTATATTTTTGCAAATTAAGTAGATAAAAAGTAAGGATACTGAAGATTGGCTTCATGCTGCGTTCTGCTGGCAGGCCTCTTGAAAAGGAGAAGGAAAATTAGTGTATCACAGTTTGAGATGGCAGTAACCCTTAAGATGTACATGCACACGTGAGGGAACAGTAAAAGCCACCACAGGTAAATTGCCTCTGTTCTGAAGATAGTCATGCAGTGTGTATAGATTGAATGGGGCACAAAAGCTTCTCTATAAAGGATGAGTCAGACATATTCTGTGCTGCCCAGAATACAATATAAGAAGTAGCTCTGTGTTTCTGTGACTTCGTTATAATAATGCAGGGGTTCTCCGCAGATTTGTATTAGATCAAGTGCGACTAAAAGAAAAAAAAAAAAAGTCCTTCAATTTTGATGGTTTCATGCCATCTGCAGCTAATAATTCAATGCACAAAAACCGCTGTGGTGTCTGTCTGTCTGTCTGTCTGTCTTTCTTTTTTAATTTAGCATTTTGCAGTGTTTTTCTTTAATGTTTTTGATCCACCATATGGGAAACTCTTAATAAACCATTAGATTGTAGGCAGTCTTCATTTAATTTAATTTACTTATTCCATTTTTTTTTTCTAATTTATTCAGAAAAAAATAGCCCAAATATTTGAAATTTGCCTCACATCTTTGATAAAATAGCAATCATTACCCATGTCAATTTCATTTAAATTTTAATGTAACTGAATTCAGTCACAAAGGCAGATGTTAGATTTATAACATCCCAAGCTATATATAACTGTAACGAATCAGTCCACTGAAGGCGAGCGTAGTGAAGAACCCAAGTGCAGTTTATTTACAGTTGATCCAAACAATAATCAGAGAATTGACTTGACATGAACAGACTTGACATGAACAGGCTTGACGAGGCACGAACAGACTAGACACACCGACAGCGGGTTACAACATCAATACACGACAAGAGACAATGGCAACATGAGGGCTACTTATAGCAAACAAGGAGGGTCACATGACATGAACAAACCAATGGGAAACAAGACACATGACTAAGACAACCAATCAGAACATGACACAGACAAGGGAATCACATGACTAGACAATAACAAAATGAGAGCATGACACATACACAAGACAGAGATACATGAGGGCAAGGGAAGCATGACACTGACAGGGACCATGATAAACTCCAAAATAAAAGACATGAAAACATGAACAAGAAACACAACCCAAAACACCACATTACAATAACTGTTATGATGGTTTGTGAAGAATGTACATTTACAGAATAGTACCTCTGTAATGTGAATGTGGACATATTTTTCATATTATAAATTTTATTCTTTGTCAATGTGTAACACATCTTAAAAGAAGACCTATTGTCAAATCATGAAGAAAAGTATTTGATAGTGATATACGCCTATACATTAAACTTGCATCAAAATGTTGAAAATACGTCTTTTAAAAGAATACACTCTAAACACCAGAGAGACACTTTTATAGGCATAATGACATAAGTGATATATAATAATGTATTACAATGACCCCTGCTCGCCTCTACCATGCATTTAAATCTGTCTGAGGAGAAACATGTCTTAATAGATCATGTGACAGACAATGCATGTGCTTTCTTGTGATGCTTGGCATGCCTTTGATACTTTTTTTCATCTGTATTTCATTTTTAAAATTATAAATTTAAATGATATTATAAATATGCTTCATTGAATACAAAATAGTGAATTTGTTTTAAAACTAGAATGATTATTTTAACCAAAAATGAATGCATGCTATTTATGCCGATTCCCCTCTATTCTGAAATGAGCATCACATTCTGAGTGCTAATTGTATGGTGCATAATATGATAATTGAGTTTCTGCTTATGTAAAGCGTTCCGAATCAGTCACTAATGAGGTTCCATTTCAGTAGCTGCCACAGAAAGCAGGCAGTGAGGCAGTTCTGGAACAACGCTAACATTTTTAAATGTAAGCTTAAGAGATCACAAAACTGATCAAAGCGTGCATTTCAAGCAGTTTGCAAAAGCTTCTTGTGTTATTTTATTTCAAGCTGAGGGGTTTATCAAGCAGATAGTACTCTGACCTCCTCATTTCTCCATCTGTCTTGTAGTGCTGAACATTGTTAGGCAAACGATGGTAGGAGACAGAATTAGCAGCTTGTGTTTGTATTCATTATGGCTCCGTATACAGCGTCTGTGCGTTTTTGCTGAATTTTATTTGAATAATCAGTGTTCTCATTAGCGAGGATCATAGTGGTAGCTTCAGCTCATGATTAAATTGTAAGTATTGCTTGACAAGAACACAGGCCCTTGTGTGGAGGACAAGGCCCTTTGAGAAGCACTCCACCGAAGCCCATTATCACAAACACACCACACACATCAAGGTATCTCAGTGTGTGTTAGAATATAAAGGCACAAGGTTTTTCACAAACAGATTTTGTATTCCACCTCTCACACTATCTCTTCCCCCTTTGCTCTCTGTATTCGTTAGAATGTCAAGCGTTTATTCAAGGATTTTCTTCATTGTTCTTAAGTGAAAAGGCTCCCCATGTACCAGCACACTCTCATGAGGAGGGAGGCATTCTGCACTACCAAATCTTACCTTGGTGTCATATTAGGCTCATTTTGAAGGGCTCCATTAGTTTACCGAAGGTTTTCTGTGTAGTAATTTTTTTTCCCAATTATTTTATATTGCTTAAAGCTGCAGTCCGTAACATTTTTGTGTTCAAAATTTACAAAATTTATATAATAAGCGAGTACACCATGAATCCATTCTCCAAACCGTGTTTTTGGCTTGTCGTGAATCACTACGGTACACCTATAATAAGTGTTTATATTCGGACTATTTAGACTGGTTCGGGTCGGTCTCGCTGCGGAGTAGCCCAGTACCTGCGTGATTCGTCATAGACATAAACAGAGAGAAGTAACTCCGGTTACAATGTTCTTCCGCAAGACGCACGCAGTTCTATTTATTACCCCTAGAGCGCCAAAAGTTACGGACTGCAGCTTTAAATATTCACTCTGGTTCTGACACTCAAGTATCTATGGAAGCCTGTTTGTGCAACAGAATAAAAAAATATTTATCTCTTTTTTTTTTTGCAATTATGAGTTGATATTTGAAAATTCAGTCTTTTTTAATTGTCAAAAGTTAGAATTCTGAGGCGTAAACTAGTTTATATCACAAAATTGTGAGTGAAATAAACTCAAAATTCTGAGAAAAAAAGTCATAATTGTCTGATGTAAGCTCAAACTTCGAGGGGATAAAGTCAGAATTGTGAGATGTAAACTTGAAGAAAAAAGTCAGAATTGTGAGTTTATATAAAAAGTCGAAATTGTGAAAGCCAGTCCAAAATATATTTTTTGTAATTTATTTGCTACATTGCACAATAACTTTTTTTTTCTAATTTAAACAGAAAAGACATTTGTATTGTTTATTTTTCTTGTTAGATATCTATATTCCAGAAACTGTGCTTATCTCATTTTTATGTACTGTAGATGGTTTACTGGAAGACGTCTTACATTAACTTCTACAATTTGCAACTAGACGGATGTACTGTTACTTCCTCTACAGTCAAAAATCTGGGTGTTATATTAGATAGCAACTTGTCTTTTGACGCAGATCTGTTTGGGACAGATGTTTGCAATAATGGAGCTATTGCTGTTGGCTGTACTGAATGAATGTTCAAAAGATTTTTACGTGGACATTTATTTTTCCATTAAGGTATCAGTGATAAAGACTTTAGGCCAGTCTTTATCATAGGTTATAAATATTCAAATCTTATATCTATAAATGATGCAAATATCCTGGTTCATCCAGGTAAGAATGAAAGGCTGGGAGGTCTTGCTTAAAAAAAATTATAAAGCTGGACAGTTGCCTGTCAGCAAAAAAATGTTTTTGAAAACTGAAAAAAAGGCACCAAAACTTTCAATTCACTTGATATAACCTGATTGACCCTTGATATTAAATCTTTGTTCCGGACATAGTGTATGCTAATACAGTCATAAATAATGCTAATTTAAAACACTTCGTTTTAATGCTTTATCAGGTTTCAGTCATTTTGGCAAATTGTAATTCTGTGCTTATAATCTTATCTTGTCTCATGTTTTATTAATGACTAACTGATTCCCAGAGAAAGTGAAAAAGAGCCCTATCCTTTGGATATGAAATAGGCCCAAGTTTGAGGAGCACTGTTCATGCACATTGTTCAAAGAGAATGAAAGGCACAAAGGGGAAAATATATATTTTTAAAAAAAAACCTTCTGCAAAAAAGATTAGAAACGAAAAGTTTGCTATTTGCCAACTGATTCAGGTCTTTATCGTGATTCCTGTCCAAATGAACTGAAAATTGCATTCATATCAGATCCATTTGTTAATAGTCTTCTTTGACTCTGGCCTCATTCACTTCAGTACCTGATAAGAAATTGCTTTATTTTTCCGTCCCCTGAATCACAGAGGCTCCCCTAGGGTGAGAGATGTCCTCTCCCATCCTCACCAGAAATGATTTGAATTGAGGTAGAAAACAGGAAGTAGAATGGCCAGTACAATACATTAGATTTAGTTCTTATAACTGCTATATACATCACTGCTATATCAATACTCTTAATTGACATATATTTAAGCAATATCATATGAACAAGAGTATTATGGCCATAAATCATCAGCATTTCTTTGATTTGGCTGGCATTCAGAAAATCATTTTGTTTGCAATTTTCAAGCTTTTAAATAAATGATTGAGAGAATGATTCAATGACTCACCCATGATCACAATCACGTTTCATTCCAGAATCAGTCAGCATCTTCGAAACAAAACGTTTGAATGAACAGTAAAGTGGCTTCCTCGTGAATGTAACCTGTAGAAAGACTCACTGTCAACACAGACAAGTGATATAAATATGAATATAAATGAAATTATTGATATATTAACAGCATTGATATGTTTTTAGATCGATATTTAAAAGAATGTCCGATTAAGTAAGAAAAAATTTTCTTTAAAACATTCTTTAAAATGTTGTGTCACTGTGTTGAATTGCAGTTCAGCCATTTCAACTCAAATTCCAACTTGTGAATTGAAACAAGCCAGGTCTTAAATTCAGAATTTTTCCCAACTCCTCCTGGTTGACATTAAATGGAGGAACACCGCACCTAGACAGAACTGTGTCCGTATAGCTGAAGACAGCAGATTGACAGGACGAATAATAATGACTTACTTCTCTCAGTCTCTAAATAGCAGGCTAAAAAATAGCTACATTTTGCTCTTCTTTCTCAACTTTCTATTCTGTTGAATTCCCAGCTCATTGGGCTTCACCTAAACATTGACAGTCTACTTCTGTTAGCACCGTCAGCACATCATCTCACCGTTGCTGTCAACTAAATTTAACCACAAGCATTGACAGGACACTTCTTTCTGTCTTGATTTGTATTCAGCCTAGTGACAGAAGGGAAGAGATGTAGCAGAGATGAAGACTAATGTTCTTTTACTGACACTGCCTCTCCCAGCCACACATGTTCTCAGGAGTCATTTTATCAATAATGCTTTATAATAGACAGAAAATTGCCTATTCTGAGCGCTAAGTCACTGTGCATCTGATAAATAAACTCCCTCAATAATAAAATGTGAACTGGTAAAGACACTGCTGTACTAGAAGACTCAGTAATGTGCATTAGTCCTAAGTGGTTTTAGAGGGATCCCCGCAAGGCTTAATGAAATCAGGGCAAATTTTGTTTTAATAGAACTCATTTGCATTGGGTAAGATGATTGTTATACCATATATATACTTTATTCTATGTAAATTTCAAGCAATTATAATGCAAAGCTATTTTTTGCACTGATCCAATGAAGAATATTGGATACAGCTGGGAAAGCATCCTCACATTTAATGTTTGCTCATCAATTATTTAGCTGTTCTCAAAGCAACTTCAAAACCTGCTGTAATGGAATCCCATTAAATTAGTATAAATAATTGCCTGCTGTTCTTCATGCGCACCATGGCAGCATTTAGCAACAAAGTAATTGCAAAGGGGAGGAACTTATTAAAGTTATCTTTTCTCACTGAGGCCGTGAGATTTTTTGACCCTGATTGAGCTCAAATTGACTGTGTTGATGCATAAGTCAGGAGCCTACAGCAGTTGAAATGTCACAAAGTGTGGATGAATTGGCATTTAACGTCATTACAGGCAAGCTTTTAGTCACTCAAGGACATAAATGTTCCAGACATTGTGAACACTGAATAACAACAGTTAAACCATTTCGACAATCAATTATATGCTCGATCATGACCCGCTGCGTTGGTGGTCCACAATAAATGTGTCACAAGATCCTGACAAATCAGTAATTGGGTGTAGACATGCGTGGTCAGGTAATACTAGTTGTCACATTGGGAAGTTGTGAAAAAAGATTGTCAGTAAAACTATTTAAATAGCTATTGAAAAATTACTATATATACAGTATATATCAAATATACAATTTTATAAATGATAAAATATACAAAATTTTAAAATGTAAAATAAATTATTAAAATATTTTAAATACTGTTTTTATATTTAAAATGTATAAGAAATATATTTAAACTGGTTTAAAATATAAATATTAAATATAAATTACATTATTAATTTGATATAAGTAGGTTTCAATGAAAAGGGCAGGGGTATTTTTTCATACATTTTAGGTTGGGGCAATCTGTGACATGTTTGTTTTTACGTTGTAATTGTATTCAATTTATTAACTACAATTTCTTTAGTTCATATTTTACATTTTTGCTGGTTCAGGAAATTTTGGGGCCTTTTTTACTTTTTTTTTTTTTTTAGTGTTTACATTTTTCTGAAAATCCTGTATAATATGCTGTGACAGGTTATGAACACTTAGCCCATAAAGTGTGATGACATGCTACTGGGGCCTTTTGTCACAAAAAGTAGCCTAATGCGTTTTCTTTATTACAGACTGCAATAGTGACCTAGCTCTGGCTGACTCAGTCAGTCTCAATACAGCCTTAACATGATTGCTTTGGTGTTACAGAAGAAATCAGTGGCCAAGGAGGGGTGATTCCCACACCTCAGGTACATCTATGAGGCTGCTGTTGGAACTGGGAGAACCGCCAATATTCTTGAAGACTCTGAATGTTTTCCTCCTATATGTGACATTGTACATGAGTGAATCTGTAGGGGCCAAAAACTAGATGTGTGCGGCTAGAAGACAGAAAGAAGAGAATTTTTAAGATGAAATGGACTCGATGAGCAGTTGTGAACCACAGTTCACTTGAGCCACAGAATAGAATAGCCTTTTTCTATTCAAGAGCCCTGTAATGTTGCAGTGCTGCTTCGTCCTCTTGGCCCATGCTGATGATATGGTCTTTTTTGTTATTCAGATTTTATAGTATTATGCATAAATAAAACCATGAAGTCAGGCAGTTTTATATTCCCAGAATATTTGATAGATGAGACGAATCAAAGTGTAGAGATAAACAGCAAATGCTCTGATTCACTCAGTGCGAGTTTGGACCTGTTGGTGGTGAATGAGATTCATTATCTGTAATGCTTTTGAATGACTGCTGAGTCTCAGTTTCTCAAAGTACACTTTTTAGTTCAATATTTTCATGATGTTCATAAAAGTACTTTTTTAAATTTTGTTTTGTTTACTGATGTTACACAATATGCAAAACAATAATAATCGACAGTCCATATAAAATACAAATTTGAATTTCAGATTATTCTTTAGCAGAGCTGTTGAGCAGGATATGAATCTCAATGTGAAGTGTTTCCGTCGGAATAATACTGATGGACTGACCGTGTTTCAGAGGGACATAAAAACAGCCTAAATGTCAAAACCGAGCAGCAGAGACAGACACCATCAAGATGAAGAGTGGGCAGTCAGGTTACTAATGGGTAATGTCAAAGACAGCAGTGCCTTATGGGTATAGACTGTCAAATCACCCAATCAGTGGGACAGATGAAGACTAGATGAAGGAGAAGAGGAGTCTTGAGATCTGGGATACACAAATTTTCCCAGGCTGACATTTTGCTGTGCATCTGTAACTTGAGTTTCTCCCTTCCCTGTCATGAAATGACTAGGGCTGCACGATAAATCGCATGCGATATTTAATGCGCAAAAAATCGCGCGATTATGAACGTGGTGTTGCGCAGCTTGTCAGTGAACAACGGCTCTGTGTAGTAAATGCTGCTTCATGTGAAAGCCCGCACGTGATGGAGATTTACCACTGATTACAGAAGCGGCTTTACTGACAAGATGCGCATTAAATATCGCATGCGATTTATCGTGCAGCTCTAGAAATGACCAAACTCTTCCGTTTCAAATAATCCCCATTTTGTCAGCACTGTAATGTAAACAGTGTTGGATAGTAACTAACTGAAGTAAACTAGAAGTTTTAAGACAGTGATGACAGACAGCACAAGACAGCTGATGAAATAACAAAACATACCCTCAGAATTTATTTGAGTCTTTGTTGTATATTGAACCAGTTATATAAATTAAAGTTCACCCAAATATGAAAACTTGCTAAAAATTTACTCAAACTCATTCCATCCAAGATGTAGTTTGTTTCTTTATCGAAGCAGTTTGGATAAATTTAGCATTACATCACTTTCTCATCAGTGCAGTGAATGGGTGCCGTCAGAATGAAAAAGTTCAAACAGCAGATAAAAATAATAATCCACAAGTAATCCACACAACTCCAGTCCATCAAATAACATCTTGCAAAGTGAAACGCTGTGTGTATTTAAGAAACAAATCCATCAAGTTTGCAATTATTTAAAAAAAACTGTTGCTTCTGGCTAAAATACAAGTCCTCTATCCGTAATATTGCTTTCTCCAGGGAAAAGTCATCTTGTCTGAATCAGGAGAGAAATATGCATAGATCAAGCACTGTTGTGAGTCAAGTGAATACAATACAAAGCAATTCTAAACAATGGTGGAAGTGTTAATATGGATTGTCGACTGGAATTTTGACCAGACGTGACATTAAAACACCTTATTGGTGGACCTGTTTCTTACCAATATGCAGCTTTTCACGTCACAAGTTAATTGATGAACCGGAGTTGTGTTGTGGATTGTGATGTTTTATCAGCTGTTTAAACTCTCATTCTGACGGCACTCATTTACTTCCAATGGTGAGCAAGTGAGCTAAATTTCTCCAAATCTATTCTGATGTAGAAACAAACATTTAACAAACATTTTAGTTGGCCTGAGATTGAATGAAATCAGGATGAATCTCAATACAATAGCTCATCACCATCTCTGTTTGGCCTGTAATCATTGTGGCAGCTCATACAACTGATCTTATTAACTGAATTAATCAAGCTGTGAAGGAAATCATTTTAAACCATAAGTTTGCTAAACGCATGAATGCGACTATACATCTACAAGCAGTTGGTGACTGCAGGATACATTTAAATTTCCAACGCTTGATTTAATATCACAGGAGAAACATTTCTGCATACTTGTACTATATTATCAGGGAAATATTGCAATTATTTTAAACTGACCTCAGCATGCAGCAACAATGATGCCTATTGTTTCAGTCTTCATATCTAAAAGCGTGGTTTTAGTAGTGATGGAACATTATACAGGTTAAATTATACTTACAAAATTAGACAAATTTAAACAACTAAGAATTACATGTGTGAGTGGGTCAGATTTTGCCTGTATTGTGGACCATGCTGAGGATCAGCCAAAGAAAAATGAATTTAAATAGATACTAAATGATAATGAAAATCTAAAAGTGGAAAAGGTTACAGTTATGGTTAGTTTTAGGATTATCTCAGTATAAAAACAATAGAAGTCAATAAAGAGTTTTTATAATGATAGTCCCAATTCCCTTCATGCAAATCCACAGGTGGCTTCCACACTGTAAAAAGTAATCACTGAATCTACTTAAGAAAAGCGAGTAAACACAACTAATTTTTACAAATTTGTTGAGTTTACTTAATTACACTGTGTGAAAGCACGCACGTGTAGAGATTTACCGCTGATTACAGAACCGGCTTTACTGACGAGATGCGCATTAAATATCGTGCGATATTTATCGTGCAGCCCTAATATGTACTCTTAAAATGTAATTACTTATTTTTGTCATACTGTACTCCTGTTTCTAGGACTATGATGAAGAAGAGATGTCAGTCGGCCTATTGACCGTGATCCCTGAGCTGAGGACTCTAGAGCCATACCTAACTCACTGCATTTAATGCCACATCTACTGCAATAATTTTGAAAGGTACAATTGTACTGGATGATCTGGAAAATCCTCTCCAAGACATATGCCTGCTCTTTGGACTCATTTATGCTATGAAATTATAGTATCCTCCAGTACTGAAGGACACCTTTGATTTCATTCAATGGCTGAACCTAGAATGCAATCTCTGAAAAATCTTCTGATGTAGAAAGATGTCATTGTGGCGCGATGGAGCATTTTTCAAGTGTACTTGTTCATGATTGACCATTATTGATTTAGAAAAGGGTAATTCTAGAAAATGGTAAATCTAGACTTACAAGGTGTCATAAAAGGGATGTTGATGTTTTTTTTTTTTTTTCTATTTATTTCCTGAGTGCAGTATGTGCAATTTTTCTTACAATGTTAAATTGTTGATTTGATAGCATGCCTAAAAAGTAATGACGTGAAGTAACATTGTTTTATTAAACAAATAAATGCCCTATTGTTGTGCTAACAATCTGTTTTCTGTCTTTGTATTAACAACTTTAAGTTTTGAGTACAGCTTACTTGAGAAATCTAAGGCAATCAGTTTCCACACATTTGTCTAGTAATGTGAACAAAGCAGACTTGTTAAGAGAACTGTTTTGTTTGAGTTCTGTGCACTAAGCTTAACTTAAATCTCTAAGTTAGCTGAACTTGTCAAATTGAGTTACCAACACTCAAGTTTTCTGGTAACCTATACATATACACAAGTTACCTATACAAAGTTACAGTAAGTTTTATTAACTCAAAAATGATAAACTAATTTGCTTGAGAAATTTGAGGCAATCAGTTTCCACAGGTTTTCCAAGTAAGTTCAACTCATTACTTTTTACAGTGCATTTAAAAGGTCACTTGCAGTCGGTAGCATGCTTCGTGTGTATGTGTTTGCATGTGGGGTGAAACATCTGTTTTCATGAGTTTGGTTTTGCTTTTGAGTGGTTCTGTATGCTGAAATGACTCTTATTGACAAGAGAGCCATTCTGAGAAAAAAAGGGTAATCATTCTGGGTAGTCAGCAACAGGCTACTGTGAATGTTGTGGGTTCCATAGAGTCATTATCTATAATAATGCATCTCATGAATGTACAAACAACAACTGACTTTTGTTTATGCATGAAAAGAATTTTGAGCTGCTTATTAATTTAAAGGATATGTTTATGTATTATTTATACAGTAAACTGTTATAGTATTTGCTAACATTTTGTATTGGCTTATATTTTCAGTTTTCATTTTAAATTGTGTTAAGTTTTTGTGCTTTTTCTTTTTGGTTAGTTTTTGTTTTTATAGTTCTATTTAGCTGTATTTATTTATGTTTTAGTAATGTAGTAATAATGTAGCAAGGCAAAGTTTGTAATTTTTTTATTATAATTTTTATTTTATTTCAATTTTTTAAGTTTATTCATCAAACATTTAAATTGAGTTTATTTATTTATTTATTGTTGGAATTAGGGGTGGGCAATATGACCAAAATATTATATCACGATATGAGTCATTTTATTTCACAGTAACGATATAGTTCACGATATAGTCATCTTTGCTTTAAATAAGGTTTTATGATATCAAAATTTTTGATATCAAAAGTTTCACAATTCACAGTGTCAAAATCTAATACTAGCCTAAATAATAAGAATAAGAAGAAGAAAAACTCAAGCTCACTGAAGATAAGCAAACAGTAAAAATAAGAAATGTTACATACATTGTATAAAGTAATCAAATGTATAAAACACTGCATATTCTTCACTGTGTAAATTAAACATATATTTCTTCTTATTAAAGTTACAAAAGTGATTTAGTCAAGAGCAGTGAGGGTTTTTCTCTCTTTTGTTGTTTGATTAACATGAAAGACAGACAGCAGGAATATTAGACTGCTGTTACTTTAAGAGCTGCCCAGATTCAATATACTTTTACACATGTGTTTTTTTTTCTCAGCTGTTTGATTTCACTTAAGACCAAAATTACTGTGTTTACACATGCAAGTATGTGTATTTAACTGTTCAAGGCCTATAAAGCGGCAAAAACCACTCCATTCAATACTCCCGCGCTCTATGAGCACTGTCTTCATGTGCGCACGCCTCTCTGACAGCGCTCACAAACAGTATCTCAGACAGTACCTCGTAGCGAAATTAGTTCTCTTTCACTGCTAATTGCATTTCAGCGGCTTAAAATCACTTGTTTTTAAACCACAATACTTAAAAACGTGTGCCAACGAGACCACATAGCACAGCAAAATAACGTGAGCATGTAACCGTGATAGAGACGATAGTCCAAAATCTCAGTTGACAAATTTCTACCGGTTAATCGTATCTGCTGGCATATTGTTCATCCCTAGTCAGAATAATCTAAAATGAAATTAAAATGTCATAAATATATATTTTATAGTGCAAGATTGTTACAGCATTGTTTCCTTTAGAGTCTTACAGCATGTAGCAGTGACAAACTCAAATTTCTTTTAAACAACACCAGAAAAAAAGTGTTAAAATATTACACAGTAAGGCATTACATTGAGGGCAGTATGCAAGAAAGATGGAGAGAGATGGAGAGACCAATCACCTTACATAGTGTGAGGCAACAATCATCAATCTGAAATTACCATACTTATGCATGGTGTAAATCAGATATTAGCTATAATGCAAAACCCTTAGGCATCTGCTCTTCACCCCTTCTGTATTAATGAGATTTTGTTCCTTGCTCAATTGAAAGATAAAAAAAGCTCATCAAGCTCAGCCTCCAGAGAGTAATGTGATTTGGACAATCATCTCAATCGACTCAAAATTATTTCTTGGCTGGTTTGATAAGGTTCTGTCCAGGAGCAGCAAAATGTATGGTATGAAAGGTGTAAAATTACCTTTGCTTCAGTGGGATGTTCTTTTCTCTTCCTTTCTTCTCTTTTTTTTTTTTACCCATAATCAGTGATGGTTATAAGTGAAACCCTACATTTCATATCTACACTCTAAGAAAAGTCTTTAAAAATAGGGCCCAATGTACTGTATTAATATGATTTCCCGTATTGATTTTTCACAGGTGTTTTAGCCGTATTTTGAATGCACTGCATTGTGTTGTGTTTTGGGAAATGTCTGTAAACTTAACAGATAATGTTCGTGGCAGGAAATTACCAGTATCTTTATTTATTTATTTATTTATATAAACAGTGTATAGTTCATCAGAGCCCCGTGTCATGGATAAAACCAGACCAAAAGACTAACTGAAGACCAGTGTAGACATGGAACCTGCAGATTTGTTGCTTGTTTTAAATATTCAGCTCTCTGCTGCATTATTCACACACTGTAAATAATTGTGCTAAGGCTTTGTTTACACTGAGGGTTTATACCAAGAGATAATTATGATTAAGAAGGAAAGGGGAGGGGGACAGAAGGAACAGTAAAGTCATTTGAATATAATCTGCTTTTCTTGGCTTTTTCTTCACACGAAGCCCATAGGGTGGTTTTTGAATGATTATATAATAGCTGAGAGGGGATTGTTTTATTGCATTGAGTTCATCAGCTGTGGCTATGCTTCATATACTGAATGGAAGACAAAATGTGTATTGAATTATGTCTTGGAGGTGCACCAGTGATTGCTGTGAAACAAATCAATAGAATCAAGCAGACCAGCAGACATTAAATATTACATCTTAATCTCTCTCTCTTTCTCTCTCTCTCTCTCTCTCTATATATATATATATATATATATTAGTGCTGTCAAACGATTAATCGCGATTAATTGCATACAAAATAAAAGTTTCTGTTTGCATAATATGTGTGTGTGTTTTGTGTATATCTTATATATAAATACACATACATACAGTATATATTTTGAAAATATTTACATGTCTATATTTATATTCATAGAATTATATTATAAATAAATATTATTTCCATATTTTTTTACAATTAATAATTCATATTTTTATGATGGATTGTCATATTTTGTGATTTAAAATCTAGGAAAAAATTTAAGTAACTTAAAAAGTAGCAAAATTAATGACAGCTTTGAAAAAACTTTTCAAGAAGTTTAATGTGACCTTTACATAAAAAAAGGAAAAAATTGCAGTCTGTTTGTTTTAAAATCAACCCCTGGGATATGAAAGTGGCATTAGTTGAAGAAACACCCTTACACAGCAGTGGCACAATCTGAACTGCCTAAAATGTTCCTTAAGTTTCTCATTAATTGAAAATGACCTGTTTGAAAATTTAAACAAGTTGCATTGCAAAAAATTTAAATAAATCAAATAATAAAAAAAAGAAGAAGAAAAAAAGATCTCATTGTCAGCAGTGTGAACACAACACAACGGATGTTCACTTCCGTAAAGAGATGCTCAAGGTCTCACTGCGAATACTGTTTGAGGACTAAAGTCATTCAGTCTTCTTTTTTTAAACATCAAAAACTTCATCTTCTGAGCTTACATGCTCACCCTGTACAATTAAAGACTTGAGATCAGTACAAAAAGCCCAGAGAGTATGTCGACCTGTTCAATCAGCCTCAGGAGAATCAGTGAGGGTTTTGCTTTCAAACTGCCATGAGAACGAAAATCAAAAGGCTTTTAAATGAGCACATTAGATGCCTTTTCACTTCACGAGAGCTCTGACAATTTATTTGCTTTTTTCTTTTGCTTAAAACACCTCAAAATGATTGTATTTTGTTTAAATAAATAATGGTAAAATTGGCCAGAAAACCCAATATGGACTCTGAGGTGATAAAAAAAAAAGGAAAACAAATGTTGTGGCTTTAGAAAGGAGGTGTTATTTTTTGCAACTGTAATTTTAAATTAAAGCACCAGACCGTTTAGGGAACACATCAAAATTTAAAGTATTGTGTCGGCTCTTGCCATCGTGTTGAATCGTTTTTGAGAGGATTAAAATGTCTTTTTGAATGGATATGCTTTGCTTTGATTAATACAAAATCTTTGAATCCCCAATGTCCTTCCTCTCTGTATTCAGTGGCTTTGCTAAAACATGAATGAAAAATGTTCTCAAATGCATTTGGACTGTTTGTATTTGTTTTAGGCTTTTAGACAGTTTTGTTTTAGAAGGTGGTGTATATAACAAATATTTATTATATACAATATATTATAAAGGTAGCTCAGCAAGAAACAAGATGGCTCAAACTTGTCTCAATTGCATCTGGATCAGTTTAATATACCAATGAAAAGAAGTGGTTGGCAAATTCAGTCCATGCATATACCATCCCTGCAAGCAGAAGCAATATTTGCAGAAGTCTCTTATAAATGCGCACCAACTATTAGAACAACCTGAAATCAGATTTTCTACAACATTGGTCATAGATAATGAACAACTTATGATGGACACATTATTAGATATGTCCCCTACATATTAAAACCAAACAATGAGTTTTTAGGTGTTCACTGAGGAATCACTGGCTGTGCAAAGTCTGATGTTGACATGCACATGCAAGGGCAGGCTTACATATACTGTAATATGATTCATGAAATATTACATATGAGAAAGTAATTGTATAGCCTAGGTTTCCTGGGTTTTATTTACATCAAATCTTGTTGGGAAATGTATGAATGTTTAGTAGCTGTCCATTTAAAGATATTGATAATGTTTTCGACCTGTGCACTACCCACCTATTTTAGCTGTCTAATATAGTGGCTATATATGTTAACAAGTGTATTAGAATCAATAATATTAATCAATAAATGTGTGTTAAACATTCTAGTAAAGTCCTTAAAAAGTGTTTGCAATGTTATTCTGGATATAATGACTAATACCTATTCACTGGAAATCCTTTGGATTTATATTTTTTTACACACTCTCTATGAACTTCAAGTAATCAATGCAAGCTTTTTTTTTTAGGAGTGATTGGCCTTTTTTCTCTGACCTTTAGTAGAGCTTTAATAGAGATTCCACACCAGCAGGAGGAAATTACAGGTAAACAGACTCACCCAGCTGGACAGGTCTCATAAAACACGCAACTCCATCCACCCAGAAACTGAGGATCATTCGTGGCATTTCAAACCTTATGGAGGTTTGTTTCAGTTTAATCAGTTTCCGTCTGGTCTGATGGTGTGAAGTTTACAGCGTGAGGGTTATGAAACTGAAATGAAATTAACATTAAACATGTCAAATATCTTTTTATTTCTTTTTTACCAGCTAATGCGCTTCATGGTGGTACTTTTCAGAAGTCCACCAGTGCTCCAAGAAAGCAGTAGAAGTTTATTATGATTTTTTAATTTTATTTGGTACAGTACAGAAACAGTAAAATTAGTACAGTACAAAAAAGTACAGTAGACGCATTTTAACTAGCCACAGACATTTGGACCCCACTGTATGTGAATAGATGTTTCTTTATGAGAAGTATAGACATTCTGCTATCACAATGTGATATATGGCCCAATCTGGTCCAATGGCGGCAGTGCGGTCAGTGTGTGGAGATGGATTCATTCATTACTCCACAGCTCTAACAGGCTGATGGAGACAAGCAGCAGCACACAATGACACAAAGTCTGCCTGGAGGGTAGCACGATAACAGTGTGCATAGTGTGAGACAGCAGAACCACGCAGTCTGAGCAATACGTTTGTTCAGAATTTGGGGAGGAAAAGAGGTACAAACGATTAGAAAACAGAGGTGAGGTAACTCCAATGGAACTGAAAGGAGCAAACTCTCTCTCTCTCTCTATATATATATATATATATTAGTGCTGTCAAACGATTAATCGCGATTAATTGCATACAAAATAAAAGTTTCTGTTTGCATAATATGTGTGTGTGTTTTGTGTATATCTTATATATAAATACACATACATACAGTATATATTTTGAAAATATTTACATGTCTATATTTATATTCATAGAATTATATTATAAATAAATATTATTTCCATATTTTTTTACAATTAATAATTCATATTTTTATGATGGATTGTCATATTTTGTGATTTAAAATCTAGGAAAAAATTTAAGTAACTTAAAAAGTAGCAAAATTAATGACAGCTTTGAAAAAACTTTTCAAGAAGTTTAATGTGACCTTTACATAAAAAAAGGAAAAAATTGCAGTCTGTTTGTTTTAAAATCAACCCCTGGGATATGAAAGTGGCATTAGTTGAAGAAACACCCTTACACAGCAGTGGCACAATCTGAACTGCCTAAAATGTTCCTTAAGTTTCTCATTAATTGAAAATGACCTGTTTGAAAATTTAAACAAGTTGCATTGCAAAAAATTTAAATAAATCAAATAATAAAAAAAAGAAGAAGAAAAAAAGATCTCATTGTCAGCAGTGTGAACACAACACAACGGATGTTCACTTCCGTAAAGAGATGCTCAAGGTCTCACTGCGAATACTGTTTGAGGACTAAAGTCATTCAGTCTTCTTTTTTTAAACATCAAAAACTTCATCTTCTGAGCTTACATGCTCACCCTGTACAATTAAAGACTTGAGATCAGTACAAAAAGCCCAGAGAGTATGTCGACCTGTTCAATCAGCCTCAGGAGAATCAGTGAGGGTTTTGCTTTCAAACTGCCATGAGAACGAAAATCAAAAGGCTTTTAAATGAGCACATTAGATGCCTTTTCACTTCACGAGAGCTCTGACAATTTATTTGCTTTTTTCTTTTGCTTAAAACACCTCAAAATGATTGTATTTTGTTTAAATAAATAATGGTAAAATTGGCCAGAAAACCCAATATGGACTCTGAGGTGATCAAAAAAAAAGGAAAACAAATGTTGTGGCTTTAGAAAGGAGGTGTTATTTTTTGCAACTGTAATTTTAAATTAAAGCACCAGACCGTTTAGGGAACACATCAAAATTTAAAGTATTGTGTCGGCTCTTGCCATCGTGTTGAATCGTTTTTGAGAGGATTAAAATGTCTTTTTGAATGGATATGCTTTGCTTTGATTAATACAAAATCTTTGAATCCCCAATGTCCTTCCTCTCTGTATTCAGTGGCTTTGCTAAAACATGAATGAAAAATGTTCTCAAATGCATTTGGACTGTTTGTATTTGTTTTAGGCTTTTAGACAGTTTTGTTTTAGAAGGTGGTGTATATAACAAATATTTATTATATACAATATATTATAAAGGTAGCTCAGCAAGAAACAAGATGGCTCAAACTTGTCTCAATTGCATCTGGATCAGTTTAATATACCAATGAAAAGAAGTGGTTGGCAAATTCAGTCCATGCATATACCATCCCTGCAAGCAGAAGCAATATTTGCAGAAGTCTCTTATAAATGCGCACCAACTATTAGAACAACCTGAAATCAGATTTTCTACAACATTGGTCATAGATAATGAACAACTTATGATGGACACATTATTAGATATGTCCCCTACATATTAAAACCAAACAATGAGTTTTTAGGTGTTCACTGAGGAATCACTGGCTGTGCAAAGTCTGATGTTGACATGCACATGCAAGGGCAGGCTTACATATACTGTAATATGATTCATGAAATATTACATATGAGAAAGTAATTGTATAGCCTAGGTTTCCTGGGTTTTATTTACATCAAATCTTGTTGGGAAATGTATGAATGTTTAGTAGCTGTCCATTTAAAGATATTGATAATGTTTTCGACCTGTGCACTACCCACCTATTTTAGCTGTCTAATATAGTGGCTATATATGTTAACAAGTGTATTAGAATCAATAATATTAATCAATAAATGTGTGTTAAACATTCTAGTAAAGTCCTTAAAAAGTGTTTGCAATGTTATTCTGGATATAATGACTAATACCTATTCACTGGAAATCCTTTGGATTTATATTTTTTTACACACTCTCTATGAACTTCAAGTAATCAATGCAAGCTTTTTTTTTTAGGAGTGATTGGCCTTTTTTCTCTGACCTTTAGTAGAGCTTTAATAGAGATTCCACACCAGCAGGAGGAAATTACAGGTAAACAGACTCACCCAGCTGGACAGGTCTCATAAAACACGCAACTCCATCCACCCAGAAACTGAGGATCATTCGTGGCATTTCAAACCTTATGGAGGTTTGTTTCAGTTTAATCAGTTTCCGTCTGGTCTGATGGTGTGAAGTTTACAGCGTGAGGGTTATGAAACTGAAATGAAATTAACATTAAACATGTCAAATATCTTTTTATTTCTTTTTTACCAGCTAATGCGCTTCATGGTGGTACTTTTCAGAAGTCCACCAGTGCTCCAAGAAAGCAGTAGAAGTTTATTATGATTTTTTAAATTTTATTTGGTACAGTACAGAAACAGTAAAATTAGTACAGTACAAAAAAGTACAGTAGACGCATTTTAACTAGCCACAGACATTTGGACCCCACTGTATGTGAATAGATGTATCTTTATGAGAAGTATAGACATTCTGCTATCACAATGTGATATATGGCCCAATCTGGTCCAATGGCGGCAGTGCGGTCAGTGTGTGGAGATGGATTCATTCATTACTCCACAGCTCTAACAGGCTGATGGAGACAAGCAGCAGCACACAATGACACAAAGTCTGCCTGGAGGGTAGCACGATAACAGTGTGCATAGTGTGAGACAGCAGAACCACGCAGTCTGAGCAATACGTTTGTTCAGAATTTGGGGAGGAAAAGAGGTACAAACGATTAGAAAACAGAGGTGAGGTAACTCCAATGGAACTGAAAGGAGCAAACAGGAAATGGATAGAGCAGAAGACAGCAGAAAGGGTGAAATCAAATTTAGCGAATATTATTTCAGCACAAAAATGGAATAAAAGCCTTTAAAGGAATAGTTCAGCCGAAAATGAACATTTTCTGAAAATGTACTCACCCTCAAGCCATCCAATATGTAGAGTTTTTTTTCTTCATCAAAACATATTTGGAGAAATTTAGTATTACATCACTTGCTCACAAATGGATCCTCTGCGGTGAATGGGTGCCGTCAGAAAGCAATATTATGGATTGAGGACTCGTATTTTAACCGTTAAAAAATGTCTTAGTTTCTTACAAAAATGCAGCTTTTCACTTCTCTTTCATTACTTGAAATAAAATTTTCACCATTTCTTATTTTTATTTAGTTGAACTTTTGTGCTAAAACAACTAAAACTAAAATGAACAAAAAACTGTATATTATATGCTTTATTTTAAGCATTTAAACCTTAAATGACAAAACACAACAAAATTACTAAAGAACTCTCAAAAGAACTCAAATGACAAAACACAACAAAATTACTAAAACTAAGATTAAAATTAAAATAAAAATGGAAAATATATATTTTAAAAAATCAAAATATTAATAAAAACTATAATGGTATCTCAATGAGACTAAAATCAAATTGATTCACACCCCTAGATTTATTGAAACAATCATTACTTATAAATCTTGCATAGAAATCAATGCTTACTAGTAAATTTGCAAGTAATTTAGTTCTTTAATTAGTTTAATTTAGTTTCATTTAGTGACTCGGCTACTTTAAAGTACTTTTACACTAGTAATTTTGGTGCATTTCATGTGGAAGTACTCTTCTCAATATGTGTGTGTGTGTATTAATAAAACAGAGACTCCATTATGATTCCCACAGTACAAAAAGATCTAAGAAATTGTTAGTATTTGATACAATATACTGTAGCAGAGTAGTTGCGTTTCAGACAGATTACCCCCCAATGCACTTTCTTGTGACGCTAGTCATGATGTGTTGTGTTAAGTTGATCGACCACTTCATAAGTAAAGTACATGACGCCTGAGATATGTGCAGTAATGAGGGCCATTTGGCCCTTCCTCATCCTAGTTACTTTAATAATATAAAAGTCATACTGCTGGCTCTCGTTGGCATTCGGCCATGGCAAAAACCTATGGAAATGAATATCATTATTCACAGAGCCGCCTACCCTCCCATTTGTTTCCATTAGTTCTTAACATATTTCAAAGTCAAATTCAATCAGTGGGGGTCTGAGAAAGGGAATGAGGACTTCAGAGACCGCACAGCAGAAGTAATACAGCCAGACAGCGGCCTCCATATATGACTTCTGATTTGAGATGAGTCAGGGATTCCAAAGAAATAGCAAAGAGTATCTTTAAATAGTACAAATTTTAGTGTAGTCATATGTAAAGTGTAGGCTACATATTTAATGTTTGGGTATAGACATTTGGTTCGTTGTGCTTTTATATATCAGTCAAACTGCACCAGAGTTCACTTGGCAGCATTCACATTTATTAAAACAAACCGCATTAACAGAGATATAACACCAGAGTTTGATTTAATTGAACCAATTCTGCCCTAAAACACCCTAAAATATTTTGATATCCTTTATTTTATTTAATATTTGTACATTTTATTTACATTTTATAGTATTATCAGCACATAATTAACATTTTGAATTGATTCAATGCATTTTTTTTTTGTTTCAGAAGGGCATTGCAAAACAAATTTAGTTTTATTTGAGGCTCAGTCAATGTGTCTTTTTACACAAGCAACCCTGTGACCATGTATATCAGAGAAAAGGTCAGTACTGTCAGTGTTGTTATATTTGGCTAACATTATATACAGCACGTTATTAAAGTTCTCAGACTGCCAACTTTCTATACTGGCAGACTTTTTGTTTTTGTGTGTAGCCTACTGTATGCATATGATTTTCAAACAAGTGTAAATTATTTCAGTTTCTATAAATAGCTTGTTTTTACACATTATATGATTTGCCCTTTGAGATTTGAGAAAAATATTGCCCCAAAATTGAATCCGACAGCGCTTTATGAGTCTTACCAGCACAAAGGGCTCCTTTACCATGTGATTAGAGGTTTAATAATGTGACACGTCTCCTGGTCTTTGTGTGATGGCAGTGAGTTTTAAGACACTGTCACAGAGGCACCATGGTTCCTTTACAGAGCCTCTGTCATGTTCTCTCAAAGCCTTGTATTTGTTTCCATCCTTCTGTGCAACCTATTGGAGTCTGTCATTTTTAATTTCTCATCTGACACAGTCAGGTTTTGACATTGCTTTGGGTCACCCAATCTGTTGTGCAAATACTCTTTGTCAGTCTAAATAATGTCACCAGCTGGCTTGTCATGTGTTTCTCTTCTGTATTTCATCTCATCATGTACTTTATTATACCCTACTGATGGCAACAGATGTGAGATATAATTTGTGTGAAAGTGTGTGGGTGTATCACCAAATCTATCTATCTAGGTTATCTGTACATCTGTCTGTCTGTCTGTCACAGTGTATTTGCAACAGTTTTTGTTTCCTTCTAAGAAGCTCAGTTTTTAATCTGCAAAATCAGAGTATGCATATATGTGTAAACATAGCCTGAAACAAACAGTTTTTTGAAAGTCTCACCCATCCACAATAAGTCAGTCAGTCACAGGTACGTGACAAATAAAAGCGGCACGGGTCGAATTAATCAGCTGAAATAAACTACAGGCAGCATTTTGCCTCCATTGCTCAAGATGACGCCTGGAAACCAAGCATGCAGCCATGATACAGTGCATTTGATTTGACACTTAATAAGTTGATCGATAGCACAAAGAAAGGGCAGATAAAGGATGAGGAAAAGGGGAAACCAATATTGTTACCGTTTTTTTTTTCTTGTTAATATCTGCATCTGCACTGTTCAATCATCCGACTTTTTTATGTGTTATCCTGAGTGATTAACTGAATTCAAGCATGAACAAATGCCTCTGGATCAAAGAAATGATTTTTAAAGCATGTGTTTGTCTGTGTGTGTGTGTACAAGTTTATATATTAAACCTAAATATACACTCATGGGGACTCGTGTCACGGTGGGGACCTAAATTGAGGTCCCCATGGTTACAAAAGCTTATAAATCATACAGAATTAGTTTTTTGAGAAAGTAAAAATGCTGAAAGTTTCCTGTGAGGGGTAGGTTTAGGTGTAGGTAGGGCTGAACAATTTTGGAAAATAGGTTGTTATTAACCCAAGGGCTGGGTAAATATAGGGCAGAACCCATCTTGGGTTAAATTTACCCAGCAAATTGGGTTGTTTATTTAACCCAGCATAATGGGTTGATTTAACCCAGCTAATGGTTTTATTCATTTTTACTATTTTACTAGCTTATTTTTTACTTCATACATTAAGTTAGGTTTACAGATTAACTTAAATACTCTAAACTTTTCTAAAATACTCTACACAACCACTGGTTTGCATGATAATTTCCTTTATTTTCCTTTATTTATCATTTACAGCATTGTTTATATCGTTTTTAATAGGCTATACATATTGCCTCTATTTAAACTTGTTTAACAAACATTAGAACAAAAATTCAACATCAAACAGAAGTAATTCACGTGTAATCGACCAGTCTGTTATTCTGTTTCCATCGTAACGGCGCTGGTTCTCGTGCCCGAGCTGGAGTCGTGTTCGGCAGGGAACTGCTAACGGACCGCCGCCAGCGTTTCACTCTAGCCGAAACATGCTGTGACTCCATAACATGCCAATAAACAAACAATAAACAGCTCTGAGGACATGTTTTAACATCCAAACAAAGTATTATATTCTGTATCTTTATGAATAAAATCGTTTATTTTATGCAATTTTATGCAAAGCATCAGGCTTTTCCATCACACGGTCTCACCGTTTCAACCAACTGCTGCCTTGAAATTTAAGCTTAGTCAACTTGAAATATGAAGTTAGTGAAAACTTGGAGCTGACTAATTCCTGTTTATCCCAACAAATGGCCAAGCAAAGCGCACGACACTGACAAGGTACGCGATACAGTACGAGACCAAACGCCATTTACACAAATATAAATATAAAAAACCAGCACAAATGTTCGTTTTTGCGGCACAAATCAGCACAAACGAATGGCATAGTTTTGATGATTATTTCTTTTTATGGGGTGCCAACTTCATGGAGGTCCCCTGCCGTGGGTCAAATCTGCGCTATCATTTTCACTTTCACTTTGAGGTTTTCGTCTTGAATATGACTGGCATCCATCTTTCCTAGTACGTGCATACCAAAACTGTTTAAATATTATAAAAGCTAACATATTATATTAAAATATTTTTTTTTTTACAAACTAAAACAGCAGCACCGCATTCCGTTTCACGAAACCCAATGCAACGAATCTGCGACTCTGAAACGCAACATTCTTCAACACGCCATATTTGTTTCAGTGTGTGTTGATATGTGTTGGAGCAGATGTTAGCCGACATATTTTATTCCACTTTTCCCACCTTTAAAGAAATGGTTATACATTTCTAGCAGTTTATCGCTTATTTCGTGTGTCTTGCGGATATTATCAGGAATGTACCGGCGAGGGGGAAGCAAGACGGACCATAATAAGGCGACTAAGGAGCAGAGCGACAGCAGCAAGTATGCGGAGCTTCTGGTGTTCGGCTACGCCTGTAAGCTGTTCCGGGACGATCAGAGGGCCATCTACCACGACCAGGGCAAACACCTTATCCCATGGATGGGGGAAAAGAACATCATGATCGATAGGTCGGTTAAACAAACCTAATGGGAATCATTACTTAACCAACTTAATGTCTTCCAAAGGGACCTTGGATGTATTTGTTGTTTTGCAGCACAAGGAGGAGCTGATGGCAATGTGTGATGTTTACATGGCCAAACGTGAATAAAAAAAACTTGACATTGACAGATCTAAGATAACTTGCTTGGATTGTGATTATTTGTAAGCTCAATGCACTGACAAAGATGACAAATGTTTCAACAGAAAGATCAGCCTAAGACGGTTTGCTGGTTTAAGCTAGTCTGCCAGCCTGACAGTGTAAAAAGTGCCCAGACCCCTCTAAAAATATCCAGGAGGAGACCAGCAAACCAGCTTAGGCTGGTTTAAGATTTTGTTTTGTTTTGCAGGGTTAGGGGATGTTTGAAATCCAAAGCAGAGTCCTTGCTCACTTGGCCCTTACTTATATAATTTAATATATAAATATATACAAATATGAATGACTAATTTATTGTATGTTACAATAAGTGAATATGAATCTAATGTACTGGTCATGTGAGGCCTCTGCTTCTTAGCACTTCAGGAATTTGCTGTGGTCACATCTGTGTTGCATTTATTTAATTAAATGCAAACCACTGCAAATTCATGTCAGATTAACCTGCTACTGTAAATTAGTCCGTACATTAAGGTGGTTCTCATATATGAAGTAATGTATGATTCAAATCCAATTATATGAATTCTGTCTTTGTGCATAGATCCCAAGTCTAACATTGTTCTTTTGCAGGAAGTACTTTAACACATAGTCAGTTGAATATTGTGTTCCATATCTGTTTTCTCTCTTCCTCCACACTTCTTCCAGTTCAGCTGCAGTCCTGTTAAAAATGTTAAAATTGATAACGAGCCTGGAGTGTGTTGAAACACAGCGGGTTGCATTGAGCCACCTTAATATGCATGGGTCTGTTTTCTTGTTTCCAATGTGTATGTGTGTGTCTCTCTATCACGTAATACAGAACTTATTTCCTCAGCAATTAAGGCTAAGGGGTCCCGCCAGGCCCCGATTGCCACCTCATCGCCCACTTCTCTCTTTTGCCGAAGAAACTGGAACTGAGAAGTGGAATACAGGAGCGAGCGCAGGAAAATTTCCTCCATATGGGTTCTTACGGATAGGTATTTATGTGCTCGGGCTTGTGTGGATGTACTTCTTTTACAGTATATTTAGGAATGATGATGGCAGTTGTCTCAAAAAGTCTCAAAAAGTTGGAATGGTTTGTTGAACCGTGTATGCGCCACAAGGTGGTGGAAAGGGACTGTCATTCATTTACACGTTCAAAAACGCTGATTCATTCATTCAAAGAGACGTAAT
>NW_015628520.1:0-527 GCF_001515625.1 Sinocyclocheilus rhinocerous
AGCTTAGTTTTGATGTAATCTAGAATAGCCAATAAAATTCATGTGTCATTTATAACGAATCATTGTTTGCTGTCATATAATTTCAAGGTTAAACCCTTTGCCAAAGATTACGTTACCTCTCTAAGAGCTTACGAATTATTATAATCGTATTAACCCGTGGCCAGGGAGAATACAGATATTCAAATTGTTAAAATATACTAAGAATCACCGGCTCGCTGGACGACCCTTGATTTAAAGTGTAAACTATCAGATTTGAATTCAGCTTTAATCAGGTTGACTCAGAATATTCAGATTCGAGTCCTTTTAAAACCTGAATGAATTAATAATAATTAATTCCCTTACAAATGAGTTAATTTCATTACACTTGTGTTTTGTGCTTACAAGTTAATGTCTTAAACTGCTTGTCTTGTTACTGTGCTAATAAATAGTGTTTTCACTATACTTTGGATATTAATATCCATTGCAGAATTGATGTCATACGGCTCGTTCAATGAATTGATGGCCGTCTCAGTGTAAAACAGCGATTC
>NW_015628520.1:652-840 GCF_001515625.1 Sinocyclocheilus rhinocerous
CGTTAGGCTAAGGCTAACCATTATCATTTGCACTTATATATTGTTGCTCTTTTGATAGTTTTGACTGCTTTTATTGTCCTCATTTTTAAGTCACTTTGGATAAAAGCATCTGCTAAATGACTATATGTAAATGTAAATGTAAATGTGTTTCTTTATTTGGTTGTGTTGTGAGTATTTGCAGCGCGTTT
>NW_015628521.1:0-533 GCF_001515625.1 Sinocyclocheilus rhinocerous
ACAGTAGTAATATTGAACAGAACTGGCATGTCAGGATACTGTACTAAGTGGAAGCCCCTCCCCTTCACAGATTGTAGTCATGACAACACATTATTATGATGGCTAGACTGTTCTATTACAGTTACAGTTATACTGTGAACGAAAAGAAGTTACAACTGATAAGCATTGCTGATTCTCGTCCGACGTTACTGTTAATAGACTGACAATTAGTGTAAATACGCTAGCGTCATTAGTATCACGCGCAAGCTGCTTTCTAAAGAGCCTACAAGACACTCACGAACAAGCCAAACTGAGCCACAAACTCTCAGAGAAACGGTTTAACAGCAGTATAACTTACCTTTCATATAATAGTTGTCTCCAACAGGTTCACGCCACAGATGTCTTCGCTTCAGGTGCAGATTCCGTCAGGTCCAAACAGGAAGTTACAAAACGTCACCCTCGCCTCACTGATTAGAGCACGTGTAAACGGCAATTATAAATAATAATATTAATAATAATAATATGCATTTAAATAACCATCTATGATATAAGCC
>NW_015628522.1:0-363 GCF_001515625.1 Sinocyclocheilus rhinocerous
GTAGAACGTGCAGTCTTTTTGCGGCTTAATATTCACAGACACTAGGCCATATCGCGTTTTGATTCAAGTTTACTTACCTACTTTTGATTTATTCGTCCAAAATGTGGCATATTCCGTCCGCGTTAGGCTATAGGACTTCCGTATTTATGACTGGATTCTACGAACCAGTCTGTGTTTTCCGCATCGCTGAAATTATAGGGCCGTATGTCAGAGTAATCAGTGCAATTTGGGAAAGAAATCAATTAAATCTGTATGTGGATGTGTGTAAATATTCAAATGCAATCCTGTTTGTAATCGTTAACATTTTCATAAGTAACTGTAATTTAATTACACATTTTTTCTTAGTAACTGTAACTGATTACA
>NW_015628522.1:396-568 GCF_001515625.1 Sinocyclocheilus rhinocerous
TGTGTTGTCTATAATACTATAGACACAGCCAGTTTTACTCATTGAAAGATTTATTAGTGATGAAATAATTACTTTATAACTGTATTGGAGTCTTGCACACATGCTATACAGTTAATCTGAGTTGTGTATTAATTTGAGCGGTGACAGCTATTATGGGAGTGGCTTGATGGAG
>NW_015628523.1:0-566 GCF_001515625.1 Sinocyclocheilus rhinocerous
TAACCTGTAAAAGTGAACCTTAATGTAAAGTGAACACCTGTGAACAAGTTATTAATGATTTATAAATGTTAATAACCTGTGAAAGCGAACCTTAAAAGTGAACACCTGTGAACCATTTATTAATGAGTTATGAACATCATTAACCTGTGAAAGTGAACTTTAAAGTAAAGTGGACACACTAATCATTTATTAATTGTTAATGCACACACAGAAGGTTTTTTTTCTCGGTTAAATGTATTTTATTATTGATGCACTATATCAGTAAACAAAACTACTTAAACAATATTACTGAGCATAACTGAACATGGAAAGGGGCTTATACAAGTAAACTCACATCAAAAACAGAAAAGAGCAAACTAAGTTCATAACTGTGACAGAAATGATCAAACTTTATTTTGGAGGGGGGAAAAACATAAAAGCACAACCATGACTTGATGAGATATTAATAATGAAAATATGTAATTTAGCAAACAGTTTTGAATCATTAAATCAATGACTGAAAGCACAGTTACAGAACATTCTCATATTAATAAGCAAACAGTAATTATTTTTTGATATCATGATAA
>NW_015628524.1:0-344 GCF_001515625.1 Sinocyclocheilus rhinocerous
ACAATGAAGTAAGGGCTGTAAAATCCCGTCCTCATATCGGCTGGATTAACCGGCTCTATCGCGTCCTTCGCTAGCAGGACTGCGATCTCTGCACGCAAGACAGGGGCATCTGCTGCTTTCACTGAAGTAAAGTGGATGCCCCTGAACTTGGGAGGGCGCCGTGCGAACTGAATCGCATAGCCGAGCCTGACGGTTCGAAGTAGCCATCGAGACGGGCTGGGTAGCTCTAGCCAGGCTCCCAGACACCGCGCAAGTGGCATCAACGGAACTACAGGCGTACCCGCAGTGGGGCAGCACCGTCTGGGGACCCAGAGATAGAGGAATTTGCTCTTTTGTCGAGTATT
>NW_015628525.1:0-928 GCF_001515625.1 Sinocyclocheilus rhinocerous
GAAAGGAAAACTTGAAATCGCATCATATGACCCCTTTAAAGGATGAAAAACTTATACATTTACCCCTAAAAAAACATTTAGTGGTTTCCCATAATACTTGGGGGTCAGAGGCTGAATCTCTGTTAATCTGTAAAAACTCTGTCAAAGAGCTGCGTAAATCAGCCACAAATGTACAGTCCTGCAACAAGGAGGTATTAAATCTCCATCAGTTGCGTTTGGCGCCCAACGATGCGGGGGTTAAAGATGTAATTATCGGAGAATGATCAGATAAAAGAGATGGTAGAATATAAAATTTACTAATATAGGGAATAAGTGAAGGGGACATAAGTAGATAATCAATCCTTGAATAACTCTTATGACGAGCTGAAAATAATGTATAATCCCTAGCACTGTCATTTTGTAAACGCCAGACATCGCATGTATTGGAATGTCGCAAAAATGAATTAAAATATCCAGAGATCATTGAATCAGACTTAGAGGCATGAGATCTATCTAACTGGGGATCCAACACAGCATTAAAATCGCCCCCCTAACACCACAAGACAGTCCTCTAAACTCACAACTAAACGTAATAATTCTTGAAAAAATGAGGAATCACCCTCAGTGGGTGCATATACAGACATAAAAACATATTTAGTATTATTTAGGGAAACAACAAGTGATTCGGCCTTCTGTATCATTACCGGATCTTATAATTGAAAAACCAATATTGCGCTTAGACACTATCCGCACCCCTTTAGTTTTGTTGACAGCTGAAGAGGAAGAGATCACTTTAAAGTATTTATTTTGGAAGCGATGCACGTCCGCTGATTTCAAATGAGACTCTTGTATAAGGGCAATAGAGACCTTTTTGCATCGTAGGTAATCTAAGCATTTAATAGAAACCTTTTTGCATCTTAGGTAATCTAAGCATTTGGTTCGCTTAATA
>NW_015628526.1:0-1028 GCF_001515625.1 Sinocyclocheilus rhinocerous
ATAAAACTTTGCGTTGAAGAAAAGTAGATTTTTGTTTGCATATGCGGTCAATTATAGTTCTTAGAAAGAAAATCGGAATCTGAAAAAATCGGTATCGGCAGATCACACTAACAAAAAAAATCGGAAATCGGAATCGGCCAAGAAAATTGCAATCGGTGCATCTCTACCTAAAATTCAAGATATTGGTGCAAAAAAATGCCCCTTTATGTGTTTTTGTCTCATATTTATATCATACAATATCGATATCACACAAGCAGGGAGAGCAGTAGGCTATTACACGAGTGCTGTTTTTGACCCGAATATCACAAGTTTAAATGCAATTTTATCAACAGTTCAGTAAGAAGTTGATATTGTGTTATATTTTAAACACAATATTATGTGTTTTTGCTCAATTTTGCAAAGAATATATTACCTTTAAAGCCACAGCAGAATTGTTGAGCATCTCCAAACAACACAGTGGTGTTTAGTTTCTGAATGAATCCGCGTTTTGAACGAATCGTGTGAACCAATGATTCAAAGACCCATTCATAAAGAGAGCCGTTTACTTCATTCCTGAATGAATCAGCCGTTTGAACGAATCGTGTGAACAAATGATTCAAAAACCCATTCATAAAGAGAGCCGTTTACTTCATTACTGAATGAATCAGCCGTTTGAACGAATCGCGTGAATATTTTGAATATGCGCCCTCTAGCGGCAAAAATTACATATTGTGCCTTTAATTAACAATAATAATAATAAAAACATTAAAGGGATAGTTCACCCAAAAAAATAAAATTCTGTCATCATTTACTCACTCTCATGTCGTTTCAAACCTTTCTTTTGTGGAACATAAAGGAAGGTATTTTGAAGACTGTTGGTAACAAAGCTGTTTTGGTTACCAATGACTTTCATCGTATGAACAAACAATACTGAGATGTTTCTCAAATGATCTTCTTTTATGTTGCATAGTTTATGTTAGGCTGTTGTAGCCTAAATGTTTGTGTAATAATTTTTTTTGTTGAATCAAATAAAATATTTCTAAAGCTAC
>NW_015628527.1:0-192 GCF_001515625.1 Sinocyclocheilus rhinocerous
CCGCTCAAAAGTTTGGGATCAGTAAGACTTGTAATGTTTTTAAAATAGTCTCTTCTGCTCATCAAGGCTGCATTTATTTGATAAAAAAATACAGAAAAAACAGTAATCTTGCAAAATGTTATTACAATATAAAATAATGTTTTCTATCTTAATATCCTTTAAAATATAATTTATTTCTGTGATGCGCAGCTG
>NW_015628527.1:398-527 GCF_001515625.1 Sinocyclocheilus rhinocerous
TAACACATCCTTGCTGAATAAAAGTTTTAATTTCTTTCAAAAAAAGAAAGAATAAAAATATACTAAAATGTACTCGTTTGAACTGTGGTGTATATTGTTAGAAAAGATTTCTATTTTAAATAAATGCTC
>NW_015628528.1:0-886 GCF_001515625.1 Sinocyclocheilus rhinocerous
AAAGGTGACTTGACTTGACACATCAGGACTCATTAGCGTTCACATGCGTGTCTCTGAACCTCGTTTACTGCCTCTGAACTCACCTGTGCAGTTCCTTTCATCAAAGTCCAGAGCGAAGCCGCTGTCGCACCTGCAGCGGAAGCTACCGATGGTGTTCCTGCAGCGGCCGTTTGTGCCCAAGCTGTGGATCATCTTACACTCGTTTATATCTGCAGAGAGACAGAATGATGATGAGTCAGGATAGCGACAGGTATGCGGTGTGTATTTTTTCCGCACCCATGTTAATGGATTAAAGCGTTCACACTGCACACGGTTGCGGTCTGCGCTGAATTAAAGTGACAGCGCATTGTTTGCGGTAAATATGAACATGGATTGACACGGAAATGTAGTAATTGCACCATAAATGGATATAATTAAAGTCTACTGTGTCAACAGTCAACAGTCACAGTCAACACATAGGTTATGGCTTTTTGGCTAGGTTTAAAGGAAAAGAGCACTTTTAGATAAACAAGGCAATAATAGATGGCACTCGTGGAGGTAAGAAAACAAAGTTCTTTATGAACCGCAGGATTGCTTGTAATAATATTTAAATGCTAAAGAAAAGGCAGTAAAGCTGACTGTTTCTGTCGATGGTAAGTTTGGTTACACTTTATTTTAAGGTGTCCTTGTTACAGTGTAATTATTCATTTAAGTACTGAGTAATATTAATTAGCTACATGTACTTACTATATGGTTAGGGTTACTTGCATGTAATTATGCATAATTTATTGTTATTATAATAGTAAGTACATGTAATGTGTGTAACAAGGACACCTTAAAATAAAGTGTTACCGTAAGTTTTAATGTTTGTGATAACGTAAGAAAAGTAGTTTAAATGTTTTGCCAC
>NW_015628529.1:0-513 GCF_001515625.1 Sinocyclocheilus rhinocerous
AACAAACAACTGCATGTAGCCAAAGCTAGCTCTCCAGCAGCCCTAGTATGCGTTTAGGGCTGCTGGAGAGCTAGCTTTGGCTATAGGTGTGCTCAGTCATGACGTCACATGCAACTCATTCACAAATCAAAACAGCACGTTCACTTCACAGGCAATGGTGAATTCATAGTTAGCTACGCTAGAATAACACCATTAATTTAACGTAAATATTTCACATGAGCGGGTTAAAATGAATACAATGATAACGTAACACATAATAAGGCCTTAAATCAGTGAAAACAATGATAGGTAACACATAATAAGGCCTTAAATTGGTGAAATGAGGAGCATCGCTCAGATCACCTACAACAGTGCTGAAAGTGGGGATTTCTTCGCCCAAGATCAGACTGATTTATTCTGGTACCGTTTATATGGGCTGCCAATCTGAGATCTCTTCATCAGAAAAGGCATTCGCTCTACTAACAACATAAATTAGGATTTCTTTGCTAAAATCAGGTTAGTTTCTTATCGTAC
>NW_015628530.1:0-675 GCF_001515625.1 Sinocyclocheilus rhinocerous
GGTGCAACTGCTGCTGCCAGCATTGGAGCTGTTGCTAAAGCTGTAGGTGTTGGAGTAGTTGGTGGAGCTGCTGTTGGTGGAGCTGTTGGTGGAGCTTCTAGTGGAACTGTTAAAGGAGCTGTTAAAGATGCTCTTGCTGGAGCTGTTGTAGGTGGAACAGCTGTCGGTGGAGCTGCTGCTGGTGCAGCTCTTAGTGGAGCTGTTGGTGGAGCAGCTGTTTGTGGAGCGGTTGCTGGTGGAGCTGTTGGTGGAGCTGCTGTTGGTGGAGCTATTCTTCTAGTGGAACTGTTACAGGAGCTGTTGAAGGTATTCTTGCTGGAGCTGTTGTTGGTGGAGCTGCTGTCGGTGGAGCTGTTGTTGGTGCAGCTGCTGTTTATGGAGCCGTTGCTGGTGGAGTTGCTGGTGGAGTTGTTGGTGGAGCTGTTGTCGGTGGAGTTGTTAGTAGAAGTGTTTCTGGAGCTGGCTGTTGAGGAGCTGCTGTTGGTGGAGCTGTTCTTGCTGGAGCAGCTGTTGGACTGTTGGAGGAGCTGCTGTTGGTGGAGCTATTAGAGGAAGTGTTGCTGGAGCTGTTGAGGGTGGAGCTGCTGTTGGTGGAGCTGTTCTTGCTGGAGCAGCTGTTGGAGGAGCTGCTGTTGGTGGAGCCGTTAGAGGAAGTGTTGGTGGAGCTGTTGAGGG
>NW_015628530.1:874-9761 GCF_001515625.1 Sinocyclocheilus rhinocerous
CTTGGTAGACCTGTTGGTGGTAATGCTACTTGTGAAGTTCTTAAAACTGTTGTTGCTTTAAGTGTTATTAATTAGCTTTACAATTACAATGATCATAACAATAATAACAATCATTTCAAGTGAGCAAACAGATTACATCAAACCAATTAATTTGAGTATATTTGTAAATATACAATTAAACTATATTATGCTAAAACTGATAGAACTGCTTATAGAACTGATGGAGCTGTTGCAGGATCATGTCATTAACTGATTTAATTAATCATTTTAAATTAATAAAAATATTATACAAAATCTGAATTGTCTGAAAGATTATGGGATATGAGAGTATGATTTGTAAAATGATATGGAGTGAAGTCATAGCATTTTATTCATTCAAATGCTTCCAGAGATGAACATGCATCTATATTTTTAGTTTAGTCAAAGGACTCTCCATTCAGTGTATCCAAGGTCACATGGCATAAAATTATTTAATTTTAGATGAAGTCAGATTTATTTCCTTATTCTATTTTTATTATTATTATTTTTTTTAATCATCATTATATCTTCTGCCTACTGATTTTCCGCTGGCTGTTAGAATAGATAACTTTGCCAGCGCAGTTGACTAATTTTGAATATCGGGGAGAAATGGAAAAGAAACCTGTTTGTGGACTGTAATAGGCCTATTTGACTTGAAACACAATCATATTAATTTTTTTTTTTTCTTTTCCGTCAGTTGGTGTTTCTTGGACTTTTGGGAAAAACATTCTGTGTTTAAAGGTGATATTTATTGGTGAATTGTTCCATTCCATAATTGTGTCTGTATTGTAACATCTAAATCTTCACAATAAATATGAATGTGAGATAACTTCTCAAGGTTATGCTTTGCCCTTTCTTCCTCAATACTGCAGAAGTAATTGTCCAGGGATTCATTATCATTTTCTGGCTGAAAAGTTTTTCTGGTAACTTTTTCCTTTTTTATTTATTTTTTTATTTTTTTCCCCAAATCCCTGCAATAACTAACTAGCTAGCTAGCTAAATAAATAAATAACTAAATACATACATACGTACATACACATACATACAAAAATGCTAAATAATATAAAGTTAATTGACAAATAAACATTATTGAAGAGAAGTAAGCAGTCACAATAAGAGCAAATAAAGAAATTAAAAGAGCACAAATAAATGATATAAATTAAATAAACAGTGCTTTAAGTTGATCAGGTCGGTCTAACAGTATACTGCTATCAAATCCTTATAATCTAGTGATGATAAACTTACTCATTGTAAATGAGTAGTGAAATTAAAAAGAGCTGCTTTAGCTCCATCCCTAATCCTGACAGTCTGGCATTGTCTTGTCAAAGTGCTCACTCTACATATTGTGCTCACAACACAATTCAGTTTATAATATAAACTACAATATAAGTTAAAATGTAATGGCCCGGTTTCACAAACGGGGCTTAGCTTAAGCCAGAACTAGGCCTCAGTTAAATTAAGATATTTAAGCAACTTTTACAAAAATGCCTTAGAAGAAAACATTACAGGTGTGCATCTTGACACAGAACAATGACACTGACATATTTTAAGATACGTCAGAGCAAGATATTTTCAGTTGAGACAGCTCAAACATGCATTTTAGTCTGGGACTAGCTTAAGCCTTGTTTGTGAAACCGGGGGAATTATGTTATGATTTTTTTATGAAGTCTCAGCTTTCACAGCTGACTAGCGATATCGCTAGCTATTAATAGTTTGTCACTGGTGGTCAGTTAAGCTGTCTTGATCTGTTTTTATTCTTGTGCGATGGTTTGTAGATCCCCAAGCTGCCGACGAGTCAGGTATATTTTCTCCTGTCCCGATATGAGAGTTATGGAGAGTTGCCTGGAGCAATATGGCGGCGACGTTGACGTGCCCATGTCTATGGTCATCTACCTCTAGTCTAGATAGTTCACCTATATATTATCCTAGCTTGTAGTTATGTACGGTTGATAAAAATGTTAAAATTATGCTTACTTTACTCAGTAACGAATCCCAACTCATACGCATGAGGCCTGACTGACGTTAGGATAAACTTGCAGTAGGCGCGGAAATGCCGAGCCTGCTCAGCAAAGCCAACTGGTGCGCACTTTAACGGTAAAATACAACTATAATCGCTCAAATTGCCCATTTTAACGATGTTTAACAGGTGGAGAAACAAATGTGTGTCAAATGGGACTTGTACATTACAACTGCAGTGCTAATGCAGCACAGCACAGCGGCCACTGTCTCAAATGCAAAACTTGAAAGGTAAACACACTTCGGAAAACTATACAGAACATAACTAAAACACTATTCTGCTAAAATTAACAATAATCTCCCTAAAGTCATGTTACACAAGCATTCACTCACCTCTTCCACGACATGTTGAATATGCTTCTTCGCGCTGCCCAACCGACAGCTTCGTCAAATTCATGTTGTTCGTCTGAAATTCCTCCACGATTTAGTTAGTTCGCTGTATAGTCTCGTGTCTCCTTGTTTGATGTTGCACTGCGATGTCTTTATGTATTAAACATAAATCTAATTTCTAGATTTGCTGAATACGTTTTTTTTTCTTGGTGGAAAGGATTCTGAAATTGAATTAATGTTAAACTGACTCAAAAAATCAAGTTGAATCTAGTATAACTTGTATAAAACAGTTTAAATTGCTTAAATTATTTTCATGAGTTAAAGTAACTTAAAAACATAAGTTGTCATGACTTTTTCACCATATCATTTTTTACAGTGTGGAAAAGTTTACTTTAATTTAAGTTCACTGAACAAGCTATTTTTTTGAGTGCAAGATGATGAACCGTTTTTTCCATTGAACAGAAAGAGTGTGAAGGCGTCTGAAGAATTGTATTGATATTATAGTTTAAACACACACACACATCCTCCATTCTTCACTTGATGCTCCTTCCTGTAGAGTTTAGCAGGACTTTGTACGTCTGAATTTAAGAAATCTAGAGAGTTCAGCTTGATTTGTCATTTTCTTTAACAAATTTCAATGCAAACACATAATTCTGAACTTAATTCACATTTAAAATCCAAATCTAGACCTTGAAAGTTGTAGTTGTGTAGGCTGTCAATGGAGGAACAGAAAGCTCTCATTTTATTAAAAATATGTTTATTTGTATGTTGACCATTTTCATTTTTGGGTAAACAAACCCTTTAATGGGTCGTGAAAGAAAATATGATTGATTCGGAGTACTCACAATATTAAAATGTCCATCCCTCAAACAGGTACTCCAGTTTACATGAGTTTAGTGGATTCCAGTAATTGGAGAGCTTCATTGGACATGCGTTTATAGTATATAAGTGCACAGAGTGTGTAAAACACATTAGCGTTCTAAAAAGCCATCAGTGGAAATAAATAATACAATATAATACAAAATGTTAAAAAGCAGTTAAAACAGTTTTATAAAAAAAAAAAAAGCTCAACAGGTTGCTGTCCTTCAGTAAACATCTATATATGTGAACATCAATGAGTTTGCTCACTGAATTGCACACATCTTCTGTTTTAGTAGTTTCTTCAAAGCCTGGATTACAGCCTCCTCAAGACCACTGGCAGGCGTTACCGACACTCTCTTCAGACAGAAAGCTACAGCGATTACACAGATTTCAGCAGCAATGAACTTAAGAGCATCACGTCGACACTCCTCTGCTAACAGGCAGTATATTTTCGTCCATTCTGTTTGAGAGACTAGTTTGTGCTCCTGTTTGAACTGCTTCACTTTCTCATCCAGTTTCTGATTCTGAATCTCCTGAATGCGTTTCTCTGTTTCATTAAACATGTCATTGGTGAAGTGCATCCCTCCATTTTCTGTCACCATCATCTCTATTTTCCTGATCAGATCTTTGAACTGTGGGAAACTTGAAGAGTTGTTGTCCAGAAAGAAGAATCTGTTTCCACAACTGTGTATGAGGGACTGAAGTTCTGGATCACTATCCTGTAGAAACTGCTCAATGGTTTTATCTTCCTTCTCTAACTGATCTTTGTGAGTAAAGAGGATCATGGTGTGTTTTATCATCTGTTCCCCAAAGACTTCTTTGAGTCTCTCTATTGTTTTCTTATTTTCCTCAGTGAATCGACCCACTTTAATCACGATAATGAAAGCATGTGGTCCAGGAGAAGCAAACATCACACATTTAACTATTTCTTGTATAACTTCCTCCTCACTGAGTTCAGTATCATAAAGTCCAGGCGTGTCGATCGCTGAGATCTGTTTACCAAACCTCACTGTAGTTTCTGCCTGACACTGTTTTGTCTGAGAGATTGTACTAGTGGAAGATTTGAACAGGTTTCTGCCGATGATGGTGTTTCCAGTGGCACTTTTCCCGGATCCAGTTTTTCCCAGCAGAACCAGCCTGATCTGGTCTTTCCTCTCAAGAATCACTGGAATCTCATCTAGATCTTTTGATGGAGACTTTCCTGAAACTACAACGGGAAGACCAATCATCAATGTACTGTTTAATTAAATCTCAATATTCTCAATAAATTCTTGCATTTTTGACCTTGGGCCTATCGCACTGAGGGTGACGCAAAAAGGCGAATCGCTGATGAATGGTGCTTTCACACCAAACATTAGACGATGAATCGCCGTTGGCTAATTCATGCCTGCACGATATGTGGCACTGCCTAACAATGCATTTTACACCACACTAGGCGGTGCAACTCACCACTCAGCTGATAGTCCTACTGTCAATACTACTAGCCAATCAGAGGTGTTTCTGTTAGACAGAGTTCTGCACACTTGCAAATGATTCAAGGGTGTCATTGCATCATACATTGGCGTCACTTAATCACGCTCAGTGTGAAAGGCATTTAAAATCAGAGTGCATATTCTCTTAATTAATCAAGCATGAAATATATAAGTGCTTTACACTTAATGAATTACTTGCATGTCTTATAGAATTAATTTACAACAACAAATCATCTTACAGCTGACACCAGCAGAATCCATGCTTGATCTCCTCCTCGTGTGTTTCATGATAAATTTCCCACTTTTCTCCATCATTCTTTCAATCATCTGCAGTAGTTCTTGAACCTGATCATATGCCTCTTTCTTGTTATTGAAACAGTGAAACTTTCCTCCACATTCAGTCACCAGTTGCTGGAAATCTGCATGGTTTTGCTTTTTTAGATGTTCATCAATGGTCTCATCCAGATCCTCCAGCTCATCTTTGTGTGTGAACAGAATCATGATGTACTTCTGAACTTCAGGACCAAATAAACATTTAATAGTATACAGGATCTCTTCCTCATTTTGCACAGGTTCCTCTAGAGGAACGGTGAGCAGAACTGCACTGAGACCTGCTGAACATCGAGAGACCAGCTGCTCTTTCAGACTTTCAAACTTCTCTTTGCTGAGATCTGGATCTAGTAGATCTGGAGTATTAATCACATGAACCTGCTTCCCACCGATCTGTGATGCTTCTTCACAAACTTCAGCTTTGTCTTTCTTCTTACGTTTTTGAACTTTAAACTTTCTCTCTCCCAGTATAGTGTTTCCAGATGAGCTTTTCCCAGAACCATTTCTGCCCATCAGAAGAATCCGGATCACCGGATCATCTTGACTGGAGCTGATCGCTGAGATGTCTGAAAGAGACAGAAGGTATGGAGAATGATTGTGTAGAACAGGGTCATATGTATTAAATTCCACAAGTTAAAATCTGAATCTGCAGTGTGCTATCCAAATAATATCACAAGTCATTCTTCATAATTTGTGAAACTTTCACAGTACAGTTTTGGTCAGTTAACCCTTCCTAAGTCCGTGGCTTCACTGTTGTGAGTAAAGTTAAGCACCAACTGACCAAAATCGCACTGTGAAAGACTTCACAAATCACAATAGTTAAGGTGAGCACTCAAGAAACAGTTAACAGACTAAAACTACACCTTGAAAGATTTCACTAATCAAAATAGTGAAGGACTCAGGGAAGGGATTACTGACAATTTAACCAAAGTATGACCCGACGAGATGTCAAAGAATGTTGTCTTGATGATTATCATCAGTAAACCACTAATGGGTCATTACATGTCAAATTAACCAAATTTCAGAAACTTCCCCTGTTCAAATTTTTGTTACAGATATATATTTATGGAGTAATCCACTATTTTGTAGAGGGGATCAAAATTACTTTAGAAAACTGGAAGCGTCATTATTTTATTTTTACACAGAGATTGGTAGGTCTATTAGTTAATCTTCCTTTTGGTATCTTCATTTTAAACTTCCTTGATGGTTCAGTCCCAGAGATATGGAGATCTTAATGCTGCTCTATGAGTAAACTGGTAAATTGTACACATTTTCAGTGATCAAAAACCAAATGTGGGTCACTTCACACACAGCTGATACCTTTTCTTTTAAAAAGGAATATTTAAAGAATAAATAATGTTAAAACTAGAAATGTATCTCATTTTTTGTTTGTCTATCAGCTCAATTGCATAGAACATACATGTCTGAGTGCCATAAATATTATTTTTCTATAGCTGTCATGCCTGTAACTCTAAAAGTATTCATGGTATTTTAATATCTTCTAGATTCTCATGCTTAATAAACTCATTTTAATATCTAAAAAGTTCTTACACCAAGAGTTATGGTCGCTTCACACACAGCTGATACCTTTTCTTTTAAAGAGGAATATTTAAAGAATAAATAATGTTAAAACTAGAAATGTATCTCATTTTTTTTGTCTATCAGCTCAATTGCATAGAACATACATGTCTGAGTGCCATAAATATTATTTTTCTATAGCTGTCATGCCTGTAACTCTAAAAGTATTCATGGTATTTTAATATCTTCTAGATTCTCATGCTTAATAAAATTTTAAAATTTTAATATCTAAAAAGTTCTTACACCAAGAGTTATTTTATAAAGTGTCAAAACTGTTACCACAGTATCAAAAGGAAAACACACTTTGTGTCATTTAAACGTATTTTAATCATGATTTTATTAGTGCCATGTGCTCTTAGCATTTATGCTAGCAAGTGGAGTTTTTGGCAAAAAATAAATAAAATTGTCAATTCTGTTACAGTCAAACTCTGTTACCAAGGTAGAGTAACAATGCTGACAATGCGTAACAGAACTGACAGTCCATCGGACAATTCTGTTACTTAAAGGGTCAAATCTGTTTATGAACTATTTTCACAAAAAACAATACAACTGTTGTTTAAAATCTCATAAACATTATTGATGTATTTTGCACCCTTATAATATTTCAACAACATTTTTTTTTTTTTTTTTTCCTGGATATTGTATATAATAAATTTCCAGACGAAAAATATGTGCTCCAAGTGGACGATTCTGTGAAGACATAGGTTTTTTGTTTTTTTTAGGTATGCATAGGTGAAATATTATCTCAGTTTCAAGTGCTGGAATGTAAGGACTGTTTGTCTAATGAAACAAGAAGGATTTTTCCTGTTATGATTTATTGTTATTTCTACACATTGCCTAATTTGTCCATAACAGAGTTGACAAACAATAGAATAAAGACAAAAATGTTTTTTTCATTAAAAGTAAAAAAAGGAAGTAATCTGTGTTTGGCGAGCACTGAATCATTAAAATTAAATATGTTTTCTGTTAGTGAACAGTTCTTTCTTAACTTTTTGAAATGCCAGATGTATCTCCAATTATAGAATCACTCATTCAAATGTTTACCGCTGTATTATCGGCTCGGAATATAGGGCCTTCGTTAATTTGACTAGAAACACCAGATAGTGGAAATATACAGTAGCCTATCGTTCCAGTATGACAGACTTCCGCGTTCAAAAAAGGTGGATACTAATGACCTTAAAATAACTTCACCTGATACATTTCCCATAAACTAAAATAACTTCACCTGATACATTTCCCATAAACTAAACTCTAAACTAAACGTCAGATTCGCGTATGAATTACTATTGATCAAATCGGTCTTAAAATGTCTGAAATTGTGTTTGCGATTCACTTTGATTTCATTCACCGAAACGGGCTACTGTATAAAACAGGGGAAAACGGCGCTACGTGAAGATATTCCTAGCCACAATCCACTGTATGAAACATTGATGATGCATCTGTTCACTGCAGTTTGCAGCTTTATCCAAATGTTAACTCTAATTCAGACCAGCTCTAACCAGGAGATAGTTCAGGCCCCGTCGCCATCTTCACTGTATTAGGCCGATCACAAGACCATGAAAATGCTTCCTAAAAAACAAATGCGATTCACATCAGGAAAACAATCTTACTATTTGCAATGGTTTATAATGTCAACACATTCGCATAAGCCCCATGGTCGCAGGAATATAAACTCACCAGGAGTCGAGCGGTTGTTTAAACGTGGTTCACCTTCTAGTTTCACTTTTGTTTTGCTCCTTCCTCTTGCAGGCAATGTTGGAGAAGGGTCTGTCTGCGGACTGCAAGAGAGGGGCGTAACTTGAAGTTGTCCAAATCACACAGAACCACGCGAGATGTCAAAACGAGATGTTGTCGGGCTGCGTTCGAAACCGCATACTCTCGAAGTTATAGGCACTTAATTTCTTTAAGTACTTTCTTACCGAGCGCTATGAGAGTGTATAGCCTGAAGCACAGCCTGAATGCGATTCGGATATCATCCGCTATATTGACGGTGCCCGTTTTGTGGTCTTGTTGAAGAAACAGCTGCCATTTTTTTGTGATTGTAGTATAGCAAATACATTTTGGGTTGATTTAAGTTCTTATATTTTTAACTCCACTAGTGTGATTAAGAAATCCCTACAGGGCGATAGAAAATATGGTTAAAATTAGAGACCATTATACAGTTTTATGCCATTATGATTGTTCGTTGTTAGATACCACCAATCTTTCCCTGATCTTTTATGTAATTATAAGTTCGGCAATAAGAAAAAAAAAAAAAAAAAATCTAGTACTGTTTTCCTCAG
>NW_015628530.1:9771-9887 GCF_001515625.1 Sinocyclocheilus rhinocerous
TTTTTTTTTTTACTTAAAATGACATTTTAGTAAAACAAGCTCAATTAAATTTTTGTCGTGACATAGCTATATACAGTGCTCTTATTACAGGGACCTACAATCCCCTGGAACAACCT
>NW_015628531.1:0-958 GCF_001515625.1 Sinocyclocheilus rhinocerous
TATGAGAAACATCTGAGACAAAGTTGATAACTACAGGTAAATGAAATGAGATTAAATGGAGACTTTTGGAGATCTGCTTCTGAGATTTTTCTTCTGAGAAAAAAACACGTGTCTCCTCTAGAGTTTCAGAAGAAGTCTAAAAAATGTCTCAAACTGTGCTCAAATTCATCTGCAATCTAAACTCAGAGATCTCAAAATGATCTCATGAAACATTTTATCAAATTGAGATCAAATTATTTTAATTTAAATTTTATAGCTCTATACTCTTACAGTATGACAACTATTGACTCATTTGTGTCTGTTTTTATTTCACCCCAGGGATTTTATGAGAAACATCTGAGACAAAGTTGATAACTACAGGTAAATGAAGTGAGATCAAATGGAGACTTTCGGAGAGATCTCAATATGAATCAAACATTTCTCAAATGAGCTGCTCCACATTCATTTTTACAGCTCTATAAAATTACTGGATGTGACTCACTTAGGTTTGTTTTCTTTATTTTAGGAGACACATCTTAGACAAAGTTGATAACTACAGGTAAATGAAATGAGATCAAATGGAGACTTTCGGAGAGATCTCAATATGAATCAAGCATTTCTCAAATGAGCTGCTCCACATTCATTTTACAGCTCTATACTCTTACTGGATTTGACTCACTTGGGTTTGTTTTCTTTATTTTAGGAGACACATCTTAGACAAAGTTGATAACTACAGGTAAATGAAGTGAGATCAAATGGAGACTTTCGGAGAGATCTCAATATGAATCAAACATTTCTCAAATGAGCTGCTCCACATTCATTTTACAGCTCTATACTCTTACTGGATGTGACTCACTTGGGTTTGTTTTCTTTATTTTAGGAGACACATCTTAGACAAAGTTGATAACTACAGGTAAATGAAATGAGATTAAATGGAGACTTTTGGAGACCTGCTTCTCAAATGTTTCTCCTGAGAAAA
>NW_015628532.1:0-2012 GCF_001515625.1 Sinocyclocheilus rhinocerous
CTGATGATCCTGAATGTCTTGTTGAATGAGTGTTGATCGTCTGAGCAGGGCTCGAAATTAACTTTTTTACTTGGTAGCATTGGTGCTCCCAACTTAAAAAAGTTAGGAGCACCAGCAAAAATTTAGGAGACCTCACCAAAAACTACAAATTATATATTAACAGATTTTATTCTTACATTCTTAACTTTAATGCAGATTTTGTATTGGTTAATATTAGCTGTCAATCTCTCAGTCACTGCTTTCTGCTAACTACCGCGAGAAAAAGAAAGGGCTGAAGAAGAGCGAAAATGAAGAAAACACTGACAGATTTCTTTTGTAAACAACCTAAAGTTAAGCTCTTTGGCGAGGGTTTGGATGGTGTATGCGGTGTTAAATTTTACATTCAGCTCTGCCAGTTACACCGAGCGGCTGGCAGCTAGGGGTGTGCGATATTGACAAAAAATTATATCTCTATTTTCTGGGATTTTATCGATAACAATAATTTAACTGAGTGTTACTGTGCTGATATCTTAAGGACTACAGTGGACAGCTGACTCCTAAAATGTTTTTATATTCTTCATATTCTGTGTGGTGGTCAGTTCACAGAAATAAGTTTAAATAGATTGTTTTACCTTTTATGGTCATTTTTACCTTAAAGCCATTTTTTCTAAAAGTGTGCATTATCATTTGAGTCAAATTCTTATATTTAATCAATCAATGATAATAAGACATTTGGGCTTTTATCAAGCAAATGAAAGTATCAATCAACAAAATTCATCTTTGCATTGCAATGCAGAGGAAACACAGAAGCTGCATCTGAAATGGCATTTAGATGCATTTACACACTGATTAATGCAGGACATGAATGCATTTAGCCTGCAGTTACACATGCATAAATAATATTTTAATATTGTAAACATAAAACGTTGAATACTGATATTTGAAATATTTGAAACTTTAAATGTGAAATTAAAACCCCCAGCAGGTGGCAGCAAGTCACTGTTAATAAGTGAGTCATTCCGATCAAGATGCATCTGAAATGGCGTTTAGATGCATTTACACACTGATTAATGCAGGACATGAATGCATTTAGCCTGCAGTTACACATGCATAAATAATATTTTAATATTGTAAACATAAAACGTTGAATACTGATATTTGAAATATATGAAACTTTAAATGTGAAATTAAAACCGCCAGCTGGTGGCAGCAAGTCACTGCAATTGAACCGAATCATTAACGAATGATTCATTCAGGAACGAAACGCCCTCATGTTGCTCAGAGACGCAAAACAGCGCTGTGACTGTGCTTGGAATTATTTTTTGGCGCAATAGAGCAAAAACAGGAGCAATATAGTGTCTAAAACGTAAGTCTCTTAATATTAACTAATTTTTTATTGAACAGTTGTATAAAATCAATATCACATTTGTAATCAGGCTGATTTTTGGAGGAAACAGCACTCTTCTTGTGATACTGATTAACTATATCAGGGATAGGCAACGTCGGAGTGCCGCTGTCCTGCAGAGTTTAGCTCTAACCCTAATCAAACACACCTGAACAAGCTAATCAAGGTCTTCAGGATTACTTAAGCCTGGCTCACACTACAGGATTTTTAGCCCGATTTAGCCCCGATTTCCCCCTCCCGAGAATCGGAGCACAAATCTTGTCGAGCCCCTCGATCGGTCCCGATGTTCGGTGCAGATTATCTGGTAATGTGAGGTGTTCACAAATCAAATTGTATACCTCCCAATCTGCTCACAGACATACTGGGGCTGCCCCGATTCGAATCTTGCACCTCCCGATCTGCTTGCACACAAATCGGGGCCGCCCCGATCATATCAAACATGTTTGATATTTAGGATTGAAATCGGGATGATGACGGCTATATGATTACGTCAGTACTTTCACAATAGCCAATGCGCGACCGCAAAACAGCTGCTGTACGGCTCCATTGGATAGTGGAGACGGAGGAAACTGCTTCTTGATGCTTTGTAGTAACACGACTGTCTGTATAATGTGTCGAAAACGTATCA
>NW_015628533.1:0-2413 GCF_001515625.1 Sinocyclocheilus rhinocerous
GAACATTTACATTAGATATTTGAACATGCAATTAGATAAACTGTTCTCAGTCATGTTGTCATTTAAAATCCGGACATCATTGGGAATGTTACTGTTTTAGTTATGCAAACAAAAACTCATTTTATTTGTTGTTTGTTGATTTTAAATGTAAAACTTGGTGAAATGATTTGTGTCAGTACTTTTTGAACATTTCCAGCACATTTTAACAATACCGTGATAATACTGATAACCCTGATCATTTTGGTCACTATAATCGTGATAAGAAATGTTCATAGATCATTTTGGTCACTATAATCCGTGATAAGAAATTTTCATACCGTTACATCCCTTAACCCCCAGCAGCGTGAACGGTTCGATCTCCAAATGGGTCGTGTCCCTGAATAAAACACATAGCTCAGCCTGTATTTTTATATTGTTTATTTATGAGAAATCTATTTTTGGGTCTATATGGATGCTATATATAGTGGCTCTAAACAGTATCTGGACTCTTTGGATATACAAGTGTCCAAATATAATGTTAGAAAGGCACCAATATTATTTTTGGCCAATACTGATAATAAATCAATAAATAATTATTATCATGATATTGCTGTTAATAAAATTCTTTAATATTTATCTAAAAAATAAAAATAAAACTCTAAAAATAAAATAATTTTAAATGAAACAAGTGAATTCAGGCATCACCGCATTATAATGTACAATATGAAAAACGCACATTCCCACTGGGATTTGCTAATTCACATTTAACAGCATTAATAATTAAATTATTAGCGTTATTAGTTAAAGATTTAAGTGAACAATACACGATGATAAAGGTAATCTAAATATTGGAATAAAAATATGGGAGTGCATGTAATTAAATATCCAGTATCAACAACTACATCTACATTAAAATGTAGCTACATTTTAACATTAAAAAAAAAAAAATAATACAATTATTAATTAAAATTCTGTAATATTGACGTAATGAAAATGGTACAGATATACAAGTTTCCCTACAGTTTTAGAGTCATTACATTAAATAACAAAACAAGACACAAGGTAACATTTACTTAAATAATATTACACTTTTTTTAGATTTATTTTTGGCGTTTTTGTCTTTATTGTGATAGGACTACATTTTAGACAGGAAGCGAAGTGGGAGAGAGAGAGAGAGAGAGATGGGGGACGGGATCGGGAAAGGTCTGCAAGTCCGGAGTCAAAATTGGGATGCCCGATGCGCAACAGCGCTATATGTCGGCATGCTGCCCTCGAGGCTATTGGTGCCAACTTACACTTTTTTTTTTAAGCTAAACACTTTGCAGATGTGTTTTCTATTGCAATGACAATCACAAATTAGTGGTATAAGTGTTCAAATGCTTTTAGGGCCTGAATTATGAGGCTTAAATTAAGTACTCACTTGGTGATCATATGCTCATATAAAGTAATGTTACAGTCATTTTCCTCATTTACATCCAAATACTCCACCAGACTCTCATGAAGGAAGTCCTTAAACGTTCTACAGGGAAAAGTGGGTGGTAAGAACACAATGAAAAGACATACATAAGACAGTCCCGAAACTGCATACTGGACTCTTCATTCAAATGTAATTTTCAAATATTGATTGGCTTCAAACGCACCTGCATCCCTGAGACAATTCCTCAATGTGTTTGTTCTTCACAGCTGGCTGTCCGTTCTTCACAATGATGTAGGGTCTACCAGGATCACACAGAATGCAATTCAAATGTGTCTGTGCAACATACGACAACTAACAACATTGGTTTTAAAACGGTTTATATTCCAAATGGATTTTAATTATGTGATATAAAAACAACTATTAGTACCTGCACAAACGGCCCCCATCAGAAGAAATATATACACATCGGTCGGTCAAGTTGGTTGAAATGGACACAAACTCGTTTATAAAACTTGCTCTACGCATCAGTCTGAAGGTGTAGACCAACTTCTGATGGTCTCTGATCACTCCAAGAATGTTACCTAGAAAGAAACACGTTTTATTTCCTGAGCAAAAAAATTATTACTTTCATATATTTTTACCATGATTTTACCAAAACACCCACTACATTTTCATTCAATGTAACAATAGGTCATACACCATAAAAAATGTTGTCAGGCATAATTTAGAACAAGAATCATTACATGACTTTAAAAGACTATTTAACATTAAAATACTATTTATGGATCACAAAAACTAATTTATTGTAATTTATATCTTTATCAATCTTTCCTTCAAACCACCAAGTTTTGACCAAGAAGTTTTTAATCATTTAAAATATAATATAATTTATAATATAATTCAGTACAGGTCAGAATAAGCATGATGTGTTCCATTTTTACATAATATATCAGTTATACTGAATCTCGATTGATCATTATATTAAAGGGGTCATATGATGCGATTTCAATTTTTCCT
>NW_015628534.1:0-189 GCF_001515625.1 Sinocyclocheilus rhinocerous
GTGGCGTGGTGGAGATGGCACAGACCGAACATCCTTTGATGTAACGGGCGACATCTCGGGCCATGTTGGGCCTCCAGTAGCGGTTCTCTCCGGGATCGACAGTGGATAGACGTGTCCTTTGGGTAATTGGGCCCCAGGCAGCAGGTCAATGGCACAGTCCCATGGCCGGTGAGGTGGAAGGTGAGTGGC
>NW_015628534.1:1281-1833 GCF_001515625.1 Sinocyclocheilus rhinocerous
TCAAAAAAAAACACAGGAGCTAACTGGCAGAAGTAGTGTGAAAATGACTTGTGCTAGCTGTATTTTCTGTTTTCTTCTTACCTCTGCGGCACTAACTGTCCTCCGCTGCAGCAGCCGAATTTAAACCTTTTGAAAAGAGTTCGGTTAATTTTACGTACGCATTTACATCGGAAAGCCCTTTTTTTCCTTTCTCAAAGTTTTTCTGCACCACCTTTACTTTTTTACGGTCCATTATCTAGCTTTTACTGAAAATGAGCTCGTGTTGCAATCTCTCAGATTACGTGCTTGATTTTGACTGAACGGTCCGGTCGGCCCATCTTGGGACCAGGCGGCTGGCCGTGGCCGACTGGGCAAAATGCTTAACATTCATTTATTATTAACAATATTATTATTATTATAACTACAGAGAAATCGTGCAAGCGATAAAAACACGTCCTATGCGCTGTTGGCCCGTAAATACAATTTTATTTATATATTTAGAAAAAATCTGACCGGCCCACATTAAATAAAATGGTCCGGCCCCTCTGGCATTTGCCAGAATTGCCAGATGGC
>NW_015628535.1:0-573 GCF_001515625.1 Sinocyclocheilus rhinocerous
ATTGTGAATGTACACAAATAAAGGCAAACCTTTTACAATTCCGATAATTTTTATGACTAAAAGGAGTAGTTGCTTCCACTTAGTAGGAAAAAATTCAAGTGATTGCGCCGGCGCCGCATGCGCGCACACAGTTAAGCATTGCTACCTTGACAATGCAGCCTGTTCATTATCATAATAAAATACAGTCAGGCAAACATATGGAAAAAAAAAAACACACTGCCCAGTTTAAATATGTAGTAAAATCTGTGCCTTTAATTGTTATTACCGTACCGTCGTGATGTTATGCAAAACATTTTGTTTTACGTGGATATTGGAACGTGAGTGAAGTAGGCCGAGGCTACATAATAAAGAATAATTTGGCATTCAAATACATCGCGAATACGGAAACATTTGATTTTGTGTCGAATGACAGACCCAACGTTGGTTTCAGTTTAGTTTTAGCCTAAATGAATTTGTTTTGGCTTGTCGTTTATATTGTTATAACTTCTTATATTTTTATATTTATTTATTTATTTATATTTATTATAATGTTTGTAAACATTTCGCGTCGGCATTAGACTTATTTCTGAATGA
>NW_015628536.1:0-220 GCF_001515625.1 Sinocyclocheilus rhinocerous
AAATCTTTGAAAATCAAAATCTGGATTTGAATTTTTAATGTTATTTTTAACCTAAAGATGCTATGTGAAAGTTTGAAACAGAAAGTAGTGGTTTTCATCTTGCCACTTTCTTGGTAAAGAAAACACATTTTTACTCAAATTAATCAAAATAGATTTATAGCGTTTTGGAACCAAACTCTTCATATATCAAATTATTTTACAAGTTTTGTGTTTGTGTTTT
>NW_015628536.1:402-1075 GCF_001515625.1 Sinocyclocheilus rhinocerous
CTAAATGTACCGTATCCTAACTGCGTGAGCTTAAACAGATGTCATCATTATTTTTTTTTACAAAAAAAATATCTGGGGGACCCCCCTACGTCTATTTTTTTATTATTTTTTTTTAAATCTGTGCTTCACAACCTTTCTGTGTCTATGCGCCGCTTCACCATACAGATTTAACTTTGCACAGCTAAATACAACAGGCTGGGTGCTGATTAAAATTTCTGAAATAAATATTTCTGTGAAACGTGTTAGGTTGCACAGAAGAAAGGCCGATCTAGGACCTACCCCGTACAGCAGCAGAGGACTATTATTTTGTTTAAGGAACCGAGGCTCAGATTTGGTTGACCAATTGGCTGAAAGGGGCGTGTCATGACCGCCCACAAGGCGAAAACAAATTTTGAAGTCGTTTAAAAAAAAAAATAAATAAATAAAAAAATCGGGCCAATCTTTTTTCGTTTTTTTTAATAAATGAAAAAAACGACTTTTCTCGTTTCTGCTTATTTCATTTCAAATTGAAAAACAAACTATCAAAACGTACACGGGCCTGTCATTCCTCCACATCACCACCAGAGTGCTCCATCACCACTATGATTGTTTCCAATCGGATTGCATTTCCCAGAAACCCCTGCCTAGGAACCAACTACAGACTTCTTACATTGTCAATCAGGAGGTCTATAAA
>NW_015628536.1:1088-1353 GCF_001515625.1 Sinocyclocheilus rhinocerous
TGTCAATCAGGAGGTCTATAAATGCTGCACTCTTTCCTTCATTCGGGGCTGAGTATTGAATGTTTTTAGCCACTTTTCCTAGTGTTTCCTTATTTCCCATGTTTCCTAGTTTCCCTGCTTCCTTGCCTTCGTGTTTCTGATTGTTTTGCTGCCTGCCCTGACCATTGCCTTTGTTTTGTGGATTACTCTTTTGCCTTGCCTCTGCCATTGTTGTTTGCTGGTGTTTTGACCCTGATTGTTTCGACTACTCTCTGGAATAAAGCCT
>NW_015628537.1:0-878 GCF_001515625.1 Sinocyclocheilus rhinocerous
ATCTAGATGGAAAGGACAATTTCGCTGCTAGCATGAAACAAAGTCATAGTAGGCTCTCTGAGAGATTACTTTTGCGATTTTTACTGCAGTCGTCAAAGCTCTAACTCTCCACTCATGACAGACGACATCCTCATCACTCCGGCTTACATACTTCGGAAGCATCCAGCAAATAGCAATACTGTGATTTTCGTAAACATCCCCAGAGATGGGCTTTCAAAGACAGGATTTATGTTTACCTTCCTGGTGCATGAAAGCGAGAGGAATAGAGACTAGAAAAGAGCAAAGGAGTTTGTTGTCCCATAAAATACCAGTTGTGCGAAGTCTGTGTAATTACCACACTGCAGGATAATTATAAAGAGGACAGATGCAGGGATGAAAAAGCCATTTACGTGCACTTAAGTGAGGGATGGCAATTAACTCGGATGCCTATCCCGGCACTGAGAAATTGGGCTGGAAATCCTCGCAGTCAGTTATCACACAAACCAGAAACGACTGGCCTTCTCCTGTCTCTTGGAGGGGAGCCTCGCGAACCGGCTCGAGCAAGTTGCACTTAAGTGAGGGATGGCAATTAACTTGGATGCCTATCCCGGCACTGAGAAATTGGGCTGGAAATCCTCGCAGTCAGTTATCACACAAACCAGAAACGACTGGCCTTCTCCTGTCTCTTGGAGGTGAGCCTCGCGAACAGGCTCGAGCAAGTTGGTAAAATTTTTTTAAGCGGCTTTGCTAATCTGCATTCTTCATTTTGTTTTGGAGCCTTTTGTGCGTGAAAAATCCCCGCAGCACAAAGCCTGGTGGGGGCAGCTGCCGGGTTGGGAGGGGTCTTGAATTCCTGTTATCATAACTGCCTTTGTCCATCACTGCGGCCTGATCCAGGG
>NW_015628538.1:0-649 GCF_001515625.1 Sinocyclocheilus rhinocerous
CATAGACCGACAAAGGAGTATACTTTAAAGGCTTGTGCACTCAACAGTTTGCGAAATGGAGCTTTGCGCTCGTGTATCCTAGCTCTCTCATTTGGCACTAATCCAAATATTCCATAATATTTCCATATTTGCAATGTAACGTATCTGAATGCTAAACTATTATTTATTAGATCGTTTTAGTCTTAGTTTTAGTTTTCGTTTACGAAACTAACCTTGGTACACTCACAATGAAAACAAAACATTGTGCTTTTGTAAAATAAAGAAAACAAATAGGATGTAGCTTTCTGCCATTTGAGTTTCCTTTCTGTGAACAAATTAAGGCTGTCACAAAAATAAACTAAAACTCAGCATATATAGGCTACCTTACGTGTCATGCTGGTTTTTTTCCCCTTTTTTATCTGTAAACTAAATCAAATTTATTTCAAGAATTTATTCCTTGTTTGTATATATGTACTGCAGATTATACATATTTAACATAATGTAATAATATTTAGTATTCCTTTTTTGTATATATGTACTGCAGATTATACATATTTAACATAATGTAATAATATTTAGTATTTTCACATCTAGATGGAATTTTTTTTAAATTTATACTACTGTCTGTTCAAGTCAAGTCACCTTTATTTATATAGCGCTTTTAACAATA
>NW_015628539.1:0-584 GCF_001515625.1 Sinocyclocheilus rhinocerous
CTTTAGTCTTTAAATATTGTTGCGATTTTTAGTTTGTACCTTTTTATAAAGGTTGTATATTTAAAATTGTTCTTGCATATTCATATACTCTTGATTTAGTGCAATTTTTATGTAAACTGTAAAAGTAAGGCGTCTGAGAACTTTTCTGACTTTATGACCCTGGGGCATGTGTGTGGCCATGGCAGAGCTGTCAATGAATGCTCAAAAACCACATCAGGGTACTAAACCTGTGGGCTTTTGCACTGTACAGTGCTGTTTTTGATATATACTTTAGCCTATATAGTGGCCCAACTTGATCTGTCAAATGAGTTGTCAAAAGTATTTAGGCTACACTTTAGAAAAGTACTTAGGTTACACTTAAAAATGAAAGGCATTCCAATGCATTAGATGCAAAATATCAAACCAAATCTCATTTAATTTTTTACTTTAACTGACTTTATGTGTGAACTCTATGAATTTGCCTGCAAATGCCACTTGGTTAAATGTTTTCCATTTACATTTTTAATTTAGCAGACACATTTTTATTCAATTCAAGTTTGTTTGTACAGTGCTTTTCACGATACAAATCATTGCAAAGCAACTTT
>NW_015628540.1:0-761 GCF_001515625.1 Sinocyclocheilus rhinocerous
AGCAATCATGTGTTTGTGCGCCTGATGGCTGTGTTTAACAGATTGACTCATAGGTGTGGTCATTTGACAGTCAGTGCTTTGGAACTGCAAGGAGGTGACATCATGATATACTTCTGTGTCTGATGTATACAAGTGTGTTTAGTGTTTTGCAAATCACTGTGTGTAATGTTTTGCAAATAGTGTGAAGCTGACAATGTGCTTACAGTTGTGCAAATCTAGCCTTGTGTTTTGCTCCTTGAGTGTAAGGTTTTGCTAATTGTTGGAAAAGTTTAATTTTAGTGTGTAAGCAATCGTAAAAAACTGTAATAACATTACAGTTATTATAAAAGGTAAACTAACGATCATAGTCCAACAGAAATAAGTAACTTTGTCTTTTGGGAATCATATTTCACATGTTACAAAAACAGCATTCTTCCATTTTAGAAACTTTATTTTTATTGTACAGTCTTTACTGTACAAACAACTTGGCCATATCAAAACATCTTCACATTATAATATACAGAACAGGTGCATACAAATACAACTGAAAGAGAGAGAACAGAGAGTAAATAAAAAATAAAAAATAAAAAAATAAAAAACCTTGAAGGGGGGCTAGGGTTTTTCTTGTAAATCATATTCTATAATAATAGAAAACAGATTTATTGCATTTTTCTTTTTCATCATTTTAAGGGCTTTTGTATACAAAACAAACTCATCATGAAAAGCATACAATGCTACTTCCTATTACTTGTTTCACTTCTGTTTCAGTTTTTATAACCATT
>NW_015628541.1:0-452 GCF_001515625.1 Sinocyclocheilus rhinocerous
GTGGGCCAGAACTGGGCCAGATGTCATTTGCTATCTGGGTAGTGGACACAAACAGGGCAAAATTTGAAAAAGAAGCAGAGACCATACAAAGAGCTCAAGATGACTTAGAACAACATGTACCGATGGAAGATGCTTGGGCCCAAATCTGTCCAGAAGCAGAACTTGAGCGTTTAGAATGTCTGGATGTTAGAAAAGAACAACCAATAGAAACAGAGGAAGGTGATGATGTCATACCTGATCTATTACCAAATGTTAGTGCTTTCACATTAGAAAAGAATCCATGTGCTATGACAAAGAAAGATGCGATGGGTTTGCTGCGTTCTTTGAATGAGAAACAGTCACAAATCTTTTATAAAGTGCGGCAGTGGTGTCTAGCAAAAGTACAAGCTGAAAACCCAGATCCATTCCATGTGTTCATATCTGGGCCTGGAGGTGTTGGAAAGTCAGTATTG
>NW_015628542.1:0-1032 GCF_001515625.1 Sinocyclocheilus rhinocerous
ACTGTTTTGGCTTGTAAACGGTGCTTGATCTGTGCAGATTTCTCTACTGATTCAGATGAGGTGACTTTTTTCACTTTTTTTAGCTGTAAGTTAAAAGCGTCTTGATGATTTGTCTCTTACAAACATGCAGCTTTTGTCTTCTCCAGATGTTAACTGATGGACTTGAGTGGTGTGGCTTACTTGTGGATTATTCTGATGTTTTTCTGACGGCACCCATTCACTGCACAATTTTCAGTTTCGGGTGAACTATTCCTTTAAATATGGCAAATTACACTCATATTGGTTTATATAAGCATTGTCAACCAAACTATTTATATGCACAAATAACGGCATTGCACTCCTGCTGAAAACTCACTGTTCAGCTGATGTTTGAGGTCCGAGGTCTTTTATTTTTGAATTTGGGAAAACTAACTCTAACATGAACATGACAGCATGGCTGATTCTGGGTGAGTGGATCTCAAATAGTTTTCTCAGAACCTCTGCATGAGACATGAGCTAAATACATAAACAAATAAAGACACACATGAATAAATAAACACTTTAAAGGACAAAAATAAACATGATTTCGCCATTCTTGTACATGTTTATCTCTCGTTCACAGTAGAGCGCAAAATAAATGAATAATTCACAGAGCAGTAATTTCCATATCTTTGCACACAAATGTTCACTGTATAAAGGAATAATGTTTTCATTTTCAGCACTAGCTCACTCTTCCACAGCACTGTCGCACACTGTTGACTTCCTCCTCACTGGAGTGTCGTTTGTGGCAGCGGTTCTGTAAACTCGGGTTATCTCGTTAGGAGAGAAGTGCGTGTCGTGTTACTTCAGCGCTACCGGCAGCTGTCGAGCGATCCTCGATTCCTTTTTCAGACGGGATGATAACAGTGTTTGTGTTGCCCGGGCGACTGCCGTGATTAAAACACGGGGGCGAACAGGATGCCGTGCGTGCGTCGCGAATGTCAACAGATGCGCGTCTATTTCAGGACGGAGAGAGAGAGAGCGAGAGAGAGAGAGAGAGCGAGAGAGAGAGAG
>NW_015628543.1:0-1931 GCF_001515625.1 Sinocyclocheilus rhinocerous
TTATACTGTATGTGTAAGTATAAAACCCCTGTAGATGATTGGCTCTCTCCTCTCTCAGTTGTTAGAATGCAGAGATTCTGATTGGCGTGTCATCAGTTTTGCTACTCATTGTTAAACTTTTTGAGAAATGTGTCTTTGTTTTGAAAACTGAATTAATGGTTTGGGGTGGGGGGAAGTGCAAACTAAAATCAGTTATATTAACAATCGAGAAAACTGCAATACGACTAGATTCTTACCTAACTCTGCTATTAGTTTCCGTGATCGGCATCTTCTTATTGATTTCATGTTATTGTTACGCCTTATATCCATGATGAAAGTGGAGCGAGAAGTTGGAGAATCGGAACACCAAACAATTAGACATATCCGGACGGGATTAGATTTCTCAGAGGACTTCTGAGTTACCTGAAAAGCAGTAATTATCTGATTCACGAACAAATGTAAAAACAATTCGTTAGTGAACTGGGCCGCGCTTTGTGGTTTTGACTCAAAAAGATCCGGTTCATAAGATTAATTTGTTAATGAAGCCGACTACACTGGCACGCGGCGTGCGCGTGCAACCATCGTGCACAGTTTATTAAAAGACGTGTTTTTTGCCATTATTTTGCGTTACTCTGTCATCGCTGCGGCTGAAAAGTAGCACATGAAACACTGCTTACATTCATATTTTATTCTGTGATAATTCTGGGGTGGCAGGTGGGGTGGCACAGCTTTTTCTTAGGGTGGCAGTTGCCACCCCGGTAGATCCAAGTAAGGTATAACTGCAGACCGGAGATCTCCAAAATGGGGCGTGAACTCCAAAAGTGGGCAGAACCTCCAAAATGGGGCGGGGTCTCTTCGCGCAAAGACTTTCACCATTGGCTCTGGCTTCGGCCAATTGTTATTAACTTACATTTCAAAATAAAACTTTATAAATTAAACATTGTTAATTGGGGGGGGGGGATTGCGCATGCGTGTCATGTGCCTGTCTGTCAATGGGAGGAAGCCACGCCCTATTTTGGAGCTCCCACCCCGTTTTGGAGTTCCCGCCCCCATTTGGAGATCTCCAGGCTGCAGTTATGCTGCGTTCAAGTCCTCCTGGGACGTTCGTACTTACGAGTTGACAAGTCGTAATAACGACGTCAGGTGCGTTCAAGTCACTTTGCTCGGAATAATATGGCGATTTTACTTTTTTTCCATAAAATTCAACGATTTTTTAAACTTTACATCTACAAAATGATGAATAAAGAATGTGCGTCATTGTGTATTTGCTTTTTTCTGTTTTTATTCAATTTATGAAGGTGATGTAAACTGAATCATATGTTCTTTGGTAATTATACAATAATATACTATTTTGTATATGTAACATATTTTTTTATTTTACATTACAAAACATTTATCATTTTATTAATTTCAACAAATTTACCATCAATACAGATGCTGCATATCTAGTCTTTGGATGCGTCCATTGCATCCGACACGTTTTCTCACTGACACGCCCCCAACTCAGAAACTCGGGGCTTAAAGAAAATTTCGAGTTTCCCACTCGTAATAACGACTCATGTGCGTTCAACTCGTAAATACGACCTATCCGACATGACTTGAACGCACCATACTACCCTTCTCAACAGATCCGCCCCTGGCTATTTATTATTACGAAAGTTTAACAAGGCGATACTTTCAGATAGAGATCTGCTCCCATCTAGCGGTAAATTATTATACTGCAGTTACATTCTATATTGAAATGTGAATAGTGAACATGATTATACATGTAATTAATTTCCCTTCTTTCATGTATCTATTGGAAATTGTAATAAAGCATAATTCAAACATTTTATGACACATCTAAATATGTATTTTCTATTTTCATATTGTCTTTCATAAAATAATTGTAATTCTCTGACTATTTCTTGCTATAATATAATATAATATAATATAATATAATATAATATAAT
>NW_015628543.1:1992-2384 GCF_001515625.1 Sinocyclocheilus rhinocerous
TATGTTATGTTATGTTATGTTATGTTATATATAAACTCTCAGTCCCAGTTTATTTATATCAGCAATGAATATTTGCGAACCATTTTTCTGATCATGTTTCAATTTGTAACACTTGGGCCTCTACATTCTTAATAATACAGAGATTATTCGCGGGGGTTCTCGTGTGTTTCGGATCCACCCATGTGTTTCCAGCAGCAGCAGTCTGAGTTGTCTAACACGTGCCACTGAAATAGCTTTGCGCATCACGCATGACAACAGCGGCCGCTTCCGCCGCAGCCAACGAAATCTCACCGGGGGCGGGATTCACACAAAGAATCACCCGCCGTTATGACGTCACCTCCGCAGTGTAAAACAAAAGTGAGAGAATCATGGCAGAAAAAGTGGGACATAGA
>NW_015628544.1:0-1132 GCF_001515625.1 Sinocyclocheilus rhinocerous
CAGAAAAGTCCTCCCCCTCTGATGCAGTTTTCACCTGTGATCACAGTTAGAGAAAAATACATTGCAAAAAAAACCTGTTAATACACGTCAAGTTTGCATAATGTAAAGAAGTGTTGCACAAAGCTTATATTTAACCAAATATAAAAAATAAGGACTTCTGTGAAGACTCTGTGTCACAGCAATGTTTCAAGGCAAATCGGTAAGAGTTGCCAACACTGTGCTGCTAATGCAATAAATAATAAAATAACAAAGGACTACAAAACTTACACAGGTAACTGGAAAATAACAAACAAGAACTTAATAGTAAAACAAAATAGAGAATATGCAACAGTCAGTAGGTGACAGTCAACTCCATTCTGATGGGTTCCAACTCACCTTAACCCCTGGGTATACCCTGGCCTGTGCCTTACGAAAATTAAACATGTTTATACCATAGTTAAAAAAATTAAACATTGTTACTATAGTTAAACCATGGGTACCACAAAACAGCCATGATTGTGCTACAAAAACTGTGGTTAAAAGCTCTTCAGCCCTGTTGCATATTTTGCATTTTTACAGAATTGGCATACCTGAATTTAAAAGAGTGACCTACCCACAAACATTAGAGTAAATTTATAAAAATAGTCTCTATGTACAGAAAACCCTTTAAATTTTAACACATGGTGTTGTTTTATTGTATTTGTTCATAATATTATGACAAACACAAATAAAAAAAATCCTGACGACAAGTTACTCACCCCTATGTCATCCAAGATGTTCATGTCTTTCTTTCTTCAGTCGCAAAGAGATGGTTTTGAGGAAAACATTCCAGGATTTTTCTTCATACAGTGGACTTTTATGGTGGCCAGCGGATTGAAGATTAAAAACGCAGTTTCAATGAAGTTTCAAAGGGCTCTACACGATCCCAGCTGAGGAAGAAGGGTCTTATCTAGCAAAACGATCAGTCATTTTCTTAATAAAAAAATATATAGTTATACACTTTTTAACCACAAATGCTCAGCTTGCTCTAGCTCTGCGATGCGGATACATTACACAATCCTGTTGGAAAGGTCATGCGCGGTTAGAAAGAATGAAATAAAATGAATAATATTGATAAATAATCATGATAAATAAACCTTGATCATCATATTAA
>NW_015628545.1:0-1222 GCF_001515625.1 Sinocyclocheilus rhinocerous
CATCTGCATCAAACACACACACCATTCACACATACATATATATATGCAGATACACACGCATGTACAGGGTTCCATCATGAAATAGAGCTCAGGGTGCTTCAGATGGGCTTGACATTGAGTGCTGGAGATGCTGCATATATATAGATAGATAGATAGATAGATAGATAGATAGATAGAATGTGGTACATATATATTTAGTAGTGGTCAAACTTTTGTGTCTGCAAAATGTTATGTACCCTTCTGGAGGATAATACGCAAACAATGCTGAAAAAAACAAAGAATTTGTGGGAAATAAATGATTTTTCTTAAGAACAGTGGCCTATTTAACTGTTCAGGTCAAACAAGGGACTCATGAACCACTATCACAAAAAAAAAAAACAAAACACAGCTGTGGATCATTCTATTTAACTGTTCAGGTCAAACAAGGGACTCATGAACCACTATCACAAAAAAAAACAAAAAAAACACTGTGCTGTGGACCATTCAGCTAACAACACAGTATTAAGAATCAAGCGAATGTAAACTTTTGAACGGGGTCATTTTTATAAATAAATTATTTTCTCTTGTGGACTATATGTAAATGTATTTTATGTGAAATATCTTATTCATGTCAGTACTAAATAAAATAAAAAAATACATGCATTTTGTATGATCCCTCTTATTTTGGTAAAATAAGTGTATGTAAAATTTTGACCACATCTTCTATTTGAAAGTCAATTTCTTTACATTTACACCTTTTCCCCATTTTAAGGACCATTTTTATGTACCATTTTATCTATTTTTAAGTTTTTGGTTTTTTTTCCTACCATTTTTCTACCATTTTTCAGGTCCTTTTTTTAAGGTACTGTTATACCTTTTTTTTTTTATATTCAATTTTTTATATTATGATACGATTTTTTCCACTTTAAAACACCAAAAAGCTACTCAGGCCATATGTTGTAGCTGTTATACACATTTGGCAACATGAAATGTCATAACAAGCATTCAACGGATGCAGTAAGAGTCTAACTGATGTACAATGATTTATATATGACAATGCTTCAAATGTAAGAAAAGAGCATCAAACAGATTTTAGTGCTAGATCTATTCATTTAATGTGATAAATTATTTTTGGACTTGATTCTTATTTGTTTTAACAGCTGTCATGCAGCATTAGGTGTTTGACTAGCAGGAACCGTTTGAGATCTAAAGGAACAGGTCTACGTTTCTCCATTATTTTAGG
>NW_015628546.1:0-620 GCF_001515625.1 Sinocyclocheilus rhinocerous
TGGGAATTTCTCACATGAAATAATCATTAGTAGGAGTTTATACATAATCTCCATTACCACAGTAAAATAGTGATAGATTACACTGCAGTTGTTTTAGTCACTGGACAGACGCAGTGACTGAAAGTTCAGCTTATAACAAAGTCTTTGAGGAGTCTGGGAGACCCCTGCCCCTGCCCTTTTTCCAAAATTAACTAAAAGTGCCCAGAGGCGTACCTACATGCAGTGGGGTCTAACAGTCTATCATCTAACAGTATATAATGCACAAAACAGGATGCGCGCTCTCTCTTACTCAGATGTGCACGCTCAAACCTGTGCACTCAAATCTATATAATTGTCTTCTCTCCTGGAATTAATGTTGCCAGAAGCCCATCAACCACCTGACTTCCATGACTGACTGATGAAACAGTACCTTTCCCTGACTTCACTGACTGATGAAACAGTACCTTTCAATTGTATAAAAAAAAAAAACGGATCCATCTTTGTTAGCATTTTCAAGCTGATATTGGTCAGTGGATTCTCGTTATTTGATTATTTAGCCTAATAGTTATTTTAATTAATTAAGTGCCTATTCTAAGTAGGTAGGCCTATTTATTGAATTATTTTATGTATATCAGCAAGTG
>NW_015628547.1:0-540 GCF_001515625.1 Sinocyclocheilus rhinocerous
TGAAGGCATAAATCAATTTAATTTATCTTTTAATCAAATGAGAGTAAAACTCTATTTTTTGGCAAACAAAGGGTTTACTATTAATATTAAAACATGGAAGAAATAGCATATTGTGTGATTATTCTTTTAAACAAAAGTTGTAATAATTGTTGTAGTAGTATTATGTATATCATACTGAACCACAGTAATATATTTCTGATCATTTCTTTAAGCTACCCATTACTTATATTTTGACGGGTTGCCATGAGGAACTTTTAAGTTTCTGTAGCCTATGTAGGTATGTACCGCGGTCCGCCCCCGCCCTCACCCACCCACAGCCCTGACCACTTGAGGTTGACCCCACTTGCACCACAAATGAAGATGATGTCTTAAAGGAACAGCATAGATTTTCCAAAAAAAAGGCTTTTCGTTGAATAAACATGAGCACTGCACTTGTCAAAGTCGAAACTCAGTGTGGGTGTTTTTATATCACTGTATTTCTGAAGGAACCCAACCGTCTTCAAAAAAATTTGGATGTCATTTTCATTTCATCTTGTATGT
>NW_015628548.1:0-1239 GCF_001515625.1 Sinocyclocheilus rhinocerous
GGGAGGAAGAAGGGATGAGGGCTGAGGGATTGAGAGAACTTTGGCAGGCTGAAGGAAATGAGAGCTTTCATCTTTTCTCTCTCACTGACCCTGGCCTTGGTTTCTCCAAAGAGTCATTATTCTCTGCGAAGACCTATCTGGTTATGTCATCTGTCAGGGTATCGTATGCATATCTCTCTGTCTCTCTCCCCTGTGCAGTGAGGATACCTTTTCCTCCAGTGGTGTGGGACTGACTTGGCAGCAGTTCATCCAGCAACAAGCTTCTACAGCCTGGGAACATCCTGCCTGCTTCACAGAGGTGCAGAGGACACACACACATATATCCTGATGCAAAAGAAGCATACTGGTTATGTCTGGGACTTTTTATTGCACTGTGGATGGACACACACAGACACACACATTTTGATGCATGTAAATTGAATGCATTTAATATAGGGATGCACCGATACCGATACTGAGCTCCTGTACTCGTACTCATTAAAATGCCCCGATACCAAACGCCGATACCACAGCATGTGATCAGTGCCATATTCAGACAAAGAAACACCGACAACAGAACAACAGACAGCAGAATGGAGTTATTAGATATTAAGGATGTCTACGAAGTATATGTATGCGATTAATATAATGTTAAACATTCAGTATTAATGCCTGTATAGGTGACGTGCGCGAGCTGATAAGCAAAACACGCTGAGTGGATTGAGCGCGCGGCGGCGCAGATGCGCGAGCTTGTCGAGTGAATATACCTTTCTCACAGACATCACTGGAAAGTTTGTAGTTCGGTCGGATGTGTCAAAAACAAGTAAGTAAAACAATGTACAATCGCTCACTTAGCAGACGCATCATTTGGATTAAAACTAAATTGTAAATATAAAACAAAATTTATAGGGGCATTTGCTATAAACAATTTATTTTCAACCTTAAGCATAACACGACTTTATGGCGAAAGTGAAACTATCAGCCAGTGTGAAATGCGCTAGGCTGTACTGTACTTGTCCCTGCATTATATGAGTTGCTTTAGAATATAAATCGCAGCACGTTTCAGATGGAAAAAAACGCTCCTTATATTTCTGAAAATATCACAGTTAGGAGATTTATAAAGAGTGTTTCCCTGCATTATTACAGCAAAATGCGTGATTACAGTACTGAGCCACTGCAATGGAGTAGCTCTAATGCTATTAAATTAAAAATGATGTACCATAGAGCAAAAAAAATTAACAGTGAAAGTAACAAAAACTT
>NW_015628548.1:1281-1615 GCF_001515625.1 Sinocyclocheilus rhinocerous
ATGAACAGTGAAAGTAACAAAAACTTGTAAAATACATTTTAATGGGCATAATTAATTGTGAAAATAACTGAAGAATATACAATCAAACCAAAAATTATTCAGACACCAGATATAATTTTTGATATTTTTTTACTAGTGGGACGCTATAGTTCATTTATGTAAGTGAGGATAGCAGAATAAAGTGAACTGTGACATATTATACCCAAAAATCTTCATACTGTGGACTACCAGTAAAACTAATAATTTGGGACCAAAAATTATTTAGACCGAGTCTGGGAAATAATTGAAATTCAGGTTTGCATGAACCTGGCTGACAGCATGCCCAGGAGACTAC
>NW_015628549.1:0-538 GCF_001515625.1 Sinocyclocheilus rhinocerous
TAAAAATATAGCCAATAATAATAGGCTAATAATGATAATAATATAATAATAATAATTTCTATAATAATTAATATAATGATTTCTTAATTCTTAATAAAATATTAATGAATCCATCTCTGATAATCCCGGGTTGCTATGGTCACGCAGGTTTCCTAGTGTAGTTTTTAAAGTATTCTAATAACGTTGATAATCATGATTGCAATATTAAGAGCAATAATCAACAACAATGACTTTTGTTTGAATTTTGCAGCCCTCTGTAATGAGTGTCTGTTTTTATATTTATAACATCTGATAGGCTTACTTCTGATAAATATTGCCCTTTAATGGAAAAGATCATTTATGACCTGTGCACACGTGCAGTAAAAAATGCATGGCTCGCTTCTTAAAGATGAATAAATTAATTCAAATTGTTGTCTTTAAATCATAGTACTTTTGGATACTCAAGTAAAAAGTACCTGGTTTACTGAATTAATATTTAAACAGGCAACAGATTACAGATAAGAAAAGTACAGATAACACTTAAAAAGTACTTGAGTGC
>NW_015628550.1:0-567 GCF_001515625.1 Sinocyclocheilus rhinocerous
TTCTCATTGATTTTCGTTATTTTAAAGCTATGGATGATCTTCTTTATTTTGACTTGATTTGGTGTAATGGTGGAGCTTTGTGTGAAGTTTTTGAAAACACTTTGGTTTTTGGCCCAATTTTTGCTTAATTGTCTGTAAATTGACTTGATTGTCTGGATAATGTGTTAATATTTTGTAATAAAGTTTTTTTCGAAATCGAAATCTCTCTGTCTCTCTCTCTCTCTCTCGGTCTCTCTCTCTCTCTCACTCACACACTCTCTCTCTCAAATTCAATTCGAATGAGCTTTATTGGCATGACTTGCACAGTATTGCCAAAGCATTGTCCATTACATGAATAAGAAATAAACGATTATATAATACATAAACAAAACAAGAATAGATATGTAAAATAATTAAGTAAATAAGTACATGTATACTTTTAATAGATATGATAATTAAGTAAATAAGTACATGTATACTTTTTTATTTTTTTTTCACAAACAAGAAAAATATTTAAGACATTGTTTTAAAAAAATAAAAAATAAAAATATTGCACAACAGTACATGTAAGAAATGCTCTTGCTTCAG
>NW_015628551.1:0-538 GCF_001515625.1 Sinocyclocheilus rhinocerous
GATGGTCAGTAGCCTACTTTTCTTTTTATTTAACTTGTAACAAACCCTAAATAGTTTTTAAATTAACAACACTTAAATACTTGTCTTGACCCGTTTTACTCTTTTCTGGAAAAAAAAAACAGTCATTACATTGTTTATTGATGTTTTTCTTGAAATGTGTGTGTAAAAACTTTAATAAAAACTTCCCTTATCCCGTTTAATAATCATACCACGTTTCACAATTTAAAGTTTAAAGCACATAGTTTTGAACAGTTTGTTTGAACCCCACACAAAAACACATTCCCAAACAATCATACATTCCATGGGATCGCTGGGGTGGATTAACAGATGGCCGGTTAGATGGGTTGGGGGGGTGTACAGAAACAGGTGTCAAAACAGGTGTCCATTTATGGTAGGAAGAAGGGGGGTTTTTATGACCCCTCAGGTAGGAGGGGAGTTTTTATGACCCTCATCAATAAAATTTTTGACACATAGTCTACTATACTCTCTCTCTTACCTATAAAGAACGTATGTGTAGGTATAAGGGAACAATGTGTTA
>NW_015628552.1:0-880 GCF_001515625.1 Sinocyclocheilus rhinocerous
CTTTTAACTTGTTAAGGAGCTGTTCACACAGGATCTGTTCTTGTGTTCACAACAGATGCAACAATGAAGCTGGTTATAGGAATCTTAAAATGTATTTTAAATTTGAAGTATGAAGTGTCATCTTAAAACACAACACTCATGGCACTATAACGACACAACAGCTAAAGGCTTCAGTCTGATGTATGTGAGCACAGACCTGAACATCATAATGTTTCTGTGTGAACTTCCTCTATAAGTACACTCTTAAAAACAAAGCTTCTTATTGGCTTTGATGATTCCATGAAGAACCTTTAACATACATGGTATCTTTCCATTAAACAAAGGGGTCTTTAGATTATTAAAATGTTCTTCACACTGCAAAATGGTTCTTTTAAGTTCACTGAATGGTTCTTTGGGGCACCCAATATGGCTCTTTTATTGCATTACTATGACTTAAGTCACATATTAATGGCGACAGGAGCTTTCAAAGTTCAAAAAGGACCTAAAAACACTGATTGTTTTAAGAAACCAATGACCCATGTGTTATATTCCAACTCTTCTACCTTTATACAATAGTTTTGTGAGAAACAGCCCAAAGTGTCTGAAGTATTTTAGTCCACATCATTCTGCCATCATAGCAGTCAGACAATATTAGCCAGCATGTACTGGTCACTTATGAATTAAAAACTTGAAAATTTGAAATTTCTGCCATTTTCTTTTTGTGCTGTCAGAGGATGGACGTTTCCGTGATAAGACACAATATATAGTTATCTTTATAGTTATCGTTCTTGGTGTGAATGGGCCTTTATTTGCTACTGCTTAGCAACAAGCTGGTTTGTTTACATCAGCATGGGTTTGAAAATGACGTTTCATTGGTTCAGACTCATGGCATTGAGTATCT
>NW_015628553.1:0-142 GCF_001515625.1 Sinocyclocheilus rhinocerous
GGTAAATTCCCACTCACTTATAAGACGCACGATCTGCGCTGCCTCGTCTCTCTCTCTCGCGTGCGCTCTGCAGCGGTCACTTGAAGAAGTCGTTGTTGTTGCTTGTTGAACTTGTTGACTTTTGATGAGTTTGAGCGCGTGA
>NW_015628553.1:313-492 GCF_001515625.1 Sinocyclocheilus rhinocerous
ACGTGGATGAGACGTGGGAGGAGAAAGAAGATAAACTTGATGCTGAAAACATCAAACCGCAGAGTCCCACCCCGAGTTCACCCACCGAACAGAAATACCAGTATAAAGAAGGTAAATCAAGGCTCTGTGTTCATGTGTTTTTGCAGCGTTGAGTAATGCATCACAGACATATCTCATGA
>NW_015628554.1:0-180 GCF_001515625.1 Sinocyclocheilus rhinocerous
CCACTGAGCTACATCCCTGGTTGGAAGAACCTTTTCTACCACTGACTTACAACAAGTTCTTTCTGCTACTGTAGGCTTACCAATGCGATTAATTCCAGATGTGGAAACTCAACAGGACCAAATTAAATCCGTTTTGCTGAAATTAAAATTTTACAGTCTGTGGAGATGCTTCAGGACCAA
>NW_015628554.1:377-572 GCF_001515625.1 Sinocyclocheilus rhinocerous
TTGCTGAAATATTTTACAGTCTGTGGATTGAACCCAAGATCTCATACATGCAAAGCATGTGCTCTACCACTGAGCTACATCCCCCATTGAAGGACCTTTTCTACCAATGACATACAACAAGTTTTTTTCTGATATTGTAGGTTTAGAAATGCTATTACAGTTTTTTACGATTGCTTAAGCACAATTTTGAAAACA
>NW_015628555.1:0-493 GCF_001515625.1 Sinocyclocheilus rhinocerous
TCTGATAGTTTTAAATACTTTCACACTGCCTACATGTTTGCTGCATTAGTGCGTGCCTCTTTTTGATCGCGTTAGTCATTGTTCGGCACATATTATTCGGCCTTTTCGCTTATTCGGCCGAACACTGAAAGAGATTGTTTTGCTATTTTCGGCCGAATAATTTCGGTTGCCGAATATTCGGTGCATCCCAATCATTAGGTCAGATTGAGTTAGACCTATCGGACTGGGCCATCTAGAGTTTCATGCTAGAACTCTGTATATATCCACAAAGATCAGCATGTATTACTGTTTTTACTGTATTGTTGAATAACTACTGCCTTTTTTAGCATAAGAGGCTTCTTTAAATCAATAAAAAAAAAATTTTTTTTACTGAGCCCAAACTTTTGAAACTCATAATTTTTTTTCTGTTTTATAATCATTAATATAAGGATAATATGCATCACAATGTGAGTTAATATGAGCTAATTTCTTGTTTGTGTCAGTGAATGGGGTA
>NW_015628556.1:0-303 GCF_001515625.1 Sinocyclocheilus rhinocerous
ATTGGTCAGCTGGCCAAGCCTGCTGTGATTGGCACAGAGAGGAGTGCTTGAGCAAGTTAGCGAGCGCTACCATTGACAAAGCACCTTTAGAGGTGTAAAGTATTGGAGTAAATGTAATTAGTTACTGTACTTGAGTATCTTTTCGGATACTTTGTAGTTGTACTGAATATCAAAGATATTAGCAACTTTTACTCTGTACTCCACTACATTTGTAAACAGTGTTGCAGTTACACATTACATTTTGCATGCACCTAGCTTTTTCTGCAGCAGTTTATTTCTGCTACAAAAGACGTGATACTGCCT
>NW_015628556.1:649-955 GCF_001515625.1 Sinocyclocheilus rhinocerous
TTGTTTGTTTGTTTTGTTTTGTAATTTTGAGGTGTTCAGTTGTATTTTGGTTTTAGAAAATAAACGTGATTGCTCTCCTCACAAATCAACTCTTTCTTGTTTTAGTTTCATGCTCTCTGTGCCTTGCCCTGGACTTTTATGTCACTTCCTGTCTCCCGTGGTGTTTGTAGTCAGTTTGTAGTCCGTTTGTTTCATTGGTTCCCCTGGATTAGTCTCCCCAGGTGTGTCTTGTTAAGCTTGTTAGCCCCCCTGTGTGTATACATAGCCCTAGTGTTTCTTTAGTTCCTTGTGAGTTGTTGAATGTAA
>NW_015628557.1:0-197 GCF_001515625.1 Sinocyclocheilus rhinocerous
TGTGAAAGTTTGTTAATCTAATGAATAATTGATTTGTTAAATCAATTGTTTGAAAAAATGGTGTGTCTGATTGGTCCATACGCTACACTGTTGTCTCCTGCCTGTTTACTTCACATTTTGATGCAACAACAGTATGATTACGTGTTCATATTTTATGTAAACCATTGATGTCTGTGTTTTTCATTGCAGAACTCAAA
>NW_015628557.1:316-700 GCF_001515625.1 Sinocyclocheilus rhinocerous
ATTTACTTGCCCTCATGTCATTCCAAACCTATAAGACTTTTGTCTATCTTTAGAACACAAATGAAGATATTTTTAATTTTCTCTCATAATTTTTTGTTAATCCATTGAAAGTCTAGATAATCAGTATTTTCAAGCTTCAAAAATACAGTTATTGTAGACGCAATCCATGCCAATATTTATATATTAATAAACCTTAAATTATGTCATAGCGAACATGTCTGTTCATAAGAAAATATTGGTCTCCCAGACTTGCAATGGAAGACAAAAATTAAGAGAATATTAAATATATTTATTTGTGTTTCAAAAATTAGCAGAGTTTGTATGGGTTTGGAACAACACGGGAGAATAAATTATGACCATTTTCATTTTTTGGTGAACTAACCC
>NW_015628558.1:0-332 GCF_001515625.1 Sinocyclocheilus rhinocerous
TACGGGACATCCCATACTATATGCACACCTCATACAAAACCATTTCACTGCAACGTTTTTGAGATATGGGACTATATGGTACTTCACAGGGCTATAAAGACCCCATTTCTAATAAGTAGAAAAAAACAAAGGTCAGTTCTTATACGGGACATCCCATACTATATGTACACCTCATATGAAACCATTATACTGCAGCGTTTTTGAGATCTGGGACATTATTCTACTTCAGAGGCCTATAAAGACTCCATTTCTAATAAGTAGAAAAAGCCAATAGTCAATTCTTATACGGGACGTCCCATACTATATGCACACCTCATACAAAACCATTTTAA
>NW_015628558.1:403-587 GCF_001515625.1 Sinocyclocheilus rhinocerous
TTTTACTTCAGAGGCCTATAAAGACCCCATTTCTAATAAGTAGAAAAAGCCAATAGTCAATTCTTATACGGGACGTCCCATACTATATCCACACCTCATAGAAAACCATTTTACTGCAGCATTTTTGAGATATGGAACCTATGGCACTTTAGAGGGCTATGAAGACCCCATTTCTAATAAGTAG
>NW_015628559.1:0-508 GCF_001515625.1 Sinocyclocheilus rhinocerous
AAATCGAGAGTTGCAGCGGTGTTATTTAATGAGCTAACATGAACTGAGACTTTTATTTTTTAAACAAAGATTAATAACTTTGTTAAGTAGCAAATGTAGCTATTGCTCATTGTGAATGTTAATGCACTAACTAAGGTTAACTAATGAGGTCTTATTGTAAAGTGATACCTATTGGTCTTTATAGTTCTTTTGCACTTTAATCTGTGTAAAACTTTTAACTTTATACATTTTTCTGTATTGCTTTATTGCATTTAAATGTTCAGTTATTTTTGTTATAAGAAAACAGTTATTAAACCTGTTATACTGTATTATGGCAGCATTTTTTTAAACTTAATTTCAATATCGTGATAATACCGTATACCGTAATAAAAGCATTAGCAATTAATCGCAACATGAAAATTTGATACTAGCATATCCCTAATCACAGTACATGTTGGCATTCATGGTTCCCTCAATGAACCGCAGCTCTCCAGTGCCGGCAGCACTCATGCAGCCCCAGACCATGACA
>NW_015628560.1:0-637 GCF_001515625.1 Sinocyclocheilus rhinocerous
TATGCATTATAAGACATTTGAACATTATATGAAACTCATAAGAACGCACAATGAAATCATTTATATCATGAAGCAAAATTAAATACGAGAACAAAACTTTCTGACATTGTTCTTTGTGGAGGAACTCCATCTTTGAGTTGATCTGAATCTCACAGTTGAATCTGCTGGTTTTGAAGATGAAGATGAGCTTTATTCACTGTGAAAACTTTAGATAATGTTTCTTTGTCATGTCACTTGTAATGACTGGTTAGAACAGATTTATCCAGATTATATTTTATTGTTTGATGCATTATTGTGTCACATTTGTTAAGGACACAGCATCAGATCTGAAAGTGCTGGATCTGAAGATGATCTACTTACTGTGAATGTTTTTTGTATGACTGCGTAGATTAGATGAACGATTGAAACACTTCCCACATGCAGTGCAGTGATACGGTTTCTCTCCAGTGTGGATCCTCTCATGTGTTTTTAGAGCTCCTGACTGACTGAATCTCTTGTCACAGTCTGAACACTTGTAAGGTTTTTCTCCAGAGTGAATCCTCTCATGCAGTTTTAAATGGCTCGCTGAAGTAAAAGTCTTTTCACACTCAAAGCACAAATATTCTCTCACAGCAGTATGTATTTTCTGATGTACTTT
>NW_015628560.1:769-992 GCF_001515625.1 Sinocyclocheilus rhinocerous
CACTGATTACAAGTAAACGGTTTCTCTCCAGTATGAACTCTCATATGTACTGTAAGTAGTCCTTTTAGTGCAAAACTCTTCCCGCACTGATCACAAGTGTATGGTTTCTCTCCAGTACGAACTTTTATGTGACGCTCAAGACTTGTATTGTGTGAGAAACTCTTTCCACACTGAGTGTAGGTGAAATATTTCTTGGCTCTTCTTTTCTTTAAATTTTTCTGTT
>NW_015628561.1:0-534 GCF_001515625.1 Sinocyclocheilus rhinocerous
TATAGGAAAACAGAATAACCATGGTGGGATGGCAGTCATACTTATCTTACAGCATGCAATAGTGTCTATTCCCATTTCCTGTACATCTATTGCTCCTCTCCATCCAAAGCTACTAATGTTGATACGGCCATACTCCCAACATTCTTCAAGTGCCTTTTTTTGCAGGGTGTGGTGTTTCATGCCCGTGCAGATTTGTCCAGTATGACATTGTTAGTTTGAGTCTTGTACAATCATCTTTTTTGGTAATGACATACATGCTAAGTACACTGCTGCCATCTGTAGATCATAGTTTGTAGTACTGATGGTATAAAATAAATATATATATTTTTTCTACTTATATTGCAGGTTTTTTTTCTTCTTCACAATTTATAAAACAAATATGTAAGACACTAGAACAAAGATGAACACTAAAAATAATCAAAGAAAGAGACATATTTAAGATAACAACATACAAAACGACACTAAAGTAATACTTGGCATAAAGTTTCTTCATGTGTATATATATATATATATATATATATATGTGTGTGTGTG
>NW_015628562.1:0-868 GCF_001515625.1 Sinocyclocheilus rhinocerous
TTTGGATAAAAGCGTCGGCAAAATGACTAAATGTAAATGTACTAGATTTTTTTGGTTTTGGTCAATACTTTAAAAGGGCGATACAAGCTTTATACAATGACTGTAATAGTTCAGTTAAACTCCCATGGGGAACAACTCATCGATTTAGTATTTCTCGAGGCATAAAACAGGGAGATCCGGCGGCTCCCTTTTTATTTCTTTTAGTTATGCAAACGATGGCTTTACATTTGCATAATGATTCTTTTCAAGGCATCAGAATTGGGGACAGAGAAATAAAATGCTATCAGCTTGCTAAACATGAAAAAATGTACCCTTTTTCCACTTAAAGATAATGGTATTCCTTTTACCCAATTTGAAGGTATTCCAATTAGAGAGGAAGTAACTTATCTTGGTATCAATATTTGCAAAGATCAGTTAAACAGAGTACAATCTAATTTCCAACCCCTTATGTTGAAAACTAAAAAGAAACTTGATATGTGGCTCATGAGGGATTTATCACTCAAAGGTTGGATTCTTTTGTCCAAAACCGAGGGATTATCTAGTTTAATCTATCCTGCTAAAGTATTAGATGTACCAAAATCTTTTCTTAAAAAAATTGATTCAACTCTATTTAATTTCATATGGAAAAACAAGCCTCACTATTTAAATAAAAATAATTTATGTAATTCGTATAATCAAGGAGGTTTGAATGTGCTTGATTTTGTTACGTCTAATACAATTTTCAAGTTGAACTGGATAAAACATTATATTAAACATAAAGATGAGATATGGTATATAATTTCCAAATCTTATTTTTGAAAAAGTTGGAGGCATAGAGTTTTTTTTTTGAAGTGTGATTTTGAGGTCAACAAACTCCCCATTAAGTTAT
>NW_015628563.1:0-506 GCF_001515625.1 Sinocyclocheilus rhinocerous
TTCATTAACACTCTTTTGCTTAAGTTCCCTGTGGTTGTTATACACGAAAGAGTTATAAAAATATAGAAATACAGAAATTCAAATAACTGTAATGAAATGAAGTAAACTAACTTTCTAAGATGTTTTCTCTGAGACATAAGACTGATTCCTGTAAACAGCCCTTGGCTGTGGGTGTTTGGTTTTGGAAGACTGGCTGTGAGTTTCACACTCATAAATGAAAACCAGTTTCATTTTTTTTCCCTGAAATAGTCCTGTTTAACTGGTTCTGAAGACAAACATTTTTCTACAGTAGTTTCAAAATAGCCAGTTATTAACTGTTTGTGTGGAAAGATAAATGCTTCTGATATTTAATTTTAATTTATTATAGCAAAGCCTTTATCTTTCCACACAAACAGTTAATAACTGGCTATTTTGAAACTACTGAAGAAAAATGTTCATATCCATTTACATTACTCATCCAGCCATTAACATTTTCATCTGCTCATCATGTTTCACATACAATGAAA
>NW_015628564.1:0-624 GCF_001515625.1 Sinocyclocheilus rhinocerous
TCAGTTTCTAAGCTATTTTATTGAGAAATCACAGTGTTGACAATAAATTTTTTCCACGCTGAATGATTCTGTATGTGTGAGATCTGCGCGTGATGTACGAGCTACTGTTTGTAGCCTATGTGTGTGCGTTACAGTGCAGCAGTACATTAGATTAGAACGGCGATTAATTTACCTGCACAATAAGACGTGCATTTAAAACGTGCATTCTCCTGTTCAATTTCGAGCATCCAGTAATATAATCACACGTCTTGTGGAGCGCTTTCAAAGTATGCATTTATTTGTCATTTTAACTGTTTGGAAACGGAGCGTAAATGTGGAAGTCCTTGAAAGATTTCTTATCCTGTTGCGCCCTCTATAGGACCAGCGACTAGTCGACGTCAAGCTTAAAGCGGCATGGCAGAGCATTGAAGTCGATTAGTCGGTGCAACCCGGCATGGCAGAGCATTGAAGTCGACTAGTCGGTGCAACCCCTAGTGTATACATTTGCAAACATATTGCGTATGCTAATTCTAAATTTAAAAAAAATAGAATGTTGTTAATCATGATCTATACATGGTACTAGTTTTTTTTTAAATATAAACAGGTGCATCGCAATAAATTAGAATGTCGTGGAAAAGTTCATTT
>NW_015628565.1:0-2191 GCF_001515625.1 Sinocyclocheilus rhinocerous
TTGATTGACAGCAGCGTTTCAGCACAGACTGGACTGGTGTCTTACATTAGCTCCGCCCTCAGTGACTGTCATCAGTCCGCCATTGTTTCAGATGTAGACAAGAATGACTCCTAAGCGATTGAGGTGTTCTGTTGTTGATGTAATAATGAACATAGCAGTCATCATTTACTCCTGACATCTAAGCCGCTGTAGACACAGTGGATTACATTGTTTTTGAAGGGAATGCATCCTCTGATCTACATAAATGCATCTATGTTCGGGCGAATAGCCTCATCTACAGAAGAAGTGAGTATGTTTTGTAATGAATCTTTGCAAATCGCCTTTCCTAATAATGCGCTAATTAGCGGGCATCCTATGACTCCTTTAATATTCAAAAACCACCAGAATACACCAAACTCTGTAATTATCATAAGAGTTTCATCAAACTCTTCGAAGCACAATCAGGTGCAATAAGCTGTTTATTTCTGATATAACACACAGACTTGATGTTTTACCCATAATGCTTTGTTTTGGGCCAAAATGTTTGTGCAAAAACCTTATTGGCACCAACAAAAGTATAATATCTACTCTTGGCACATGCTAAACGACTAAACATCAGGATGTGCAATAAAACAATATGTGTTCATTTGATATATATTTATATTAGCATATTATACACCCAATAACATGCCACTGATCTCCTATATATTTTTTATTATTTTTTTGCAAGCAATGCAAGTCACAATTATTTCATTATATTATATTTAATGTTTTAAAAAGGTTAAAAATTATGAGATAAACTGTCAAATAATGGTCAAATAGTTTATTATAATATCAAAATGCATAATAAAATGTAAAAATGCATATTTTGAATTTATAAATGATTTCCTCACTCATTTGGACTTTTTTTTTATTGTTGATAAAGCAAAGACAAATGCATGTTTCTGTGTAAAAACAAGAAAGGTTTCTAATGGATGTGTTTAGTGCTTCCTGAGCATCTTCGCATCAGATAGTTGATGTCAAATAAATAATGCACTGACGGCAGATGGTTAACGACTGTAATTTAAGAGCAGCAGTTAATTAGTGCTGACTGCCAAGTCAGGAATCATTACTCATATGCTCTGGTCAAAACTTTAGAATCAGCAAAACATCACGGAGATGCTACCACATCGCCTAGCAACCAGCTGGAACACCCTAGCAACAGCATAGCAACAGCAAACACCGCGCAGGAAACGTAAACATCCTGTTGGTTTCAACAGTTTGTATGTAAGGGACCTTATGTATAAAACACTGAGCACATTTAGAATATTATTAATCTACAGCAAGTGCCTAAAATGACTGTTTCGTTACTAATAAAGGCACTTTATTGGGAATTACTGAGAATGCACATTTGGGATTAGTGTTTTAATATTTGGGATCGCTAGTAATTAGTGATTAGAAGCTCCAAAAACAGAAGCTATAGCTTAGTAAATTTGATCAGCTGAAAGTGCATTGCCACTGTAATGGCTCATGGGTTATTAAAGGAACAGTTCACCCCAAAATTGAAGTAATTATGCACATTATGTCTTAATGCTGTATTTGTTTCAGCTTTTGTCTTCTCCTGATGGACTGGAGTGCTGTGGATTATTGTGATGTTCTTCTCAGCTCTCGTTCTGACGGCACCCATTCACTTGCAGTGTTTCGGGTGAACTGTTCCTTTCTGGTCGTGCGATTAGACTTCGTCTTAAACCATCCAAACAGCAGCTTTTTGAACTTCACCCGCAGCACATAAACACACTGAAAAAATCACATTTGCAGGATAATCATAACAGTCTCAGTACATGATCATTCCTGCATCTGGAGGACCATCGTTAAAGGCACAGCAACTGAAAGCAGGACGATCGTGACACGCAAAAGTGCATACGTGGAAATATCAATTAAAAAATAACCTACATTACATCTACGTGTTTTTAGAGCATCGTTTGTAATAAAATAGCTGTGCATAATTTTTATAAAAGAGATGATTGCATTAAAATTGGTTCCAGTTGCTCATCCTCGTCCAACCTAAACATGTAAAAAGCAGCTACTGTATATATTTTCATGTATAAAGATCCAATTTAAACTGTGAAAAATCTATATTATAAATATGTGTAAAACATTTAGTTTCTATTACATGATTGTGCTTCTTTTGTTTTAAAACTACCATTATTTAATGTTATCTAACATGAACTAA
>NW_015628566.1:0-954 GCF_001515625.1 Sinocyclocheilus rhinocerous
GTGGGAATTGCTGATAATTTAATCTGTTTTTGCTGTTTAAACAACGTAGCTATTTTAGGAGTGACTGCGGTTGTGATTTCCTTTGGCGGTATTGGAAAATTTTATTTAGCTAAGAATTCCTCATATGTAAAAAGAAGACCATCTGAATTAAATAACTGGTCTACCAAAACGATGCTATTTCAAAACCAGTTTTCGAAGAGGTAGAACCTTTTAAAGCTGAAACTGTGGGTGATATAACATATCTGTGACCCTGGACCACAAAACCAGCTTAAGTCACACGAGTATGTTTGTAGCAAGCCAACAATTGCTGTTTGGTCAAAATTATCCATTTTTCTTTTATGCCATAAATCATTAGGAAACTAAGTAAAGATCATGTTCCAGGAAGATCTTCTGTAAATTTTCTACCGTAAATATATTAAAACTTAATTTTTGATTAGTACTATGCATTGCTAAAGACTTAATTTGGACGAATTTAAAGGCGATTTTCTTAATATTTTTATTTTTTTGTTGTTGTTGTTGTTGCACCCTCAGATTCCAGTTTTTCAAATAGTTGTATCTCGGCCAAATATTGTCCTATAATAACAAACCCTACATCAATGGAAAGCTTATTTATTCAGATAAATCTCAATTTTAAAAAAAGACCCTTGTGACTGGTTTTGTGGTTCAGGGTCACATATTAGAAACGTAAACAACAGGACATTTTACAGAAGAAGAAAAACATTAGGGTCTCAACTGGAAAGACAGCAACAAACTGGATCACATTGTCACCGACTGATTACTCATACATTTACAAACCTAATGAGTTAAGGTAACTGAAAACAGCGCGGTATTTAAACAAACATTGATTTAAAGTTCAGAAAAGAAGACGTCAAATGCAGCGCGGAGACTTCTGGGAACTGTTTTGAGCGGTGACGACTCCAATGAATCGAATCATTTATGCGAACCGACTCGCTG
>NW_015628567.1:0-555 GCF_001515625.1 Sinocyclocheilus rhinocerous
GTGAAAAATCGGGCTAATATCGTGCAGTGTGAACTCGGCATTAAAGTAACACTGAAGCAGTGTTAAAGTTAATGTGATAATTATGTGATTAAGTAAGTGCTGATTGAGCATTAGTGATGAACAGCTGCTGTTAACAAGCAGAATCACTGAAGAAAAGAGAAACACAAGAACTACAACTGACTTCAGCCACAGTCTTAGATGAAATCAACTGAAATAAAAGACATTAAATCTCTCAAGATCTCAGCAGAAGATGATTAATCATCTCCACAAACAGCATCACCAGCTTCACACATTACTAACCAGTTTGACTTTTTGTTTGTCATGCGTCTACAAATTTCTTATTAAGAATTAACAGAGATTTAGATGTTAATGTTTATTGAAAATAACACAATTTGAAGTCACCGTTGTGGAGATACGTGTTTTATAAGTGCTTTAGTTGGGCTCTTGCCCCTTGATGTTTTAACATCAGTTTTTCTCTGGTTCCTGTAACTGTGTTTATGAAGTACATTGGTTATGGCAAGAAAAACCAGGAGAAAATGTGATCAGGTTATATTG
>NW_015628568.1:0-593 GCF_001515625.1 Sinocyclocheilus rhinocerous
CCCATTAATGACTGCCACTTCAGGTCTGTTATTATAAAGATCACAATCTTTCTCCTTTATCCTGCCATTCTTTACTCTACAAACTGGACCATCTGCTGTGTTGTTTATTCTCTTTATGATCTTCAGCTTATATTCACTAGCGTCCAGCATCATCATCAGATTGAGTTTGTGTCCCAGAGCTGCGTAACAGGGATCAGACTGATCAAACCAGCAGAACCAATCCAGACCTGAAGAACAAAACACACACACACACACACAAACGTTATTCCAATTAAAATCTCATGCTTTCACGGTCTACATTGTTTTTTTCTGAACTGCATGTTAAAATATTATACAGATATTCTGATACTATATAAAATATATGTTAACATGCAGAATACATTTTGTCCTGTACTTTCTGTTCAATCCCTTACTGTGACATTTGTATCTTTATTAATAATGTCTTGATCATTCTGATATCATATTTCATGGAGACAGATCATTTGATGAATCCTGCTTTATATAAAAAAGTTAAAATAAACATATACATTTACAAAACACAAACTTTTAGCACAATGAACATGAAGATAGAAAAACACTTCCTCTCACATTTT
>NW_015628569.1:0-171 GCF_001515625.1 Sinocyclocheilus rhinocerous
AAGGGTCAACACTGTAAATATTGACTCGTTATATTTTTTGCCAATAAAAGCCTTTAAAGCTTATGATATACTTATCTTAGTTTTTCAGTATACCTAGAAACATGTGGAAAAATAATCTACAAATACTGAAGCAGCAAACTTTGCAAAACACAAAATTTATGTCACTGCCAA
>NW_015628569.1:307-535 GCF_001515625.1 Sinocyclocheilus rhinocerous
AAACATGTTCCTGTGGTAATGAATAGTGGTTTAGATTAACTTTGCATTGTGATAGCATGTCCGATATATTCTGAGTAGATTTTGGTACCTAACAAGCTTCACTGTGAAAAGTTAAAATAGAAATGGAATCAATATTACTGTTTCATAGAAAAAACAAGCAAAATTTGAGATGCCACCTTTTCACAAATCAAAATTACATTGCTTTAAACACCAGAAAGGCAGAAGGCT
>NW_015628570.1:0-358 GCF_001515625.1 Sinocyclocheilus rhinocerous
CTGCTCCGCCACCGTAAGCTGGGATCAACCAGATAGATATGATCTGTACAATTAAAAACGAAATACCAGTAATTCCAATGTAAATCGACAGCAGAATGCTATGTGAGATGCTGTTAAAAGCTACTTAAATCAAGAAAAATTTGCATCAATAAAAGTTCAGAATCAGCATCCATCAATAGATCATTAGTAACTTTAATCAATGCAGTGTCTGTGTTATAAAGTGGACGATGACCAGATTGCAATTGCTTAAACAAGTTATTATCCATACAAAGATAAATCACCTTGTTAAGCAATTTTTTTTTTTCTAACAAAAAAAGTTAATTAAACTATTTTTATGGATGGTCATATAGGTGATTTT
>NW_015628570.1:381-642 GCF_001515625.1 Sinocyclocheilus rhinocerous
TGGGCATATAGGTGATTTTTTTTTTTTTTTTGATTAGTTGAAATCTGAATGAATAGTTTTTGAATTTGAATTTATTTGAATGAATTGGTTTATTAATTGAATTCTATTTAATTTGATCAAACTGATTTGTTTTATCAAATGCATTTGTTGGTCACATTAATCTCTGAGGTGCTCTACTTTCAGAAAAGTATGTTAGATTAAATTGCAAAGTAATAACTCACAAGGAAAAACAGTAAATTTTAATAACATTACTTTTCTTAA
>NW_015628571.1:0-185 GCF_001515625.1 Sinocyclocheilus rhinocerous
AGCTAAACTTTAGCTGCGGGCACGATTCGCTTGCATAAGTGTTTTATATTTTATGTCATTATTATAAGAACGGATTGGAGCACTATTATTTTTGTGTAAAGGTGCTCTGTCAATGGTAGCGCTCGCTAACTTGCTCAAGGACTCCTCTCTGTGCCAATCACAACAGGCTTGGCCAGCTGACCAAT
>NW_015628571.1:386-564 GCF_001515625.1 Sinocyclocheilus rhinocerous
GGGACTCCAACACAATATTAGGACACTTTAAAATACCATATGACCTGCTCTTTAAGAATTTTTTTTCAGCAAGGATGCATTACATTGGTGAAAATATTATATACATTTTATAATGTTAGAGTTTTCATAAAAATTTTTATTCAAATGAAACAAACTATACTCGCCATATGTGATGCCT
>NW_015628572.1:0-1682 GCF_001515625.1 Sinocyclocheilus rhinocerous
TTGTGATTGAAGGATAGAACGATAAGATTTGAACGTTTCTTTTTTTATAATATTTTGTCAGTGACGATACACTTATTTACACGCACCGTATTTCTGATTCAACTATAGCCTATCCTAAAATATTTTATTTGTTTAAAACAATTATATACTGCTTTGGCTAGTGGAAAAGAAAGAGATCCACTCTATTCTAAATAGATTCTCTGAGAAGTATTTTATACAATTTTGTTTTTACATTTATTTTGATATATTTATTCGAAAACAAGACAAGGACAGTGAATGATTTTTAGCAATGTGATGTACCGTACAAGTTGCATTTTTAGTCCGCATATCATATTTTCCTAATGTCTTGTACCTTTGACGGTGTTAAACATGGTGTCACGTGGATGGGAATATGCATAGAAATGATATGCAGTTAAACATAGTGTCACGTGGATGGGAATATGCATGGAAATGATATGCAGATGAGGTTATGCATAGTAAAACTAGGCATTGTAAGCTCCATATATGGTGATTTTGGGGAGGAGATGCATGTACGCACAATCTTCCGCTGACAGGGATTTATAAAAGGATTTTTGCGGGTTCTGAAAACTTTTGTGCGTACGCCAAATCTAACTTTTGTGCGTACATACACTTTTAGGATGAAATCTATGGAAAGTTTTATACATGAGGCCCCAGGACTGAAAACCATTGCTGTAGAGGAGACATCAATAATGTGTGCTGTTGGAGGAATTCCAGTGCCAGGAAACATTGATCTAATGGCGGGCGGGCAGCAAGCCATTTCACATAAAGTCTCCCATTTACCGGAATAGGAAAGTGAAAGTTAAAATCCTGTTGACCGTTAATCAGTTTTTATAAAGCCTTGTATTTACTGGAAAATAAAACTTAAAGTGAAACCTTCCTAGATAGTTAGTTCATGCTAAAGAGGAAGTACTTTCCATTTGAAGTCGTGTAAGTCTCAGAGCTCACATGTCATGCAAACGTTGTTTTGAGACTGTGTAGGCACCTAATGTAATCATTAGTCTCTTCTTCTTCTACATACCAAGTTGAACAATGCACGATTTTCCCATGTCAGCCAATTTGGGCATTAACCATTTTGAATTTGGTTGTAAAATGTTATATTTTACAAATGCATTGGCGGGTGTTTCTTCAGCTCAATACTGAAGGTACTCCAAAAGTTTCACCTTGTGGTTAAAAATTATAATGACATTTCTAAAGATGATAATAGCTTTTGATAAGGCTGGCCACACACTTAAAGATTTTAAGGCCGATTTTAAGCCCGATTTGCACCCCCGAATGAACATGTTTGATATTTACGACTCTTGATCGGGCTGCGTCTGACGTGATACCCATGATAGCTAATGAGAGTGAGCAAGCATCACCTACCAGATGTTGCATCCTACCAAGTGATGGTAACAACACTTCTGATTACTCCTTGAATCATGTAGGAATTTATAGAGATGAGATCAATTGTAAAAGAGGCACTTGTTCCAACACAAGGAAAGAAAAAAATATAGGAAGGATCCTTATTTAAAACAAACTCAATGATTACCTTTGACCTGGATAATGATTGAGGAATGGACATGCTTTTCAGTTTCTTATTCTTCAGAAGAAAATATTGAATAAGATTTAATTAAACTTTTGTCAGTTTTCACATACAGACTGAAATGAAGCATGGTTTAATT
>NW_015628573.1:0-524 GCF_001515625.1 Sinocyclocheilus rhinocerous
TGCAGTCAATCAATAAAATAGACTGAAACTTTACAATTCATAATTTGCGTACACACATGATATATTTTTATTAAATAATTTAAGAAAGACTTACTTCTGATGGTCAGTTTAGTTCCTCCACCAAAAGTGTACCACAGTGCTTCATTCTAGTGAAAGTGTCGTACAAAAACCTCCGTCACACTCAGATGAACACAAACTCCACGACACTCACACACACTGATATGAGACTCAACAGCAGCAATGGATCATTAAAAAATGCAGCACAAAATGTTCATCTTTAATACTTATTGTATAAAGGCTCAGTAGGCAGACTGAAATCATTTGTTTCATAATCAGTCTCAAAATACATTCCTCGCATTTACATTAATTCTATTCACCTGCTTTATAATGAATCTTTAGCAATATGAATGACTTTTGACCTGTTATACAGTATCATGGATGACGTCAAATCTCTAACACAGGTATTAAATGCTCTCAGTATCAAATTCTGAATGAAACCCATCATTAAAACAGTGTTTGGAGAG
>NW_015628574.1:0-1151 GCF_001515625.1 Sinocyclocheilus rhinocerous
TTTGGAGACAGCCTTTCCCTTCTGCTGACCTCCAAAGCAGACAAGGGCTGGTCTGAGGTCCTGAAGCTCTGCGTACGGTCCACGTAATGCGCAGAGCGCGAACGGGACAGAGCAAAGCGATGGCTGGGTCTGCCTCCTCCCGGGGCAGCGCTTGCAAGTTCACCACCTGATCCCTAAAAGGCGTGGTGGGAACTTTGGGCACATATCCAGGCCGGGGTCTCAGGACAGCGTGAGAGTTACCCGTTCCGAATTCTAGGCACGAATCGTCGACCGAAAATGCCTGCAGGTCCCCTACCCTCTTGACCGAGGCCAATGCGGTGAGGAGCACTGTCTTCAACGACAGAAACTTAAGCTCTACTGACTGCAGAGGCTCGAAGGGCTCCTCCTTCAAGGCCGTCAGGACCGAGGGGAGATCCCAAGAGGGTAACAGGTGAGGGCGGGGAGGATTTAACCTCCTTGCCCCTCTGAGAAACCTGATGACCAAGTCGTGCTTCCCCACAGACTTACCGTCTACTGCCTCGTGATGCGCGGCAATGGCGGCAATATACACTTTAAGGGTGGAGGGAGACAGCCTTCGCTCCAACCCATCCTGCAGGAAAGAAAGCACGACTGCAATCGGGCATCTACGGGGGTCTTCCCGGCGGGAAGAGCACCAACCGACGAACAGGTTCCACTTCAGCCTGTAAGCGTGTCTAGTAGACGGGGCTCTAGCTGAAGTGATGGTGTTTACTACCGTTCTGGAGGTAGCCCACCTAGAACCTCCGCGTCCCGTCCAGGGACCACAAGCTGGAGATTCCACAAGTCTGGATGCGGGTGCCAGAGGGTGCCCCCTCTCTGAGAAAGGAGATCCCTCCTCAGAGGAATTTGCCAAGGAGGGGCTGTCGCGAGGAGCATCAGTTCGGGGAACCAAGTCCGACTGGGCCAATATGGCGCTACCAAGAGGACCTGCTCCTCGTCCTCCCTGACCTTGCACAGTGTCTGTGCGAGAAGGCTCACTGGGGGAAACGCATATTTGCGTAGGCCCCGAGGCCAGCTGCAAGCCAGTGCGTCCGTGCCGGGGGTTCCCTCGGCCAGGGAGTAAAACAACTGGCAATGGGACCCCTCGTCCAGGGAGAAAAACAACTGGCAATGGGACGTGTCCGGGGAGGCAA
>NW_015628575.1:0-1430 GCF_001515625.1 Sinocyclocheilus rhinocerous
TGTTTTTAATTTGTCCTGCTGGTGCATTTTCCCTCAATTTTACCTGTTAATTATAGCCATTCAACATTACAGTATACTTGAAAGCCATTATTTATAACATCTAATAGGTTCTGAAATATATAACTTTTAATTTAAGTGATTTTAAAACAAACTTCACAAACTATATTATATATGCATAAACTATACATATTAATCTTTATTCAAGCTATAAAAGTTAATCAGCGACTAGAACAGTCCAAGGATTTCTCTTTTTCTTTTGTTCTTTGATTTACATCAATGACAGACTTCAGCAGGTTTCACTTTAAAATCAGTGCTGTCTCTTTAAAACAATCGATCTTTGGGCTAAAAGTATGAATATTTCTGTCAAACTAATTTCTCACAACCCACATTATCAAACACTCATAATCTAAAGATCTTATTGAATTTAGATTTTTTTTTTTTTATATTGAATGCTATTGCAATGTTCTGTCAAACACTCAAGAGCACCCTACCAAGACAACCATCAAGAACATCATAGAACCATCAAGAACATCACAGAACCATCAAGAACATCAGAGAACCATCATAGAACCATCAAGAACATCACAGAACCATCATAAAACACCCGAGACAATCAAGAACATCACAGAACCATCACAGAAGAACCATCAAGAACATCACAGAACCATCACAGAAGAACCATCAAGAACATCACAGAACCATCACAGAAGAACCATCAAGAACATCACAGAACCATCATAGAACCATCAAGAACATCACAGGACCATCAATAACCATCAAGAACATCATAGAACCATCAAGAACATCACAGCACCATCAGAGAACCATCATAGAACCATCAAGAAACATCATAGAACCATCAAGAACATCACAGAACCATCAAGAACATCACAGAACAAACAAGAACATCACAGAACAATCAAGAACATCACAGAACCATCACAGAAGAACCATCAAGAACATCACAGAACCATCACAGAAGAACCATCAAGAACATCACAGAACCATCATAGAACATCACAAAACTATCATAGAACATCACAGAACCATCAACCAGCACCTGTATAGCAACAGTAAAACGCACTAGTTGCTAAGTGAGCGTTGCTATGCAGCCGCTAGAGATTTGCGTGGTTATTTCAAATGCTAAATCCTTCAGAAGACTGAAAAAACACATGATTTGATGATGCGGTCACATGCGAGATCGCGGTGAGTTCTCAATGCAGAGAATGAGGGAATAACGCAGCAATCGCTGATGAAGTCATCAACACACACACGCTCGCCCTGTCAGCCACACCACAGCTTTTTGATCATAAGTGACAGCTGTTTCCTCTCGTACTTTGTCGCTGTGTGAGAAAGTCATCAGACTTCGTCGTCATGTGATGAGATCTCAAACCGCGACGGCTGCTGCCCCAGGTGTAGCTAATCCACAA
>NW_015628576.1:0-883 GCF_001515625.1 Sinocyclocheilus rhinocerous
TCCAAGATATCGGCATCAAAAATTCAGAATTGTGAGAAAAAAAACTGAATTGTTAATTATATTTACATTTACATTTAGTCATTTAGCAGACGCTTTTATCCAAAGCTACTTACAAATGAGGACAATAGAAGCAGTCAAAATCAACAAAAGAGCAATGATATACAAGTGCTATAACAAGTCTCAGTTAGCTTAACGCGTGCTATAACAAGTCTCAGTTAGCATAACGCAGTACACGTAGCAAGGTTTTTTAAAATAATATAATAAATAAAAAGAAAACAGATGGAATAGAAAACGAATAGAGCAAGCTAGTGTTAGAGGTATTTTTGTTTTTGTTAATTGTATAATGAAAAGAAAACAGATAGAATACAAAAAGATTAGAAAGCAAGTGTTAGTTTTTTTTTTTTTTATAATTAAAAAAAAATATATATAAACTTACAATTGCGAGAAAAAGGTGAAAATTGACCGTTCGCAAAGAGCTTGATTGACAGGCGATCTGACCAATCATAACGCCGAATTCGCCATTTTGTCTGACAAACAAATCAGATAGGAGAGAAGATTAACTTAGGTGGACTTAAACTTGAAAAGTTGTGAGTATTGACGTCTTTCCACGGTTTAAATAAAATACGTTCTGATGTTCATTCATGTTCATGTTGCGCTTTAAATAATTATGAAAAGACGAGCGGTTCACGTGCCGCTTGAACTGAGGCAATACAGCAATCTGTCACGACACATTAAAGAGCCACAAAACGGTATTTATTGTTTGAATTTCTTAAAATATGACCAAATGTGAAAGCCGAGACCTTGTTTCATACCAGAAGTAACCTGCTCTGTCCGAGTTTTGTCAGTTTCCTCTTTGCTCCGCGATGTATTTTTCACTGCGTGA
>NW_015628577.1:0-814 GCF_001515625.1 Sinocyclocheilus rhinocerous
ATCCAATGGGAGTAATGAAAAATCTGATTGAGCATTCCAATGTGCTTCACAAATTGCGAAGGATCTGAAAGGGCCTGTTTAAGGTGCTCAGGTCTCAAACAAGTTATATAACGTTCATGACCATCATCTACTACCATAGGTGAGTCACACAGCAGGAAAATCAATAATAATTACATAATAATAATTTCAACGCTGCAGGCTAGAGTAACTGAACAACTTCATCAGTAATATATCTCAAACAAAATTACTGAATGACCAGCTGCGCCAACGGTGCTTGTCAACGTGTCTTAATGATAACTGAAATATAAACATTGGTTGTTAATTTAAGGCGACACGCAGTCACTTAACACTGCTTACCTTCCCATCGTCTAATAGTATATCGAGAAGCAATGAAAAATCGAAGCACTCACCAACGAGTGTCCAAAATAATAATAATAATAATACTATTTGCGATGAGTAACTTGACTATTTAGAATCAGGCAAGAAGTGCTTCAGTTTTTAATATGACAATATTTAGATGTAACTGAATAATGTTTAGATTTAAGTTTTCCTGGAAACTGAATATGTAACAAGAGATCTCTCTTGCTATTGGATGGTTTTGGATGTCATAACTAATCAATGGCTGTGTTTTTTGTTTGTTTTTTGTGAAATGCCAAGCCTCTGAAATGGAACAATGTGGTGAGTTTATTGTCAGCATTCTGTGGGGAATGTCAGTATGTTTACTTCCTGATGAGTGAGCCGAACCAGATACACAAGACTACAGATGGAGTATCAAATATATAACCTATATACAGTATGTTAAGTAAAAAAAAAA
>NW_015628577.1:871-1421 GCF_001515625.1 Sinocyclocheilus rhinocerous
AAAAGATCAAATGAAACTTTCCCATATAAATCATAAGCCTGATTAAAAAAAAGATTTTTTTATTTTAAAATAATGTATATCTCCATAAATATGACAGTAACTTTCACATGATTAATAGTTTCTTATACCCATGTGACTATTTCATTAGGAAATCTCCACTATTTATAGATATCATTGATATTTTTGTGCAATTATGCTTCATCTTTTATGATTATCTTCGTCTTTAAAAAACTTCAATCAACCTAGAAACTGGTGACATATAAATCTTTCCGTCCTCTCATTGGTAGATCATTGGCAGAGGAAACTTTCTTTACTATTTAAACTTTACATTTGCAATGAGTATTATAATTTGACGGTTTACAATCAGGGAAAAAGTGCTTCTGTTTTTAAAATGACAATATTTAGATGAATAATGTTTAGATTTCAGTTTACCTAGAGACTGAATACATAACAAGATGTCTCTCTTGCAACTGGATGGTTTTGGAAAGTGGTTCAGGAAAGACAGGTCACAACTAGTCAATGGCTGTGGTTTTGTTTGTGAAATGCCAAG
>NW_015628578.1:0-514 GCF_001515625.1 Sinocyclocheilus rhinocerous
CCTTATAGAATTAACGACTTAAATTACAGTTAAGTCCCTACACACCACTGGCTCTGCACCCATTTACCTAAATTCATTAATTCAGACTTACGTGCCATCTAGAAGTTTGCATTCTGCAAGTGAATGTCGCTTTATTGTGCCATCCCAAAGAGGCACAAAATCACTTTCACTGACTTATAAATTAAATGTTCCCTCCTGGTGGAATGACCTGCCCAACTCAATCCGAGCAGCTGAGGCCTTAGCCATCTTCAAGAATCGGCTAAAAACACACCTCTTCCATCTTATTTGACCCTCTAACTCTAGCACTCTCTATTCTAATTGTATTCTTAAAAAAGAATACAATTAGCCCCTTTTAGACTTGCACTCTATTTACTAACTGCTTGTTTTCTTTTAAAAAAAACACTAGCTTCTCTAATCTTTTTTGTATTCTATTTGTTTTATTTTTATTTTTTATACAATTAACAAAAGCAAAAAAAGGCCTCCAACACTAGCTTGCTCTATTCTTTTTCTATTC
>NW_015628579.1:0-1292 GCF_001515625.1 Sinocyclocheilus rhinocerous
GTGTATAAAGTACCTGAAAGCCATACTCAAGTAAAAGTACAGATGGCTTACCAGAAAATGACTTTGGTAGAATTTGAAGTCACCGTTTAGAATATTACTTGCGTAAAAGTCTTAAAGTACGTGATATTTAATGTACTTAAGTACGAAAAGTATTTTTAAAATCTTAAACGTACTTAAGTATTGAAAGTAAAAGTACAAGTAAATGCAAAATGGAAAAGAAGAGTATATATAGAAGAATATATATAAAAAATGTTCATACACAGCTTGAGTAGCAAGATTGTGTTCAGTTTTAACTCTTTCTTCCATTTTGTATTTTTGGGTAAGAATAAGAAGCACTTCATCCGGTACTTAGTGTCTTTCATTCCAACACAAGAAAACATTTCTGGAGTCTACATCTGAAGTGGCATTTAGATGTATTTACACAGTTTAATGTATCTCAGAGGGGACATGGATGCATTTAACCTGCAGTTACAGATGCATAAATAATGTTTTGTTTTTAACATAAAACGTTGAATACTGATACTTGAAATAATTTAAAACATGGAAAAAAAGTCGAAATGTGAAATTAAAACCGCCAGTAAGTGACAGCAAGTGACTGTTAATGAGTTGAGTCATTGAGATTCGACCGATTCATTCAAACGACTGATTCGTTCAGAAACAAAGCATTTGACTGTGTTAATGAGTGAATCACTGAATCATATTCAACTGATTCGTTCAAAAAGCTGGTTCATTAAGTATATAAATAAGTAAACACCGTCCATTGCTCAGAGACGCAAAAGAGTGCTGTGATCTTTGTTTGGAACTATTTTCGTTAGCGAAATTGAGCAAAAAACGAGCAATATTATGTCTAAAATGTAAGTCACTTATTGCATTACTGAACTAGTATAAAATTATTATTAAATGTGTTCATGCTGATATCTGCAGAAAAACGGTAAGGGCCTACTCTTTGTGTGATATAAATTAAGTTAACTATATTAAATTATATAAATATAAAAAGCACACAGAAGCATTTTTGCCGTCTACAATTTAGAATGCCTGGAATTTTGAGTTTTAATAGACTAATAAATCAACGTGCGTGCACTCTGTGTGTGATTTGGTGATTACCTAGTAACCTAGAAGTTACTTGATAATGTCAGATCGCACATCATTACAACAACACTTACCATATTCCTACAGGGTGTCCGCGGGTCCTTAAAGTCTTAAAATGTCTTAAATAATGTTTTCCTAATATAAGGCCTTAAAAAGTCTTAATGTCTTAAAGGGGTCATATGATGCTGCTAAAAAGAACATTA
>NW_015628580.1:0-507 GCF_001515625.1 Sinocyclocheilus rhinocerous
TTATTAGAAGCAAGGTGTATCTAGTGGTGATGTAGCCTAATAAACTCAAATCTGACTGAAAGTAGACTACTTTCAAAAAAGTATATTTTATAAAAAAAATAAATTTAAAAAACAGTAAATATTGTTTTAGTTCCCCCAAACAGAGTTCCTACAACTTCAAAAAGCACCAAAAACACACGGGTACTTCCGTCAATAGTTCTAGTGTATGGGACATGTAATTTTCTTATATCAAAATTAGTACAATAATAGCTACATCTTGAATATATCTTTATAGAAAAATCTTAATACTGAACATGTTTTTGCATTATCATGGGTCATGTTTTGTCCTATGGAAAATTAACCATGGTTTTATTAGGCCTATGGTAAAAGTATAGTGACCATGGATTTTTGGCAGATTGATTACCATTTGTATAACCAGAGTTTTATTACAAATACCATGGTGAAACTATATAGTGTGGTAACCATGGTTTAACTATAGTAACCATAGTTTTTGGTTTTATTTTTTAG
>NW_015628581.1:0-770 GCF_001515625.1 Sinocyclocheilus rhinocerous
CTGCTGCATCTGAAGCACACGCGGATGTTATAAAACCACAAATAGGAGACTGAAAGCAAGCGATGCACACTGCTTATCAGTGTACATTGTTGCGTGTAGGTGGTAAGTGATTTTGTGCTTGAAGTCCACCTGCAAATTCATATGCACATGCTTTTCTGTGACTATGTGGTCATCTCCGTGCCAATGCCGAACCTAATTCTTAAATGAAATGAAACTAAGAGTAGCCTACTCTTTATACTTTTTTTTTTTAATTCAATGTATAGGCTATGGCCAGAAGTTCGTTAAAAAAATAAATAAATAAAATAAAAATAAAAAGTATTTGCTTACTCTGGAAGAGTCAAGCCCCAGAATATTATTCAGGTCCTACAAGTTTGAGGCATACCAATTACGACATTTGTTTAATAGCTATACTTTAGACGCAGATTCTAATAAAAAGACTGTATTTTCCCATAGCATGCGGAGATAAATAGCATCAGTCAAGTCAGATGCCAGTCAGATTTTACTTACCTTTTCCTGCAAGAAGTTTATAAACCTATAGTTTATAAACTTGCTAATGATGAAAACTGTAATGCAAAGTATTTCATACCTTAAGCAGATCCTTGATTAAGTAGCCTGAATGATTTGAGCAGAGCTGATGCTGAATCAAACTCCCACAGAAAGCAGCTGCTGTAGGCATTTATGTGAACACGCTACTGTAACACACACACACATTTTGCCTTTTGCACATTTCCGACAAAAGGCAAACAAACAAAAACAGATCAACTTAAACT
>NW_015628582.1:0-1603 GCF_001515625.1 Sinocyclocheilus rhinocerous
GATGTCTTTGAATCTCTGATTCGGGGTGTTAAAACCATCTTCATCATCCCATTCAGTCGCTTTTACAACAACTCCAATGCTATTTCTGTGTTTCCATGTAATGCTGCTGACAGGAGGATCTATTCTGGCTGGACGAAAAGACACTTTACCACCGACTTCGCCAAATACATTTTCCACTTCTTCACCTAATAAATAAAACATGAGAGAGTAGCAAATGAGAATCTGAAAAATTATATGTTACATGTATATGAATTATTATACATTTTGAGGCATGTCTTGTTAATTATATTTTTTAAATGAACATATTTGAATGACAATAGATTTATTGAAAAAAATATGTATCAAAATAAACAGAAAAGTTTACAAACATTGCTGAAGTGATTGTTTTGGCCTTTGAATCTCTGATTCGGGGTGTTAAAACCATCTTCATCCCATTCAGTCGCTTTTACAAAAACTCCAATGCTATTTCTGTGCTTCCATATAATGCTGCTGACAGGAGGATCTATTCTGGCTGGACGAAAAGACACTTCGTCACCCACTGATTTCTTCACATCTTCGCCTTATTAATAAAATATGGGAGAGTATGTTAGTCAGCATTCAATAAGCAAATGTCTGCCGTACACTGCAATCATGTAAATTAGGCTACAATACAAGAATATCATTTATAACTAAACTGCTGCGCTAACTTCGATTAAACGTTAAAAACATCCTAAAAACATACCTAAAACAGCTTCTGTGGAGATGAACACAACGCAGATTGCGACCAACGTCAAGCATCTTGGAGATATTTTTGTTTTCCAAAGGGCACGTTAATGCACTTTTATGCAGTGTTTTGCTCAGAAAGTCTTTTACACTTCCAAGATGCAAACATAAACCGCAAATATGAAGCGTTGTGCTGGTCTTCCACTAAGAGCAGTGCGGATATTTTCCCCCAGGGGGCGCTCTGTTCTGTTTGAATGGAATTCAGTGGACAGTACACTGAATTAAACTTCACATTTTGATATAGAAAGACTAAAAAAAAACAATATTGTCTTTTAAAACATATGCCAATAAATATTGCAATTTTTTTTTATTTACAACTTCAAAAATCATTTTCACAGTGAATTAAATAAACACAAAATACTGTATTTTGTTATTTTCCATTATGCAAAATGTAAAATGATACATGAATTTGCACCAAAATATACAGTGGAGTTTGACACGACCACTAACGTTTCCTTCAGCAACCCATTATTAAATCGTGAAGCACCAGGTATAGCGTTCTGTGCAAAGCATCTCGTTTATATCGTGAATACACTGTTTGTTACAATGAGAGGATCGCAATCAGAGGTGTTTGAGAAATCAACAGATATGTCTGTGATTGGCTACACTGTGCTCAACGCTACAAAAACACGAACTAGGAACTTTCGATGCTCTCCAGACAGTGCAAACACAAACACGCACTGGAGAGTTGCTAAGTTTGATTTGCTAATATCATATTATTACAGTTTCAACTGAGGGCTCTTTTCACTGCGTGCAAAACTGACGTGTGGCGTGAGAACGGTGTCAGCTGTGAGTTTCACTGCATGCTTAAGAGTTTGCAGCCTTTATTTGATTGGTCTGC
>NW_015628583.1:0-110 GCF_001515625.1 Sinocyclocheilus rhinocerous
CTCAAATGCTTCCTACTAGTGTGGCCCAAAACATTTAGCTTTATTTATCATTTAGTTTTATTACAGGTAGAATGCAAAATGTTTCAGTACAAGCATTTCAACCAAATGTA
>NW_015628583.1:343-666 GCF_001515625.1 Sinocyclocheilus rhinocerous
ACTGACAAATATCTTTTATCGTAGGATGTGCTCCCTTTACACAGTGCGCGCGCAATCGCGAAATCTAAAGTGAAAGTGAACTACGACTGAGAGCACTCATTCAAATGGGATTTAAATACCCCACATATTGATAGCGGCGCCCTGATGCGTGAAAATTATATACAATATTAGAATGTTTGCGGGAGCAGACACACAAATCGCGGGAGCAGATGGGAGCATGCAGTAATGGTCAGAAATTCAGCGAGAGCGGGATCAACAAGCCCCGCGCTATCACGCAGCAGCGCAGTCAGTCAGTGAGCGCCGTAACAGATGACGTCAAAGCT
>NW_015628583.1:793-931 GCF_001515625.1 Sinocyclocheilus rhinocerous
GACTTTTTAATACTTTTCAAGGGCCTTAATTTTCTCTAAATTGATTTATCAACTTTGAATACTTTTTAAGACCCCGCGGACACTCTGTTTAAGTTGTTTGGGGCGTGTTGCTTTTTAATTGCATGTTAGTTGAAGCTT
>NW_015628584.1:0-709 GCF_001515625.1 Sinocyclocheilus rhinocerous
GTGTAACGTATATGCATGTTGAAGCATGGGGTTCATGACCTCCATGCTTATCGCTTCCCATTACTATAACACATAAGTAATAGTTCTAGTTAGTGATTATTAAACAAGGAGTGATCCATAACTGTACACAGGTCTGATCAGGAGCTTGTTGAATTCCCTGAGCTGTGTTTGTGAAGCTGTGTTGTGCACACAAACTCACCACAAGCTCTCATGTAGGTCAAACTGGCCGTGTAACCAGCACATTAAAGACAGAGCATGAACAGGAGAGAGCCATCAGGTCGAGCGGCATGTAAATATTCCCACCGCTGATATTTATTTTGAGCGAGGGAGGTGCAACACACCTACACAAGAGGCCTGTATTCTCCAGAGCTATTCAACACGGGCTAAATGTTTGGCTGGACACTTCAAATGTTTGCCCTTCATTACTTATCTACCAAGCGACACCTACATTTGTCAGTCCTCTGCATCACATTCAACACCATTCTATGGGTTTTCAAATCAAAAACACAACAACAATAAATAAATACTATACATAATCTGTAAACTGTCGTATTACATAAATATATTTATATAAAATTTTTTATTGATGTTACTATTTATTTTATTTATTCAAAAAAAAAAATAATTAATTGACCCAACTGCCTTCCGATTTCTAGATTAGAAATGTTAATGTATATTATATCTATAATATTTATTATATAAAAATGAA
>NW_015628584.1:739-1045 GCF_001515625.1 Sinocyclocheilus rhinocerous
ATTTATTATATAAAAATGAATATATTATAAAATAGTATATTTAATGTCATATTTAATATATATATTTATATATTATATGAAAATTAGAAATACATTTTAGATATATGTTGGTTAAATATTTATTAAATAATTATATATAGATAGAATGGATATAAAATTGATATAAATATTAAAACATTTATATGAACTTTTATTAATATTAATATTAATTTATTTAAAATTTTAAAATAATATATTTTATTTTATTTAATCATTAAAATAAAAAATAATGTAATACAATATATTAATTAAAACTAATATAATAAA
>NW_015628585.1:0-2805 GCF_001515625.1 Sinocyclocheilus rhinocerous
TAAAGTGACTAACATGCGCACACACACACACACACACACACACACACTGTCCATCATGTAATTTAATTGTTGCCCATGTTTTATGTATTTGTTCAACCATTTTTTCAACTTTTTTTTTTTTTTACAATAGCATTTTACCAATTAAATAAATGAAATATACTAAACATTAACATACAAAGTTTAGGGATACATTTTAGATTTCAAAACAACTTTATTTTTTAGCAGGTAAATGTGAGAATATTACATCAACATTTAAGGTTGCACTGGGTTACAGACAGAATTTCAATAGAGGGCTCCCCATCACCTAAACACCCCATCCCCCAAAGTACATATCATACACTGACGTCTCACTGTAAAGCAATGCTCTTTTAGTATCACTGAGGTTCTATTATGGTTTTTGTTAATATTTTGATTTTTTTATATGCTGTCATTTTCACTGTTTATTTTTTTTATTAAAATTAATATTTTTTTTGTTTGTTTTAAATGTGTATATAGTTATTCATTTTTATTTCAGTTTTAGTTATTTTAGAACATCAAGATAAACTAAATGAAAATTAGTAATGTTGCCTTGTCAACTAAAATAAAATAAGTTTAAGTTTTTTTTTTCTTTCAATATTTTTATTCAGTTAATGTCTATTTTATTTCAAGAAACAGAAATATTTAAATATTTTCTGTTTGACTTCCTTTGACCTCCGTGACGTGTCAGAAACAGAAAGTTGCACTTGCGCAGTTCTGCTTTGTGTACGGGGGTAACCATGGTAACGGCTGTGTTTCTGCTGTTCCTAAAGCGCCACCTGCTGTCAGAGAGTGAACTTGCATTTTTATTCAGCCCGGCTGCTGCTTTTGTTCAGATCGATGAGAAAATCTGACAGAGATTTCACGCACCAAACATGCAGCGTTGTAAAACTTATCTGGTCGATGGGAAATAAGCTCTAAAAATCGAAACCATTCGGATAATAAGATATTTATTTAAGAATTATTCACGTATTTTGAAGTGCCCACGATAACAGTACCGTTCATGTTCATTATTGTACAGATGACACAGTTGTTACTTTGGCATTTCAACAATATACTTTCAAAATCCATCACATCACTTTACCTTGCTCACATTCTTTCCTCTTTTCCTCTTCTCTGCACCAGACAGATAGTGCCGCCTCTTCATTTTCAAATATTAAGACACGTGACTGACACAAGCAAACTTCATCAAACTTTAAGTTATTATTGCCAAGCATTACTGTCTGAACCCTGACAAGTGGCCCCCTGTTGGCCACAGGGCCCCATGCATCCACATATTTAGCTTATTATGTAGGGCCGGCGCTGGTTACAGATGTTACAGCACAAGTGTTACTCAAATCCCAGGTCCCCTTATTAACCTGCCATACATTAATTATATGTTTGCGTGTTATTCTCTTTGTATCACATGGTGACACAAAACATTTAGAATGTGTCTCATAACAAGACATTTTTGATTCCAGTTTACAGCTTTAATACTGTTGATGTTTTGCCATACAGATCACATGACTCTCAAAGTCCCTATGAGTTTGTGAATGGTGAAGTCTGATTATTTATTTATTTATTGGTGAAAATGATTTTGTTTGCTACAGATTTACAACATAATAACTGTAAGTTTACTGAAATTAAACCGTTTTTAGGTAAAGACTAACCTGCACACCCTAGCAAAATACTAGAACATTGTAGAAATATCTAGCAACATGATACAAATGTCTATAGAAAAATCCTAGAACACAAACACATGTGCGTCTCAATCAGCTCCTGAATTCAGGGAGTTGGCCATTTTAAGGGCTGTCTCAATCACAAAATCCTTCCAGTGCACTGAAACATTTGTTCCCTAAAAAGTCCCACAATGCACCGTGAAAACCAGGGAGCATCGATGCTCACTATGTTCCCTTAATCCAACTCAATACACATTGTGACACAAAATTGACACAGTTTTCAAAAACAAATCATTATTTAATTATATTTCAGCATAAGCATGCATTGCTAGACAGGTAGTGAACATAATCTAGCTAACATGTATTATTAATGGAGCCTCATTATCAGTGGATTCAATCAGGCTTCATGGATTTGTCTTGATGTCTTTCTCCATAGATTTGTTGATGGAAGTAAATCATCATAACCTGCACTCACTTCCCAGAGCTTCTGAAACCTCACACTCTGTTTTAAACTCTCCTGTGAAGGCATTTTTAGTGATTTCTCCCTGATTACGTGAAAACTTTCTTAAATTATTCTTAGACAAAGTTAACACTTTTCGAGCCCAGTTACGAAATCCTGTGCTGGAGCTCATCCTCTCACTCACTCAGTGGAGTGAATTTGAGCTTCTTACAATTTCATTATAGATATTCCACTCTTATTTTTTCTTTTGTTTACACTTCTAAAAATGTAACTCAATTTCAAACTGAAAATTTGTGACTGCAGCTCAGATCAAGTGAAAATTATATTGCTGACTGATTAGATTAGAAAACAACCAAATCAACGGTTTAAATAAGCTGATAAACAAACTATATTTATGAGATTTTGATGACCTGTGTGATTTTTTTGTCTGTGACAGAAAAACCTTCAAACATAAAGTGGTTACACATTTAAACAAGGCTTTGTCAAATCAATATCAAAATGTGTCACAAAAGTGGTTATTTAAACAAGGCTTTGTCAAATCAATATCAAAATGTGTCACAATAAACTTTATCTATTTATAGTGTCTAATTAGTGTTTGTTCACTGATCAGTGTTGTGTGTGATTGTCTTTATGAGCAGCTGCAGTATCTCTCAGCTGTATCAGTGCAGTCAC
>NW_015628586.1:0-579 GCF_001515625.1 Sinocyclocheilus rhinocerous
GTGTGTCCAAGTCTCATCCTTGTTATAATGACTTGTTCCCTCCTGGTTCTACCACTAATGATTCGTTTATTATTAACATTTTTTTAATATTAAATAAATGCCTCCCCTTATTATCTGAATTCCATATTTCTTGCCAATCCTTTAAAATATTTTCCATAATTATAGTTTTGATTTCACCTTTACTTAAAGCAACATTAACATCATCTACTTGCTTTTTTAAAGCATCTTTTGTTAATTTATCAGCTGTTTCATTTCTCAATATGCCCACATGTGCTGGCACCCAGCAGAAACCGACTAATACACCTTTTCTTTGTACACGCCATAATAATGTCAATATTTCACTTAATAAGTCTTCTCTACATGAATGATGGGTTGACAACGATGTTAACACAGAAGCAGAATCAGAGCATATGACTACTGTCTGGTTTTACCTCTTCAATCCACATCAATCCTATTGCTATTACCGCTTCAATCCACATCAATCCTATTATGATAGCGACCATTTCAATAATTTCAATAGATAGCTTAGAGATTATACTCTTTTAGTTATTGATACATTCAAGTCCGGGATAAAAACTC
>NW_015628587.1:0-507 GCF_001515625.1 Sinocyclocheilus rhinocerous
TTTCCTTAAATTCGAATTATGCATCCAGTTTGCTACTGTTTTTTTAAATTCATAATTCTCAATTCAGTTCTGACTAGCAATCAACCCTGCTGTCATTGCCGTTATATGATGGCCAGGGGTCAAAGGAATGCCTGAAATATTTCTGAGATTGGACAGTGTGTTATTTTTAGCGTTGTGGAATGAGAGGGGAAAAAGTTGAGCGTTTTACAAGTAGGTCAGCTTCAGCATAGCTTCATATCGCTTTCAGTATTATTACCGTCCTGCAGCCCAACTTTTAATCCAGCTTGAGCTGCACCAATTGCACTTTCACGGACATCTTTTATTGTAGTCAAAACTGCTTACAGAACCAAAACTGAGCTTCGGCAAATACCTGAAAGACTTTCAGAAGGGAACGATGGCCAACGGGTCAGATTTAATGTGTAGATTTGGTCATCAGTGTTGGGTACATTATTTTTTTTAAACTAACAAGTAATATTAATGTATCATTGCTCATTGTCAGTTTAGTTC
>NW_015628588.1:0-917 GCF_001515625.1 Sinocyclocheilus rhinocerous
ACATTTATTAGTAAACAATAACAAGCACATTATTTCACGTTTCTAGATATGTGAATACATATTAACTAATGATCCATTACGCATTACATAATGTTTAGCAATGATTTATTAATGAAAGTTATTATAAAGTGTTACCCAGAATTTAATCTGCTCATTTTGATTATTTCACTGTATGAAGTCTTAAGGTGAAAAATTATGATGAAGAAAATCTATTTATGCTGCACATTATAGATTCACTATTGTGATCATTCATTTACAGATGCTTCTGAGCTTTTTGTAATGTGTTGAAATACTGTGCCCCCGTAATACACAGAGAGACAGTCCATAACAAAAACAAAGACCCTGTTATCAGAGCACACACATTTATCTGACTTTAGGATCAGTGATCGCTACATTTTCATATTGACTTCTCATGCCGCTATTTAGTAATATGCCTGAAATAGCAAGTTTTAAAAATTTGGGTATACTTTCAAATTAATAATAATAATCATAAACAAATATTATAAACCGTAATTAATATTCTGCTCTATAAATATTTGTTGAGGACTTGTTTAGAAGTTTTAGTACTTTTAACTGACTGAAAAAACTGCTCTATTGAAAATACTAAAACACTATACTAACAATCAACTTAGAAAGTCTAAGCGAAATTCAGCATGGTCATAAAAATATGATTTGATCACATTGCAAGAAATTGTTCAAATACACTGCCTGGCCAAAGAAAAGTCGCCATTTGGATGTAAAGCAAGCAAATACTTTTTTAGGATTGAATTATTTTTGCCGTGATGAATATGTTTCTGGCATGTTTGACAACAGTTCTCTTAACCCTAACTGATACAGTGTGTAGCTTTTTATTTCTCAGACAACCATGATGGAAGATGTACACATACTCCAGGATGACAATGATAAGATTCATCAGG
>NW_015628589.1:0-549 GCF_001515625.1 Sinocyclocheilus rhinocerous
ATAGCTTCCTCTTTATGGCATAAATTAACCTGTATAGATCCTCCATTGCGTTTGTTAGCAGAGATTCAAGCGATTTTAGTTGATTTTTTCTGGGACAAATTACATTGGGTTCCTCAGAGTATATTGTTTTTACCCAAAGAAGAAGGAGGACAAGGATTGGTACATCTGCAAAGTAGAACAGCAGCTTTCCGTTTACAATTTTTACAAAAACTTCTTAGTGGTTCAATAACTTCAAGCTGGAAAGTAGTTGCATGTAAAATACTACAAAATCTTGGAAATTTGAAATTGGACAGAAATCTTTTTTTTATGGACTTGTCAAAACTGAACATCAATGGAATGCCTATTTTTTATCGGATTGTCAAAACCATCAATGGAATGCCTATTTTTTATTGGAATGTTTTTAAAGTGTGGAACTTGTTCAAAGTACAAAGAGAATAACATTTTAAATCTCTTTACTGGCTCCTTGAAGAACCACTAATATATGGAGCACGTTTTGATTTAACACACAATGACTGTACAATTCCTGGACTCACTGAAACACTTGTGGCT
>NW_015628590.1:0-581 GCF_001515625.1 Sinocyclocheilus rhinocerous
TACTTTTATATACTAGAAATTGGGCCAATTTAGTCCCAAGGAGTACTGAAATAGTACACGTACAAGAATACTACTAGTACACTGATAATTGTATACTTACTACTAGTGTTGTCAAAAGACCCGGTACTTCGGTACCAAGTCGGTACTAAAAAAATGAAAACGTTAGGGTACCAGGTTTTTTTAAGTACCGGTGGTACCCGGTCAACCCGGTTCTTGATGCGCTATCCGAAAGGTGCGCAGATGCGCTCTCTTCATAAAAGCACTGAGACGTGGCGACATCAAAACGAGGAAACACACCAAACTAACAAAACAATTTAAAGACACCCAGATCAAATGAAAGAGTTCAAGCAGGTAAGTTTCATTTTAATTTTTAATATTTAGATCAGTGTTTCCCATACATTGATTTATTTGTGGCGACCTGCCAAAACTGACCGCCACAAATAGATTTCCCAATGGTTTTGATTTCGTTGAACAAACATGAGCACCGCACGTGTCAAAGTCGAAACCCAGTGCGGGTGTTTTTATATCACTATATATCTGAAGGAAACCGACTGTCTTCAGAAAATTATGGATGTCATTTT
>NW_015628591.1:0-1842 GCF_001515625.1 Sinocyclocheilus rhinocerous
TGTAAAAAGTGTTCACGTCCTCGTAGAACTCGTAATTACAACTTGAGTTTTCTGAGAGCTAAGGCTTGTAAATAGATACATACATAGGTACTATAATGTACTATAATATAAAATCATATTACGTAAGTACTGTTATTATTTTGTTGTTGTTTGTTTGGGTTAGCAACACATTTATCGCCATTGTTAATAATAACAAACAAACAATAAGTAATTATTTTTACATATGGAGTGAACGCAGCATATGTCCAATCGTTTATTCACAATCACATGGATGATTTTTACAGTGTTGTAGTAAAAGCTAGTGGCCAAACTGACTTACTGAATGTGAGCTACAACATTTTGGAATGTGAAAAAAAAAAACCTTTTGGTGAATTACATTGCATTTTTTTTTTTATCTGAGTACTGTACTTGTATAAAGAGAGGTAATTGAGGTAAAGTAATTGAGTTGTGATGTAAGGCAGTGGTTCATTATAGTAATATAAAGATTTACAAAGAAACAACACTTAATGCTTCTTTGATTTATTGTTGATTTTTGGCAAATCTGTTTTTCTACACAGAAATTCATTCTCAGTGAAGCTCCTCCCACAACTATCACATCATCAGTGAAGCTCCTCCCACAACTATCACATCATCAGTGAAGCTCCTCCCACAGCAATCACACATTCAGCAGTTCAGCAATAAATGCTGGAATATTCTCATCAGTTTACAAGTGAAGACGAGCATCAAAGCATCAGGAAGAGATGAAATCTGCAAAGACTGAGTTTATTAAAGAGGACAGAGAGAAGATGAGAGATCCAGAACCCTGCAGAATCAAACACTCTGAAGATACTGAAGAACAAACCGGTTGGTGTTTATTCTTCATTCTTCATTAATAATGCTGACGGTTATAAAACTTCAGGCAGTTTTATATTTTGTTTGTTGTAAAGGCTGGGACTAGCGGCGACGGAAAAAAAAAGCGGACCAAAAAGCTGCGCTCGAACACACCGCACAGACTACAGCCGACGGCAAACTAACACGTGCGTTCTGCGCATGCGTGAGAGGAATTAACGGTCCATATCAGCAGCTATCAATAGTATATATTCGTCATTCAAAAGGAGAAACCGAAACCAAGATATACGAGATAAACGCAGATATACGAAACGTAAACAAAGTAGCGCTTGCTTACCATTTTGAATATCAGTATCGTTGATAACTTTAATCATTTTAAGCAGCTCATGTTGTTCTAAAAACATTCGCATATTAGAATGATTGGGAAAGACGCAACATTGTAAATATTTGTTTTAAACCAGGAAGGCGAGCCAATGGATATCACACAAGCAACATGCAAACTTTGCGCAAGAGTTATGCCGGTGAACCTCTTAATCTCAGTCGAATTCACTAGAAAGTGAAACTAAAAACTGACCGTACTTTCGGCATCTGACGCTGCATTAACAGCGCATATTGGCCACGTTCACACAGCAGCAGAATACGGTTGTCAGTCCTGTATTTGAGTCCTTAATACGGTTACGTTCACACACAGTTTCGGTTATTTACGGGCATGACAACCGCATTCTGTAACCGAACTCACACCCGCAAATTTTCAGGACTCACAACCGCATTCTCGGAACACACGCGCTGTGTGAATGGAACAGGACTGGACAACTGTCACGTCATACAGCGTGAGAGAGAGATGATATGCTGCACAAACGTGTTGCGTGTTTTCATGTGTGGTTTCGGTAACTTACAGTGATGGAGAAATGAGCTGCGTGTCATCTGTGTTTTGTGTTCTGCGCACGATTCAAATGCTCCGCTCTCCATCCAAATATAAAAGCTGCCGTCGGTTAATTAAGATTTGACGAAAGA
>NW_015628592.1:0-264 GCF_001515625.1 Sinocyclocheilus rhinocerous
GCTACAATTTTTACAGATGTTACTGATTTTGATAATGAACAAAAACTTACCTCTGCATCCTAACTCAAGCTACTATCAAATGTGCACTTCTAAGAGACAAAAAGTGATATTATTATTATTAATATTATCAGGCAACCCAAACCTGTTTCTTGATTTGAAACAATATCATGCATTAGAACAGGGGTGGCGAACTCCAGTCCTGGAGAGCGCCCTGCAGAGTTCAGCTCCAACCCTAATTAAAACTCACCTGCCTGTAGCTTCCTA
>NW_015628592.1:364-462 GCF_001515625.1 Sinocyclocheilus rhinocerous
ATCAGGCAACCCAAACCTGTTTCTTGATTTGAAACAATATCACTCATTAGAATATGCAGAAACTAAGAAATAAATTTTTCTATTTAGATATTTATTTT
>NW_015628593.1:0-670 GCF_001515625.1 Sinocyclocheilus rhinocerous
TTTAAACTTTTCTGAAGATAGTCGGTTCCCCCTTATGCATTCATATAATTAATTTATTCATACATTCTTTAATGTAATTTATCTCTCAGCACTCATGTCATCACACAAATCAAATCCTACGCCTGCATGAGACTCTTACTAACTTTGCTTAATGCTGAGCAGTATTTACAGCAAGTTTTTCAAATCGTGATAATCAAATACGGTTTTAATGATCATTTAAACATGAAAGGGTAATACTAACCATCTGGATGTTTATCGTCAAACTGGTAACCAATTCATCCCTATGCTTGACACTTTTTTTGTCATGATCTGAGTGCCCAAAAAACCCATGCTGAATGATCACTATGTCGTAATTACAACGGGAAACTCTGAATTTACTCAGTGGGAGGCTTGTCATTTAAAGAATCATGGTGGAAGATATGAAAATATACTTCTCTTTTAGTCAGGTTATGTGTGACCAACTTACCCATCATTCTCTGTGGCAACACGATAATGACAGAAAGCACTAATAAAAACATGTAAAACATCACACACCATTTTGTTGTTCTGGTGATCAAACGTTTCCTGTCTTTGTCTATAACTGAAGAAAGAAATGTGACAATCAGAGTCACTCAGTTACAGCATAAAAAAAGTGTTCCTTTTTTCAGAAGAGATTAGAAGAACACTGCTG
>NW_015628594.1:0-472 GCF_001515625.1 Sinocyclocheilus rhinocerous
CATTTGAACTTTCTATTCAGCACTTCAACTGTTTTTCATATTTATGATAAAAAGAAATATGTAGCACCAAATCAGTATGTTAGAATGATCTCTGAAGGATCCTGTGACACTGAAGACTGGAGTAATGACTACTGAAAATTCAGCTTTGACGTCACAGGAAAAAAAATACATACTAAAATAGAAATTTTAAATTTCAGTAGGCTAATTTTTCGCATTATAATTGTTTTACTGTATTTCTAATTTTTTTAATGCAGCTTTGGTGTTTACGTAAAGTAAATATTTATTGTGGGAATTTTAAAGAACGCAAAGATGCACAAACCCAAATATTTTGTGACTTTTGGGGCATTATAACAGAATCTGCCAGTCTGACGCTTCACAAGTGCGCCTCCGAATCACTAGAAGGCGGTACAGAGCAACTGAACAACGAACGCGACGAACAAAAGAAGAACTTCCTCTTCCGCCTGATTTTCAT
>NW_015628595.1:0-891 GCF_001515625.1 Sinocyclocheilus rhinocerous
AATAATGATCTTTAAAATAGCATCATATGACCCCTTTAAGGTAAAATCCATAATTCATAATTCTTGTTAGTAGAAGGAGAATGCAGTCCTCTAACAATGGAGATGGTTCTTGAATTTGCTTCAGGAGCATCAGCCGTGCCTCCACTGGGGTTTTCTCAACCTCCCCAAATCCAGGTTCTACATGGAACTTCAGACTACAAACGAATATATCCTGAGGCCAATACGTGTCTAATAATACTCAGACTGCCACTTCACAACAGCTATGATGACTTCAAAACATACATGACTGATGGGATACTGCAGGCTCCAACCTTTGGCGTTTCCTAAGAATGACTCGTGACATGCAGCCCCAGCATTGTCTTCAGTTCTTCATTTGGTGGGACCCAATTGAAAACATTGTTAATGGCTGTTGTGTCTTGTTTAAGTGACTCATAAGGATTAAATTGTGTGTTGTTTGGAGACTAATTTACTTAATCTGTTTGTCACTTTGATACATTTCTTCTGAAGTCATCTATAGCTTCTAGATCTATTGTTAAACTGGTTTTCTGTTCAGTTCTCAAAGTTTAGGAGAAGTGTGTGTATATATAAAATGACTCTACAACAGTTAATTTTTCTATGCTGGAGTTCTGAAAACTTTTTTTTATTCCAGTCACTTATACCTATTGTTAACAAACTGGTTCTGTTCTTTCAGGTTAGGGGATGTATAAAAAATGTCTGATTTCTTTTTATAAGCAGAGACAGGTAGTGTTTTAAAAAACCTTTCTAAAAGCAATGGCTTTAAAGAACTACAATGCAGTTATTGTTTTATTGCAAAAAAAATGTTTGATTAAAAAGTCATGGTTACAAGTGAACAAATAAAGTCATGAATTTTAACTAGCATGCAGTACGGTA
>NW_015628596.1:0-223 GCF_001515625.1 Sinocyclocheilus rhinocerous
ATGGATTTATGCACTTTATCTTGCTTCAAAATCTCAGGACCCATTCACTGCCATTATAAACCGCTTTTATGATATATTTATTTACTTTATCTTGATTTATAATGACAGTGAATGGGTACTGAGATTTTGAAGAACTTTTATGATGGATTTATGCACTGTATTTTGCTTCAAAATCTCAGCACCCATTCACTGACATTATAAAGCACTTTTATGATGGATTTAT
>NW_015628596.1:384-511 GCF_001515625.1 Sinocyclocheilus rhinocerous
ATGATGGATTTATGCACTGTATTTTGCTTCAAAATCTCAGCAACCATTCACTTTTATTATAAAGCGCTTTCATGATGGATGAATTTTGCTTCAAAATCTCAGCACCCATTCACTTTTATTATAAAGC
>NW_015628597.1:0-1236 GCF_001515625.1 Sinocyclocheilus rhinocerous
TTTCTATTATCAAAAACCTTTGTATTCTAGTGTAATTATTTTTCAGTTCCATGTAGAGAGGAGCGACGGGGGAAAAATCGACACACAGGACGGAAAAAAATCCTCGCTTTTTCGTGTCGCGAATATTCGTGCCTGGTGTGAATAGCCCCATAGGGATCTATTGATTTAATTCAAAAGCGTCATCGTGCCGAATTTTCATGTTCAGTGTGAAAAGGCCTTAAGAGTTAATCAGAAATGTTTAACTCCAATTGTTACTTTTTCCGGAGTGCCTCAGGGTTGTGTGAGTTCACCGTTCCTTTTTACTCTTTATACAGATGATTGTAAAACTGATATCAAAAATACATCCTCATTACTAATTATAAATGAAAAGAAGACAAAGGAAATTATTTTTGATCTCTCAGAGTATAGGTATCAAAAACAAGTGACTATATATAATATTCAGATTGAACAAGTGTCTTCCTATAAAAATCTGGGTGTCTGTGTGAATGCTGCTTTATCATGGAGTGCACATATAGACTATCTTTGTTGTAAGGTACAACAATGTATCTATTTTCTTAGAAGTCTAAGGTCATTTGGAGCAAATAAGCAGATCTTGTTGTTGTTGTTTCAATCTGTAATAAAGAGTGTTGTGCAATATGGAATATGTGCATGCATGGTATAGTTGTCTCTCTGTTCATCACAAAGCTTGACTCGCTAGATTGCTCTCTATTTGTTCTAAAATTGTAGGCCAAGTGCTTGAGACAAGTTTTCAAGATCTGTGTACAAAAAAAATGTTGGTCTTGTCAGGAAAAATTATGTCTGACCCTTCTCACATTTTGTATGAGGAATATCAATTTTTGCCTTCAAACACAAGGCTTAGAGTTGCGTATGCTAGATTGAACAGATTATGTAAATCTTTTGTTTATCAGTCTGTAAAATTAATCAATCAGAATTGGGGGTCTAAGTAGGCCTCTGGGCTCTGGAAAATAGAAAGGACTATACTAATGCACTGTAGCTGTGTGTTTATGTATTTATATTGTTGTTGTTTTTTGTATTAAGTTGTGTCTATTGTACTGTTTGGTTATTAATTGGTGTGGAAGTGTATTAATGTGAGACAGTACACGCTGTGAGATGCAAGACCATTTGTGGAAGAGATTCCAACAATAAAGTGTAATTGTGTTGAATTGAATGTACAGTTAGCCGGTCATAATTTTGATGTGTGTCTGTAGATGATCTGACTGTTGATGTGTGTGTTCT
>NW_015628598.1:0-675 GCF_001515625.1 Sinocyclocheilus rhinocerous
AATTCTAAATAATAAACAAAAAATATTATTGAACAAAAATATGTTCAGTTACATAAACTCTTTTTCTCCAGCAGTGCTTCTGAAAGTTGCTCTAAGAGCAAGTTATTTATTTTTCATTGGCTCAAGTTAAAACATATAGATGTGAATCATTACCCTACATTTTTTTAATTGGATGAAAGAAACATTTGTTTCAGTGTAACAAGAAGAAGAAGAATGATGATGATGATGATGAAGTAATTTTATTCTGATTTCTATTACACTAAAATGACGAACTCCTGAAAATATGTCCTGAGAAATATGACACAACAGTGTAAATATGACATTATTTGACACTAACAACAGTATATTTGTCTGTATCTGTGTGTGATTCGTGTTGAACTGACAGAAACACAGAGAGTCTCTGAAACATCTTCATCCCGATGATCTGAAAATAGGAAACTGATATTCAACTTCCTGAAGCTGAGATTCTCTGGAGTTCAGATTAAAACACACACTTTCACATCATTACACACTCACTGTGTGTACTAATGTGTGTGTGTGTGTGTGTGTGTGTGTGAGTTTAATGTTTAATGTGACAGAGACACTGAAGAGTTGTTATAATAAAGTCTAAATCCAGCGTGTAGAGGTTGAGTGAATGTGTGTAAGTGTGTGAGTGTGTGAGTGTGTGTGAGTTTA
>NW_015628599.1:0-1402 GCF_001515625.1 Sinocyclocheilus rhinocerous
TGTGTTTGTTTTATTTCTATTTAACTTAAATTTATATCTATTTCAATTTTAGTTTTAGTAATTTTAGGACTTGCCAGGGCAGCATTTCTATTTTTGAGTTTTTCATCTATTTTTTCTAATGTTCTTGTTTTTCAAATATTTAATTTTATTTTATTTTAATTTATTAGGTTTATTTCAATTAAGGAAAATTATTTTTAATAGTGTTAGTTAACAATAACAACAGTGATATACAGTATACTACTGTATGACTATTTATATATTATTATTGTATATAATAATTTTTTTTACTGTTTTGAGTCATTTGGGTTTTTTAATTTAAGCATTACAGTGTCAAGCTGTTTTTACTCTAATCATTTTAATGTATTTCCTGCTTTATCAGTTTGCGTCCATAAAGTTAAAAAAAACATAAAAGATTATCAAAAAGAGGCATTTGACATGGTTATTTAATATATATGTTTTTAAATATACAATAAATCTAAGAATACAATTTGTAATTTTTAATTTATGTGCTTTTTTTTTTATTATTATTAGTTTTGTATAAAAGCCACATGAGACTTGAGTGCTACAATGATTTTACCATGATTAAGAAGTGTTGTTTAAACATTTACCCTCTTGACCTCTTGGTAAATTCATTGTAGTTTACCACCTCATTTGCCTTAATGATTTTATAAGGAAGCAACAGCAACATGCCAAACATAAATTTTACCTTGACTGTTTTTGCTCACAAACTCACCTTGTTTTTGTCTCTTCAGGTTCACCCTCGGCGGAGCGGTCCGGTTCTGTGTAATGGAGGAAGCTCCATGGCCGCAGTGGTGGGGAATCCTCGGCTGCCGCCGTCAGTGATGGACCGCTGGCTCTGGGGTCCGATGCCCACGGCTGAGGAGGAGGCTCACATGGTGGCCGATCTCCTGGGCTGCCAGCCGCTGGCCGGTCCCGCCGCCACCAAGGAGCGGGTCATGAGCGCCCTGATGCAGGCCGAGTGCGCCCACTTCGCCACGCACATCTCCTGGAAGCTGGCGGCTCTGGTCCTCACGCCCAGCCAGGACAGCGGCTCCGGACCGGTGGCGGCGGCTCCCAGCGGAGGAGCAGGAGGTGAAGAGAGCGGAGTCAAATCCAACTACACCATCCCGGAGAGTCTGCGCGTGCCGGACGACGCCAGCGATGCCGAAAGCATCTGTGACAGCCCGCCGCTGCAGGAGTTCCTGCTCACCGCAGCCGACATCCTTGACCTCAGACTGCCCACAAAACTAGTTGTGCTGGGGTCAGTAGACCAGTGATATTTCAGTATCATTGAGATACTGTTGTATTTTTTAATAATAGTTTGAATTAGTATTTTTTTTTTTTGTCATTTTAATTTTAGTTAATGTTTTAGTAATTTGGCTGTGTTGGTGTGTTATGTCTG
>NW_015628600.1:0-590 GCF_001515625.1 Sinocyclocheilus rhinocerous
GCAAAGTACAATATCCACACCGGTGCGGTGACTGACTGCCACAAATACTCCTAAAAATATTAGATTCATCCACGCTGGAGCCGTGCCGCCGCACAACCCAGGCAAGGAAGATAATTCCGCACACAGCTGCAATTGCAGGTTTTCAAACAGAGATGGCGACAAAGAGGCAAAACTTACAGACTGCAGCTTTAAATGTGACTCATATAAAATATATTACATGCATGCACAGTTCTAAGGCAGCTTTAATCGCATTTTTGGTAACTTCCATGATTTAACTGACCACGGCATTGCATGCACGTAGTTTATTTCGCGCTTTGATATGAAAGGATACAGGCTACAGCGTGCAATTGAAGAGCACGCGCTGCGAGCACAGTATCATTTCCGTATGCTCACTTGACTCGCGCCTGGCGCTGAAGTGAAGTGGAGCACGCGTCTGAAACATCTCCCATTCTCAGTCATTCTGCGACTGAATAAATGCACTTCTTTGTCAAGAGAAAAAAGTGACAGAAGCAGCAGTTGTGAGTCGCGTAGCCAACCCTTAGCCCTGCCCCTGCGTTAATTGCGTTAAATATTTTTAACGTGTTAAACTG
>NW_015628601.1:0-521 GCF_001515625.1 Sinocyclocheilus rhinocerous
CAAATCTCAGTATTAGCCAGATGTCTTTTTTATGCTGCTGAACCACAGAACATGTTATTAATGAAATACTTATTAATGTGCTTAAAGAAAATGACATTCAGTTGAAGCGTTTCTGAAAGTTTCTGATGAGTTGCTGGTTCACACTGGGAGATGAAAAACAAAGTCTTTAACTTATTTTCTGGGCTGATATTATATTTTTCAATAATATAATATATTACAGTATATTATATTATTCCCTCTATAGGACTAATTGTGAATTTACAGCTTAAAAAATAATTGACTTTATATTTTACATATATTTAGGTGTAAAATCATTTTCCAAAATTTTTTTTCTCAATCTGACCTTTGACCTTTTTTTTTAGGGATCCGTCATTTATAACTGACGTTGTCCCATTCACACACAATCAAATGCTTTTTCACTATCTAAAAATAAGTTTTAGATTTCTTGTGCTGCTATATTTGATTTGGAACTCACCTGTGAAAATGTCTAAAACTTGACACAAATTCGGATGCAATTTCAC
>NW_015628602.1:0-596 GCF_001515625.1 Sinocyclocheilus rhinocerous
AGTTCAGCTCATGAAAAATGGGGGCAAAAACAAAAGTGTTGCATTCATAATTTTGTTCAGTGTATATATATGTATGTACCAAGAGCTCCTTAAAAAAGGACAACAAATTCCTTGCGTGTTTGCACACACTTGGCGAATAAAGCTAATTCCGATTCTGATATTCAACATATGACTCCGAGCTGCCGAGCCATTGGTTAGTTTTTAATACACTGCATGGACCAATGGCTGTGCAGTTACACTGCGTGATTGAAAAAGGCTTCAGTATTCTGAGAAAAAGGAGTTTTCCCCAAAGCGTCTTAAGCAAGACGCCGTACTCGTTCCCGTATCTCAGGGAACCGAGGTTATGTTAGTAACCGAGTATGTTTTCCAGAGCCTCAAACGCTAAAATAGTTATATCACTTCGGTTCACAGTGCTTATATTTTAGTTGGTCTTCGACCTGAAGTCTGCAGTTATTATTATTTATTTCAGTTGTTGCGTGTGAGAACATTGACCGTGCTCTGTGAATGTAAGACCGCGGTCAAGCCAGCCGTCACCTGGATTTTGCTGCACATCTGTTTGTGGAATTACGGTGTTGCGATACATTAAGCTTCCAAAA
>NW_015628603.1:0-596 GCF_001515625.1 Sinocyclocheilus rhinocerous
TCGTCTTCGTTGACGAAATTAACACTGATGTCAAGGCATTCATCCAGTTTTTGTACTTAGAACGCTATAGTGAATAGGATTCATTTTTTCCGCATCTCATTCAACGCCTCCATCGCTAATTCTAAAACATAATTTTCGACCTAGTAATGGAGGCTTGAGCCATTGATAGCAGACTAATGCAGTTAATAATGAATTTATTAGACAGACAGACAGAGAGAGAGAGAGATTAACAGTTAATAATGAATTTATTAGACAGACAGACAGACAGAGAGATTAAGCACGTGATTTACCTCTCTGAGTCTCTGCGTCTCTCATCAGTGTTCGGCAGCAGCATCTCTATTAACAGTGAAACTTTATGTTCATTTTCTTCAAGAACAGCACCGTTGTTACCTCGCTTGTGAGAAATTCAAGTTTTAAGCTTAGCTTTAAGTTTCTAAGCAATTTTACTGACAAAATCATCAGAGTAGCGCTAACAATGTTAGCATGTGTGCGTTTCTTTACTAGGGTGTCTACTAGCTATGCGTCTGTAAAGTGAAGTGACATGTGGCCCATATGGTGTCCCATACTCAGAATCTGTGCTCTGCATTTAACCCATC
>NW_015628604.1:0-444 GCF_001515625.1 Sinocyclocheilus rhinocerous
TGGCATTACTGTATAGAAGAACAACATGTAATTGTCACAGTTTTAAGAGTTATAATAGTAAAATATTGACCGCATACTGTTGTCCTCTCAGAATTAACAGGACACAACCTGGTGGTGGTCGCCCACGTGTTTTGACTGACCAGCAGGAGTTAGCTGTGGTGGAAATGGTCAGGGCAAGGAATGACATACGGCTGTCTGAAATCAAGCAGGCTATTGAGAACAGCAATGACACCTTTGCCAATGTGCCGTCAATTAGCCTTCCAACTATTGCCCGCCTTTTGAAGAAGCACCAGGTTTCTATGAAACAAATTTACTTGGTGCCTTTTGAGAGAAACAATGCCCGGGTGAAACAACTGCGTTCAGAATATGTTCAGGTACAACACTAAATTGGTGTACTGTATGACATGCAATTTACAGTACTGACTAACAATGTCAACTATTATT
>NW_015628605.1:0-463 GCF_001515625.1 Sinocyclocheilus rhinocerous
ATGTATTATCCCTCACGAACAAATATTACGTCTGATGTTTGCATATGTATTAGTGTACCATTACGACATTCTTCACGAATAAATTTGACGTCTGACGTTTGTATACGTTGGGATATACGCATACAAACGTCAGACGTCATATGTATTCGTGAAGGACGTCGTAATGGTACACTGTCATATACGCATGTAAACGTCAGACGTTATATTTGTTCGTGAGGATAATGCATTGCTACGTTGTGTGTGATGTCAGCCTTATGTCATGATTTTTTTTCTCTCTTTAGTTTAACGGTCTTTCTCGGGTAGAAACCAACAGCTTCATGGCTCTTAGAAATTTTTTAGCACACTACCAAAGGACCTATTCTGACTGCCTGCAGCTGGCTTCTTCTAACCACACTTTTATATATTTTTATTATATTTTAAATAACACATTTTAGAGCTGTAATGACAATACCGTGATATTTTT
>NW_015628606.1:0-992 GCF_001515625.1 Sinocyclocheilus rhinocerous
CAATCTGTTCTACTGTCTGAATGAACTGAACGATCAAACTCTGGTGAACGAGATTCAGACTCAACTTAACAAAGGAAGTCTCTCATCTGCTGATCTTTCTCCTGCCCAGTGGTCTGCTGTGGCCTTTGTGTTGTTGACATCAGAGAAAGAAATGGAGGCGTTTGAGCTTCAGAAATTCAAGAAATCAGACGAGTGTCTCATTCGACTATCACCAGTCATAAAAACCTCCAAAAAAGCTTTGTTAGTAATTTGTCACATTTTGCACTCATCTTAAAAACACATTTATCAATAACCCTCTATGATTCATTTTTTGAATCATATACCGTCTGCAAGTTAATTCTAAACAACACGCCAAAGTTATTCTTTCTATATAGTTTAATTGAATATAATGTGAGAATGCTTTATATTATGCACTTCAAACAAATACATAAACATATAGTGTAATGTGGCCCTGACAGGTGCTCTGGCAGATGTGTGCTGTATAATGCATTTGGAGATTTTTTTTTTCCTCAGTGTATAACTTACATACACTTGCAGTTAAATGTATAAATGTAAATTTCAGAAAATTCTGCAAGTATTTGCATTTTGCATAAAAGTTCTTCCTGACAGCAAGTATTTGTTGAACTTCACAGATGTCATTAACCCTTAAATGCATGAATGTTTCGCCAATCATTCTTACATATTCGGGTCTTTAGCGACCCGGACCTAAATATCCAGCACGGATGGATTGCTAACTGCTGCAATAGCAAAAGAATACTCTCTTGATATTTTAAGAACAATTACAGAAGAAAAAAATAAAGCATATTTCGTTACCTTTTGAAACTTAAAAGGATTGAATTTGAGCAGATGATTTTACCATCGCCGTCATCGTCAGAGCACACTTCCACAGTACATTCAGCATCTGCCTCATATTCACGATCTTAAGCATTTTCTTCAAAACTATCATTTTCAATGACTTATATTCAATATTTTTATTACTGGCAGCTTATTCA
>NW_015628606.1:1171-1435 GCF_001515625.1 Sinocyclocheilus rhinocerous
GTCACGTCATTATTGTGTATGTATGAAACACACCTTGAGGAAAAAAGATGCATTGCACGTATTGAGTCATCAGATATGTAAATATAGTTGCGCAGAAAAAAATACTTAAAACATTTACTTACCTCGGGTCTCTAGCGACCCTATACACTTTTTACAAATAATTAATCAGAAAACGGCCATTCTTTTATATTTTACTATTTTTTCTTCTAATATTGTTTCTAATGAATAGATTGAGGAATACTAAGAAAGTTGATGTTTAACTTT
>NW_015628607.1:0-944 GCF_001515625.1 Sinocyclocheilus rhinocerous
TATATTTATTGTGACTACTGAAATTTGCTGACGTCGCTCTCCGCGCTTCCGCTCGCAGCGGTCTGTCATGCCACATCAAAGAGCGTCAAAACGGCATTTATGGATTTAATTTCCTGATAAAATAGACATATTTTTAAGGATGAGATTTTGTTTCTTATCGAAAAGATCAAAACACAAACCTTACGATTACAGAATGTAATGTATAGTAATAAAGTATAGTGAAGATTTATTCACGGCTATGAATTGAAACGGATTAAGTTCCGCACGTGCAGTGGTTAAAATGACACTGTATTTGTTCGGTACAATTTTCGGTACGAATAAGTGTACCATTACACCCCTAGAAAACATTTAAAACACCAAAACTGCACTTACCTGAATAAGAATGTGTCTGGGCAAAGGCTGTTGTTGTAAATAGGGAGCTTTTTCATCATCTTCTTCTATTTTAACGGTGATTGAAAGAGGAAGTAGGGCGGGAAATAACGGCTATATTTTCAAAATTTCAGTAATCCACCAATAGGAATAAGGAAAGACACAAAGCAACCAATAGCATTGTTGAATGGGCTGAGATGTGGACCGCCACTGACCTGCCAGCAGTGTATATGTGTTTTTCCAAATAAAAGCCAAATGTTAACATATTCCATGGTGTGCCATAGCTAAGCCACATATGGCTCTCAGTTGTGTGCTATCATCTGGACCATATACCTCAAAAAAAATTATCATCCAAAAGAAAATTCCCTCCAATTCTAAATCCATGCAAAACATATACGGTTAAAGTTCGGCCCATATGTGCTCAGCATGGCCGGACTTACCATTGGGCTTGAGTGGGCTGCAGCCCATGGGCCCCGCCTTGTAGGGGCGCCTTTGCCCGTTTACGTTTGTTTGATTTGTTCGTATATGATCTACCGGGGTGGCAACCGCCACCCTGAGAAAAAGCTGTGCCACCC
>NW_015628608.1:0-1171 GCF_001515625.1 Sinocyclocheilus rhinocerous
ACACTTTTTGACCGACGACATAGACGGGAGGCCTCGACCGGTGGCGATCAGCTTTGGCCTTGGTGTGCGCCCCCACCTGGAGGAGGGTCTGTCTGGCCCTGCTCCAGGTGCGTCGACACCTCTGGACAAATGCGTGGGCAGAGGGAACCGCGACTTCGGATTCCAGACTGGGAAAAATAGGTGGCTGGTACCCTAAACTACACTCAAACGGAGACTAAATCTGGTTGCTACCGTGTGTTTTGAGTTTGAGCTCCGTCAAGTTAATTCTTTGTCGTCTAATTTTCTATTTTAAAATCAATTTTATACACCATCATTTGTGCGTACTCAACCCATGAAAGCTGCTGACTCCAAGAGGATGGTTTCTGAGAGACCAAACATCGCAATATACGTTCTAGGTCTTGGTTGGCTCTCTCGGTCTGACCATTACTCTGGGGATGATACCCAGAAGAAAGACTAACCGTCGCCCCCAACAAATGACAAAATTCACTCCAAAATTTAGAGACAAACTGAGGCCCCCTGTCAGAGACCACGTCCGTCGGGAGGCCATGAATGCGAAAAACGTGGTCAATGACAGCAACCGCTGTCTCTCTGGCAGACGGTAATTTAGGCAGAGGGATGAAATGAGCAGCCTCCGAGAACCGGTCCACCACGGTCAAAACCACCGTGTTTCCACTTGAGGGCGGGAGACCTGTGACGAAATCTAGCGAAATGTGGGACCAGGGTCTCGTGGGAACTGACAGCGGCTGAAGGAGTCCAGAAGGGGGTCGATTGGAAGTCTTAGAAACGGCACAGACAGAGCAAGCCAAAACAAAACATCGTATGTCACGAGCCATAGATGGCCACCAGAACCGTTGTTTAATAAGAAACATAGTACGACTCACCCCAGGATGACAAGCCACCTTGGAACAATGACTCCATCGAATGACATCGGACCGTAAAGTCTCTGGCACAAACAAACGACCCGGTGGGCATCCGGGCGGAGGCGTTACCCCTTGAGAGGCCGTGCGGACCTTCGATTCAATCTCCCATGTGACTACAGAAACAAAAATCTTCTGTGGCACAATGGGCTCGAGAGAAGACGGGCGCTCCAAATGGTCAAAAATACGGATGGGCTCGAGGCGCTCTGAATGGTCAAAAATACGGGATAACGCATCGGGCTTGATGTTCTTGG
>NW_015628609.1:0-475 GCF_001515625.1 Sinocyclocheilus rhinocerous
TGCGCTCTGTGACTCCGTGTTGCTTCAAGCGCATCATTCTGCGCATGGGATGCACATAAGAGCGTTGTGCCGCTCAGTATAGGAGCCTTTCATCATGTTATAATACTTTCTTGTTGTCTTATCTATCATATGTTGCTGCCTCATCATTACGGTGCTATACATTTAAAAGAAATGTCTTTTAATTTTATAGTATATTAATTAATATATAAATATATTAGGCTACTTGTTTATCATGAATGTATTTTACAACAATACAAACAGCAATGTTTAACATTTAACCAGATTTAGCCCTACACTTACTCACTTTTATTTGTTCCCCACTAGGGTTGGGCCAATAGACGATGCCATTGTCCATCGCCGATGACTGATAGACATCACGATGTTGAGCCAGCATCGTGATTCCACCCCTGCAATCCGCCGCATCCCAATGCCGTGTTTGGAAAGAAAATGACGTGTACTACGGAACCCCTAAAGA
>NW_015628610.1:0-906 GCF_001515625.1 Sinocyclocheilus rhinocerous
ACAATATTAAACTTCTTCTGTTCAACAATTTCATTAACAAGATCACGCTTAGAGCTGTCCCTCCCACCATTAATGTTTAGAGAACCTATCTTTAAAGTTTCCATACACACAGAAAAAGTTAAGATTAGGACACAAAGCAAGAGGAAAAAGCAAAGAAAAGACACCGTGTGATGCATTGTATATTATTATATTAAACGTTTTACAATACACGACTTTTGGCCTTCTTTTTTTTCCTATCCATTTCTTTACATTTTCTTATAGTGGTCAGATGCTTTCTCAACCTAAAGCGCTTCTTCTCACTAAGCTCATCAATTCCAACGTTTCTCTGATAAAAGGTAACAGACTCAACAAATTTGTCTACATCAGGAAAGAATTCTTTTATATTAACCTGTTTGCCATAGGTTTCATCCAGAAAACTGTTGATCTCTTCTAAGCTATACAATGAGTCTTTGTTAAAGCCTCCTGAAAAATCAGCTCGAACTGAGCCGAGTACAGCTTCCTGTGAATTACCATAATCACACTGGGAATCTTCCTGCGACTCAAAATCATCAGACAACACATCCTCCATTTCCTCATTATTTACAACATCATAGCACAATTGTCCTTGACTTGCTTCTTTTACACACTCCTTATTTTCCAACTTTTTAGCTCCACTAGTACTAGGGACTGCTTCATCAGTTTCAACATCACACACTATACCGTTTGCACTAACACCAGATTCCACATTTACTGCCACCTCACCATCAGCACAAACAGCATTAGAAACTGAGGGAACAAACTCGATATCTTCAGCAGATAACACAGCATCAGCATTAACAGCACTCACCTCAACAATTGGAACAACGTCCTCACGAACTGCCTCAGCCAGATCTTCGGTGTTATCTGAAGCATCAACCCTTGATCCTG
>NW_015628611.1:0-884 GCF_001515625.1 Sinocyclocheilus rhinocerous
CCTCTGTCTGTCTATCTATCTATCTATCTATCTATCTATCTATCTCAGACATGTTCACAAGTCTCTGAGGTCCAAGTCAACTCTCAAGTCTTTAAAGTGGAGTCCAAGTCACGTCTCAAGTCTTTGTTCTATTTATTAGCAACAGTTCCCATACAAACAAACTAAGGCATGTCTGTGCTCTTTTTCAATTTAAAATTAGTCAACCACAGTATTTTAAACACAACACAATCCTAACAAAGAGGCTGCATACTTGCAGCATAAGAAGATTTTAATCTACATTGGATTGTATAATTTCGAAATTTAAAGCAAAAACAAAATGTTCTGACTTTAGTTTTGTGAAAATATTCTACATAAAACATCTGCACTAAGCAAAACAGCAGACAGGCTGAATTAGAATGCAGAGTCACGCTCTGCCAGCAGGTGGTGTTTAAACATCATTTCCTTGGTTGCTGCTGTAAACAAAGCAGCGCTGCGGTTATGAACACTACTTTATTATGCATTATACAGAGGCAAGATAAAAAGAAAATACCATCTAAAATTGTCTAAAGACAGCCAGTTCCCCTCAGAGATACATTCATATAAACTCCCATACCAAATGACTTGTGTTTTTTACGAGTCTCATGAGTCACGAGTCCAAGTCAAGTATGGAGTCAGCTGTTCAGGAGTCCAAGTCAAGTCCCAAGTCTTTATTTATGTGACTTAAAGGGTTAGTTCACCCAAAAATGAAAATTAGCCCATAAATTACTCACCACAGTATATATATATATATCTGACAGGTGAAACCTTCAACTCATTAAGTTTTCAGATCGGATTGGAAGCACAACACTGAGCAGGATTGTTATGGAGAACTGTGCAGCCCAAACTTCTGTACTACGTGACGAATA
>NW_015628612.1:0-608 GCF_001515625.1 Sinocyclocheilus rhinocerous
TTGGGACAGGAAAGCAGAAGTCTTTGATCATTTTCAACCATACAAGGTTAATGTCAAAAGAGCTATTCTGTACTCTATTGGCAATGTGTCATGCAAAGAAAATTCAGAAGAAAGTAAAAAAGATAATTCAAACTAAAGTCTCACATAGCCAGATCTATATATTATATAGTCTAACATGTACTACAGTGTAATTTGAATGACCTCATCTGTTGACTTGACGCCGGTGGATTGCAGAGCTGGAGCAAACATGTCCATATCAGGATCATCAGATGGTTTCTTAACGGCTGGTTTCTCACCGCTGTCATCTCTGTTGTGTGTTTATTTTGTTTTTGAGAGGAAAGCGTGCAGCGCATTTACATATTCATCTAAACGCCACTCTCATCAGAATGGATGGCGTCTGGATGTTTGTTAACAGTATGTCACTGCCAGGGCCGACGCGTGCCTATAGGTGAGCAGTTGCCTAGGGTGGCAAAAAGGACAGAGATTTAACTTATGTTATTGGACATCTGTTTGGAATTATTGCAGTTGTATCAACAAGTTCTTACCCCATTAGTTATTCCAAATATAAATGAACTTTCCTTCATATTAGTGCCGCTCCCGCCACTTCC
>NW_015628613.1:0-617 GCF_001515625.1 Sinocyclocheilus rhinocerous
AGTGTATTGTATTTATAACATTTTATTTTGTCATTCATTCTTTTGCATTTTTATCATTTTGTATTGTCTTAAGTTGTCCAAGTTGATAAAATTTTTATTTTTCTTAATTAATAAAAGCTGTATGTATGGATTGCCATTTTGTTGTCTATTAGATGTATATATGTAGTCGTTTAATAGCGGTCTAATTGATGACTAGTCTATAAATGGGCTATGATTAGACGTCTATTAGATTTTCACTGACAGCCCAAATTTAGCCTTGTTTGTTCCTAGACGTCTAGGCTATATTTAGACGTCTAATAGACGTCTTTTAAACGCAAAATTGCTTGCTGGGATGGCTCCCGTGAAAGGAATTAAATGTAAATTTACATATGCAGCCTCTTATCTGCCGGCCTATATAGTTTGCATCATCAGTAAGATCTGAATTTGGTCTTTTAATAGCTGTCAATGCGTTAGTGCACTGAGCCGCGTAATGTGTTTTCTTTTCTTTAACAGATTTCTGAGGGAAGCGTTATAATAAATAACGAATAGATATTTATTAATTATTAAAAGTTATTATTATTATTATTATTATTAAACCTTGAGCGTTCGTTCATATTCTACATCTGCTTAACTGTCGA
>NW_015628614.1:0-256 GCF_001515625.1 Sinocyclocheilus rhinocerous
GTATTCCCAGGCAGTCTCCCATCCAAGTACTAAACAGGCCCAACCATGCTTAGCTTCCAGGATCAGACGAGATCAGGCGCAGACAGGGTGGTATGGCCAAAAGCGGGGACTAGCCCAAAGAGTGGGCTATTTAAAGATCAGCCACTCTATAAGTCAGTGTATTAGATAAGTAGTAAAGAAAACGCTAAAGCTTACAGCACCTGGAATTTCCAGGCGGTCTGACATCCAAGTACTAACCAGGCCCGACCCTGCTTAG
>NW_015628614.1:309-493 GCF_001515625.1 Sinocyclocheilus rhinocerous
AGCTTACAGCACCTGGTATTCCCAGGCGGTCTCCCATCCAAGTATTAACCAGGCCAACACTGCTTAGCATCCGAAATCAGAAAAGATCGGACGCAGACAGGGTGGAATGGCCGTAAGCGGGGACTGCGCCAAAGAGTTTGGATATTTAAAGATCAGCCACTCTATAGGCCAGTGTATTAGATAA
>NW_015628615.1:0-518 GCF_001515625.1 Sinocyclocheilus rhinocerous
GATGACTTTCCTGCCCAGTGAACACTGAGATCAATAACACTGTAAGAAAAAAACTCTTACTAGGATTCAGGAATTATTTTTTGCAGCTCAGTGTCTATAACAGTATTCATAAATTAAATTACAGATACAGATACAGTATAATTCAACAATGAACTTTTGGGAAAAAATCATTTTCATTTTACTACTGTAAAGTAATCTTGCAGTAGATGAAAAGCACTAGAAAAGTTCAAATACCAAAGAATTGTATGAACTTGGCATGCACCACAATACAGTAGCCTACAGTAAAAAATAAAATAAAATAAGTAAATTTAGCATCCTCTGCACATTTGGCCAAATTATACAGTACTATAGCAGTTTCTTGGTCTCCTGACACACTAGCTATATCTCTAGGCAGTAATTTCTCAGTTCTGCAAAAATGCAGTTCACATAAAAAATGGTTACAAATAAAATTTGACAGTCACACGTAGTAGGCCTACACATAAAAATGGTTACAAATAAAATTTGACAGTCACACGCTT
>NW_015628616.1:0-510 GCF_001515625.1 Sinocyclocheilus rhinocerous
TACAGCATTTACTAGTTACCATATCAACATTATACAGAGAAAAAAAGTGCGCCAAAATTCAAAAGTCGTTTGAAGATATCGCTGAACATTTATTTTACCATAGTAACATTATATTTCTGGCTTAAGTAAATTTTTCATCTCAGTTTTTATCACTCATTTAAAATGAGACAAATCTGCTATTATTTTAATCTCCAATCTGTTATTTATCAGTTTAAATTATTTTTTAATGCTTCGCTAACTATCAGAAGACAGTAACCAGTTTTAAATTCCAGTTGCGCAGATGGGGTATGTTGTAACACTGCGATACAATGTGCCCTGCCATGCTATGACATTAGTGATGTAATTCACACTATTTACTTTAATACATTTTAATGATAAACGACGAGAAACAGGTGAATAAAGACTGACAGTCAATGTTTAATGTTAAGAAATTATTATTTCAAGACATGTAAAGCATTTTTGGCTCGTTTATGTGCGCCGTCCCAAGCTTGGTTTCAATGCGTTCATTGT
>NW_015628617.1:0-1258 GCF_001515625.1 Sinocyclocheilus rhinocerous
GTTATATAATTTATCATTTGAATTATACAAGAAGAACACCAATAACCTTCGGGTAATCAAAAAAAAAAGTTTTATTCATTAGCCTACATCAGATCAGATTTTTTTTCTTCAAGAAACAGGCAGACTCGAATAAAGCAATACAGAAGCGAACAATAAACTATAGAAAGGGCAAAACAAAAATTTTATAATTAATCCAAATTTTGAACAATTATGAGTAACAGTAGGATAAAACGTCTAAATATGATATATTGATCGCCGTCAGTCTCCGTCTCTCATGGCATGTAATGCTTCTTATACCTCTTCAGCATTCATAAATTGCCTTCTTTTACTCATTTTGTCTTTATTTATGAAAGTGATAACTGCTAATTCAGTGAGTGAAAGGTGTTGTCTAGCAATGTACTATGTTAAAACATAAGCAGCACGAAAATGACAGCGTGATCCAGGCATTATATAGCGGGTAAATTTGACACGTGCTGGCGCTTATAGGTATAAATGCCCCGTTTTTTTAATCTGGTTTTATCTAAACAGTTTTTAACAACAGGGGATTGTAAATCACACAATTTTAGTAAAAGTCAGTGACTGGGAGACTTGAATGTTTTATTAAAAATATTTTATGTACGTTTTAAAAACAGCCACGGGTAAAATTAAAAATTCGGCTCTAGTGTTAAATCCCTAAATGATGTCTTTGCATTTTAGTTAAGTGAGATGTTTAACTCAAAACTCAATTTCAAACAGAGATTGTGTGACTAATGATATCACTGGAATTAGAAATGAATCAACTGAGTTATATCTTTGTATAAACTGTGCTTGTATTAAAATGCACTGAATAATAAGCACAACATGAGCAAAATATAATCAAAATCATTGATTAATTTATAGAAAGTAGCTCCATTTACATTTTAAATTATATATTTTTCATTTAATCTCTTTTTTCTATGTATAATATGCATGTGATTAATAATAAAATCAAGAGTGAGCCACATTATGAAAAAGTGAATAATTCAGTTCTTCTGAATATCTAAACGTCACAATATTTTAGATTAAATATTTACTGTAAAACTATATTTATAAAATGTGCAACACTGCAATAATGTTCATAAGTTAACGTTAATTATTCCATTAATTAATATTAACTAACAATGAGCAAAACATTTGTTACAGTATTTATGAATCTTAGTTAACATTGATTAATAAAGTTCATTGTTACTTCATGTCAACTCAGGTCCATTAATATTAGCAGATAAAACTTTGGATTTTA
>NW_015628618.1:0-822 GCF_001515625.1 Sinocyclocheilus rhinocerous
GTTTATAATGTAATAAATTTCTCATAATGTAATAATTGTTATTACGTTACGAGCTCAAGATTTTAGTACGTTTTGAGAAAATTATTAAATTATGAACATTTTATTGCAACAATAATATAATACTTATTACATTATGTGCAGTTTTTACATTATGTGCAGTTATTCATTATGAGTGATGTACACTTTTTTTCCTGAATAAACTCATTGCCAGCAGTAACAGGTGCAATTCCATCGATGATGTCTGGCTTCCAAAAAGGCTGTTACCACTGTTATGTTTTTGTGATGTACATTTTTCCCTGAAGAACCTTATTATAAGCAGTGTAACTACATACAATTCCAACGATTATGTCTGGCTTCCAAACCATCAGTCGCAACAGTTAAATGTTTCTGTGAACAGCCATTTTGGAAGTCAGACATCATCATTGGAATTGAACCTGGTTACTGCTGGCAATGAGTTTCTTCAGTAAAAAAATTAAAGCAATAGTTCACACAAAAATGAAAATTCTGTCATAGATTCATAATGCTGTTATTATTGCTATTACTGTTTTTAATGCATTTATAAGATTATATATCTCTATATCTCAAACCCATTACCCACAGGATAATGACACTATTTTAGCTTAATAAAAAAAGGCTCCCACTTTATATTAAGTGGCCTTAACTAACTACTATTTGCATCAAAAAATAAGTACAATGTGCTTATTCTGGTCATATTGTATTGCAAAACACTTTTGCTGCTATTGTGGTGGGATTTGGGTAAGGTTAGGGACAGATTTAGTGGTTTGGGTAGGTTTAAGTGTGGGTTAAGGTGTAAGGGATGGG
>NW_015628619.1:0-1038 GCF_001515625.1 Sinocyclocheilus rhinocerous
GGATCTCGGCCCGTGTGGCATTCATGTTTGATATCATGGCTCCTACGTTACCAGCAATGGTGGCAAAAATGAGAACACCAACAAGGAAATCAAAAACAACAAAAAGATATTCCTCATCCCGCACTGGAGCTGGCACTTCCCCAATGGTCGTCAAGGTGAGGGTTGACCAGTAGAGGCAAATCCTCGAGTGAGTGTCCCAAACTCAGGATCAGAGATGTTTGGGTAGACCCACTGGTCGGATCCAAATCCCAGAGACTTGGAGATGGCAAAGTAGATGCAGGTGTTCAAGTAAATGATAACTAGGATATAGAGCACCAAATGCAAAACATGTTGGGGTAGCTTGTGCCGGTCTCGGTGTGGTCAAAGAACTCAAACAGACATGAAAAGCGCATCAGTCAACTGAAATGCATCTAGCCTCTCTTTCATTTTCAGTGATAAAATTATATTGAAATCAACTGATAACAAACTAAAGTAGCAGTGTAGCTCATTTGCTTCTTTAGAAATAAACATTTAGTATTATCGGTTCTTTAAAACTGATAAATGTTATAAAACATTCACTATGGTTTAACTTCAGTGATAATACAGATAGCTGACAGCTCCTCACATTAAGTTCACTAAATGCCCTCATCTGCACAGTTACATCGCCCATGTTATTACTATAAATCAGGGGTCACCAAACTTGATCCTGGAGGGCCGGTGTCCTGCAGAGTTTAGCTCCAACTTGCCTCAACATGCCTGCCTGGAAGTTTCCAGTATATTTAGTAAGAGCTTGATTATCTGGTTCAGGTGTGTTTAGTTAGGGCTGGAGCTAAACTCTGCAGGACACTGGCCCTCCAGGATTGTGTCTGGTGACCCCTGCTATAAGTCAGGCACACTAAATAATTTAATATAAGGTTAAATAAATCTTCATATGTGGATGAACACAACAAAAATGTACATACAGTACTTTACAGCAGTTCCCGTGCATAGTATGTGTAAAATGGCCCTGCAGGACTTCTGCATCAACTGTCTAAAAAGTACTGCATGATCAAAATGACA
>NW_015628620.1:0-1019 GCF_001515625.1 Sinocyclocheilus rhinocerous
TATACTTACATTAACTAATGTTTATACCTGATTATACTTAAGTAAAATTTTCAATGCAGGACTTTTACTTGTATCAGAGTAATTTTACAGTGTGGTATTAGTGCTTTATATATTATGAGGTAAAGGATCTTAATACTTCGTCCACAACAATATTTAATGAGGTTAACTTATAACGTTACCCTGCTTGTGGTCAGTCTGCACAAGATCAACAAGCGTGTTTGCGTTGCGTCCCCTTTAAATACAAGATAAGCATTTGATCTACGTCAGAGCGTCAGCGCGTCCACAAATCTTTCTACAGCGTTGTTGGCAGGGCGGAGAGGGTCCACGAATATTTCTACAGCGTTGTTGGCAGGGCGGCCAGAGCGATGTTTGACGCTCTCGACGGCGGCGGTGTGAACGCACAATCAGATACACAGCAAAACATTGTCATATGGCCATGATAACGCGTTCTGATAAAAGCACATGTGAAACAATGAGCATTTTAGCCTATTATGTGAATAACATAAACAGCTGTACATCTAAACGGGGCGTATGAACATTCGGCTTTATTACCTTTTCAAAATAATTCATCACACAAGAGCTGAAGAACAGACAACACAATCCTTTCCATTCGCTTGTTTGTAGTTCAAAAGGCCACGCCCACCGCGGAACGAATCTATGAATATTCGTACTAACCCCGCCCATTGGAACAGTTTTTCACGGGAACCGAATATTACACAACACCGGGCAGCTCAACACTTCACATCACGGGAACTATTACACAACCCCGGACGCATTTTTACAGGTCCAAAAAGAGGACATGTCCAGGGAAAAGAGGATGTATGTACCCTAGAATACATGTATTTACATGTTCATTTAAAACTATTAAATTTAAACTGTAAATTCATAAATTTTTCAAATTTCTGCTCACCTTTCATCTTCCTCATGTTCTTCCTCTAAATGACAATTTCCTTGTCTAAAGCAGAACAGAAATTAAGCGTTAGCGTTAGTTCTGGCAGGTCAGGTGAGTCAAGCTTGCA
>NW_015628621.1:0-929 GCF_001515625.1 Sinocyclocheilus rhinocerous
TCTTTTCCCAGTTGACCCGAAGGCCCAACAGGCTGAGGTGCCTGAACACCAAATCCCTGTGCTCGCACAACTGATCCCAAGACTGTGCTAGTATGAGCCAGTCGTCGAGATAGTTGAGGATGCGAACAAGAGCCTCCTTCGCAACTTTCGTGAAGACACAGGGGGACAGGGACAGCCCGAAGGGCAGGACCTTGTACTGATATGCCCATCCCTCGAACGCAAACCGCAAAAAAGGTCTGTGGCGCGGAAGGACTGACACATGAAAGTTCAGGTCGATCGCTGCAAACCAATCTCGGGGACTGATGCACCCGAACATGTGTTTCTGCATTAACATCTATAACGGGAGCCTGTGAAGGGCCCGGTTCAAGACACACAGGTCCAAGATCGGTCGCAACCCACCGCCTTTCTTGGGTACAATGAAGTAGGGGCTGTAAAACCCCGCCCTCATATCGGCTGGAGGGACCGGCTCTATCGTGTCCTTCGCCAGCAGGACTGCGATCTCTGCACGCAAGACAGGGGCATCTGCTGCGATCTCCGCACGCAAGACATGAGCATCGACTGCCTTCACTGATGTGAAGTGGACGCCCCTGAACTTGGGGGGACGCCGGGCGAACTGAATCGCATAGTCGAGTCTAATGGTTCGAAGGAGCCAGCAAGACGGGCTGGATCGCGCTAGCCAGGCTTCCAGATACCATACAACTGGGACCAGTGGAACCACCGACGTACCCGCAGTGGGGCAGCGAGGTGGAACGCAGGGACCCGGCTCGGGCAGCTGGTGGACCGACCGAAGCGGGGTCTGAGTGTGCAGTGCAACACTTACCTGGTTCCAAGGTTGGACAGAGGGTGTGTGAGTAGGGCCTTTGATGACACTCTCGACCCACCCGCTGCTGCCCGCTGGCGACAGAGGAGGATGAGTGTGATCCGGCTGT
>NW_015628622.1:0-1906 GCF_001515625.1 Sinocyclocheilus rhinocerous
AACAAAGTCCGAATATGTGAATATGAAACCAACTTTACCGCAGTTTGGATATATTGGTTCCGTGCAAGCTGAGTTTAACTCATTTCTTGTCGTCGCGCTGTAAAACAGAGTTCATCTGTAGCGACGCGTGGAGTTTGAGCTCGAGCTTCTCTGCTTTCGTCGCATCTTCCAGTAGAACGCAAATACAAACGCTTCGATCACGACTGCCTGCAACAAGGTTGGACTATTAAGTTTGCATTATAAAGTTGTACATGGAGTTGTGATGGTCATTTAATAGGCTAATGACGCAGCGAAATAAAACTCTTGAAAACGAAACCAAAATTAAACACACGGGCAAACATCGAAGAAAAGAAAATACTGTTTTTAAATATGCTTTGTTGGAATAACTAAACAACTTCTAAATACTGTAATATTTGTCCCAGTTATCACACTTGTTCTTTTTTTTAAGATGATTCTATAGGCTATGCTTTAGCAAGTGGAGCTGTAAGAAATAGATTTTTGGCTGAGTGTCAAAATGGGTAGACAAATTTTCTCCATACAGAAACAGACATCATGTGACGTTCACCAAAACGCGCCTCCATTTTGTGTCAACCGAACGGCCAGAAAAGAGCAAAACTGACGTTAGACGACATTATCAAGTGCTTTTTTTTTTTTATTATTAATGCCAAAACACTTAAAACAAGCGTATAAGCACAACAACCTCAAAAACAATAGAGGACAAAATACAAAAAAATAATACAAGATAGAAAGTAAAAAATAAATAGATAAATGACTAAATAAATAAAACAAATAAATAACATAAACCAGAGGGGGAAAATTATACAAGGTTAAACATTGAAAGCAATTTTTTACTTTTGAATGATTTTTTGTTTTTTATGCCCATCAAAGATAAAACGTAAGAATTATAGTCAACCAGGAAAATTGACAGTACTGGGTTCTTACCCAAAAATTTACACTTATGAATAAAAAATTTGCCAAGTATAATAAAAACATTAACAATATATTGAATCCCAAAGTTAGAGCTATAATAAAAGAAAATAATACCAAAAGTGTTGATTGAATCCCAAAGTTAGAGTTATAATAAAAGAAAATAATATCAAAAGTGTTGATACATATTCTAACATTTGTTTTATCTGAGAGATAGGTACATAACTCATTCCAAAATTTTTTTACACAAACACATTCACAAAAAAAGATGTACAATGGTCTCTTCTATATCACAGAAAGTAATTTTTTTTCAATATTTTGCATATACTTACTAAGTACACTATTACAAGGGTAGCATCTATGTAATATTTTAAATGTGACTTCTTTTATTTTGTTTGTTAATACATATTTGTGTGGAAGAGACCAAGCGACACTCCAATTAACATTGTACAATGCCATCCATTTAAAAGAAGACGCTGGAATAGATTTTCTGTTGATATGATTTCGAACAAAGCGGTTATTGAATTTGTCCTCAACAATCAAAATCCCTTCTACTGAGATAGAATTGTTAGGCCTATATATAGAAACAGGATTAAAGGTTTGCTCTCCTTTCAATAGAGTTTTTATACCATTAGGAATGGCATTAAATACAGTGTTATATTCTTTTAACGAAGCCCCAAAATCAAATTTCCTGGAAAATTCTGAAAAGGAATATAGCTGACCATTGTCATCTGTCAACTGATTAACAAAGTATATGTTATTTAAATACCATCTCTCAAAAAATAATGATTTATTTCTGTAAACAATATTCTGATTATTCCAGATAAAACAACAGTGAGGTGAAAAATTGTGTTTGTAAACTAGTAACCACGACAATAAAGCCTGTTGGTGAAATTTTGCTAATTTAATGGGTAATTTACCAAGTGAAAAGGGGCACTGTAACAAAAATTCAATGCCTCCAATTTTCTTAAAAATAAAA
>NW_015628623.1:0-359 GCF_001515625.1 Sinocyclocheilus rhinocerous
AGAGGTTTGAGTCCACTTTAAAATCCTGCTACAAAGTTAGTACATAAGTTTTGTTAAAGGCAGAGTAAGCGATTTCTGGTAGCCAATATTGATTCACTAAAACAATCACCAAAACAAACACGCCCCTACCCCAAAAGGGTCTTGCCCCTATTTTGATAGCTCCGCCCCACATATACGTACGCAACCCAGGCAACGATTAGTTCTGTGAAACAAAGCAAAACCAATGTTACACCGTGTCTACGGACGTGAGTGGCGCGGCGCAACAAATCCCCGACAGAAAACTGCTGCCGGGTTCTATTATGACGTGCTGACACAAATTTCAAAGGGTTTTCAACGGCCCTTTGATCGCGTCCAGTGTA
>NW_015628623.1:617-965 GCF_001515625.1 Sinocyclocheilus rhinocerous
TAATGTCCGTCCCATGCACTGAAAGCTCTCTCCTCCACATCACGAGTAGACAAGCCCCTTATTGCTGATTGGCTACAATTTGTTTTGCTATTCGGCCCGAATCAGTTTTCTAAAGTGTTTTTGAAAAATCACATACCCTGCCTTTAATGATTGAAATATTAACTGAAATCATTATAAAATCTCAAGGGTTACTTCAAGAAAATATTTTATGTCAAAGGGTCCAGCTGACACAAATTCTGGGAATCCCTGCTTTAGAACATCACTCTAAGCACGAACACACATCTGTCCTTCTAAGGACTTATATGCCAGATGAATGTCAGGCCATTTTAATATTAAACATTGTAATAT
>NW_015628624.1:0-255 GCF_001515625.1 Sinocyclocheilus rhinocerous
ATGAAAATTCACAAGTCTGTATTGATATTAATACAACATTTTTATTAACCATAAATGGAAGAGACAGGCAATAGACAATATTGGGTTCACGGTAGATGGTTTCAGACAGTAGCAATTAGCTGTTGTCACGGTGCGTGCGGGGAGATGAAGCGAGGACTCAATTGCAGGAGAAATGGTTATTTATTTTGATAATAAAAATGAAACAAAAACAAACTCAAACCACCCCGAAGGGGAAAAACAGACAGGCAGGCCTAA
>NW_015628624.1:372-1463 GCF_001515625.1 Sinocyclocheilus rhinocerous
GGAACCAAACGAGGAGGCTAACGAGGGAGACACAGGTGGATCAACTTAAACTATAACGAGGTAACAAGATGGGCGGGGCAAGACAATAGACAGGAGAGCGCACATGGCGACAGACAAACACAACACAAGCCATGTGCTCACAGAACACAGTCATCTGGTGGCCCTCCTGGGCACACCCGCTGCAGACTGCGACAGCTGTGGCATAAAAGCAAATAATCAAAGAAACAAACGAAAGAAAAAAAATACAAATAAACCAAACTGGGGTAAAGTTGTTTTTATATTCGGACTTCCGCGTTCAATAACTTTGTTAATCTGCATTAAAAAAGGCTCATTTCGGTCAATTATCATTACCGACTGTTATGAGCACAAACTACAACACCTTTTTCTGTAGAACTCGACGTTTTAAAGAAGCTGATAAACACGCTTACCTCTATGGAGTGTTGTGACGTCATTGCTTATCTGAGGGACCATCTACAAATGACATGTTTCGATTAATATGTCCTGCAACGCTTTACTGTCCATGGTACTAAAGTCATCAAAGAACATGACATCATAGAGGAGGTATTGTTTAACATTTTAAACAATAATAAATGTATTTTGTATTTTTCTTTTCCTTGTCTTTTCCCTCCTCCCTTCTGTTTCACTCTCCCCTCACTTCACCCCCCCCCCCAAAAAAAGTAAAATCCATGCCCGGAAGCCAGATCCTGTCTGAAAATATCCATTTTGTCAGGTAACCAGAGGTGGACAGTAGTGAGATTTTTTTAACTTTACTCAAGTAAAAATTTAAAGTATCTGCACTTTATCAGAGTGTTTTTTTATTTTTATTTTTTACTTTACCTCACTAAATTCCAAACCATAATGTCGTACCTTTTACTGCAGTACATTTCATAAATAAAAGTTTTTTTTCTACTTTAATACTTAAGAACATGTAAAATGTAGTTCTTTCTTGTACTCAATTAAAACTTTGAATTACTTTTACTTGAGTAAAATAAAGTAAAATATTTCTAATGTAATTAAGTATTACATTATATTTAATAATAATTTAATAATAATCGCGTTTGGTCTCGTACTGTATCGCGTACCTTGTCAGT
>NW_015628625.1:0-568 GCF_001515625.1 Sinocyclocheilus rhinocerous
TTTTAAAAATGTAATGGCAAAAAAGGAGAACGTTTTTCTTCCAGGCCTTCGTTTACACATTCCAAATTGCAGATTAAATTGATTAAGCAATCAGAATATCATATAATTACTTTGATTAACCAGTTAACATCTCTAAAAATAATATATCAGAGATTTATGGTGCTATATGCATTAATATCTGGGAAGCAACTCACAGCTTATTAGAATGTGGAGTGTGTGTATCCAAATCTGGAGCCAGAGGCAGACATGCCTGGCCCTCTCTTGGGGTTTCTATTTATTTGGCAGCAGTTAAAAGGGAAGATAAAGCCCAAAGAGAATCAAACACTGCTGGTATGCAGTTAAAAGACATGTTCTGATAGCATTGCGTGTCTCTCTCATGTATTACCATTTAAAAGAGAACTCAGAAAATGGACCAAAAAAACTAGAGCATATTTCCTCCAGCAGTGTTACTGAGTGTGGGTTTAGATTTTTCTACTTTCCCATCAGGCTTTGCTGATTTCAGTAGCCTTGGGATGCTTTATTTTACTTATTGTATGATAACTATGACCTTTTTGGTTGACTAACATAT
>NW_015628626.1:0-246 GCF_001515625.1 Sinocyclocheilus rhinocerous
TTAATGGCTAACATTGAGGGGAAAATGCGTTTAATAGAGACATCAGTAGCAGTATTGCATTGTTAGCAAAAATACTGGCCATTGTTAATAATAGGCTATTTAGTAAAAAGATGCCATTAAACACATTTAAAATATACCATCTTTATATTGTTTCTACATTAATTTGGAGGTTCAATGGGAAATTATGACGATTTAAATATATTAATATGCAGTTAATTACAATTAATTATAGAAAAATGTGTGAAT
>NW_015628626.1:297-584 GCF_001515625.1 Sinocyclocheilus rhinocerous
TTTTATTATTCTAATCGATTCACAGACAGCACTAATGTTAACCTTTTATAGATGTTGGTGTTGACAATATTATATATTTTACTGTTAAATATGCATTTAAATTTAATTTCTAATTTCACAGGCCCCTCAGAAAGAGACCGGGACTCCCCCTCAGACCCCCTCGACACTTCAGTTCAATAATCCGGCTCTCAGATAAAACTAACTGAATAGCCCTGATCTAATGTATGCGTGCGCGCACGTTTTGCTTGCTTTTCGCGATATACTCGATAATATCAAACCGCACATAG
>NW_015628627.1:0-907 GCF_001515625.1 Sinocyclocheilus rhinocerous
AGTTAAAAACGCCCATCCCGGTGTGAAAACGCCCAGTAATAAAGCGCATGCTGATCAGAGGCCCGCAGTAAATGAAGATTAAACAAACCCACGATTATGATTTCTGTTATCCCTCTATGTTTAATTCTGGCTTAATATTATTATTTAAAAAGTGTTTTGATTGATCTAATTTCTGTATTTTAATAAATGCTGCATTGAATTTCAGGGCTCTATTCGGTGGAATGGCCCTTAACCATTAGGGAACTGATTTTCACTGAAATATTTGACTTCTCTCATTTTTCTATACCAATCCTAAATCATGAAGACTGTTGGTGTTGATGCGAGTCCGTAATTTATTTATCATTTATTTGTGAAGATCGGCTTTTTCAAAGGAAATCAAATCAGCGCACCTTAATAGACGCATAATTTCCTCGTATTATTTCCCTCCTCTCACCGCTTCACACTCCAGTCCACTGGGATTCCCTCCTCTCGCCGCTTCACACTCCAGTCCAGCGGGGGGCGCTAAACACTTGCGTTTGTTTGCCAATCACCATTAAACCTCAGAGGAAGAAGATTAGTTTCACCGCGCTAAATGCAGTTTTTGGATCAGGTCAATAACTATTCTTGTTCTCATAGTTGTGACTAAGTTTTGAAGCAAGCAGGAATATCTGGAGGAGTATCATCTGAACTGAGATCTGCTGCTGTGAAGATGCTGTTTGTTAAAGAGGAGAGTGAGGAGAACACGAGTGAACCAGAAACCTGGAGAATAAAACACGAGGAACCAGAACCCTGGAGAATAAAACACGAGGAACCAGAAACCAGGAGAATAAAACACGAGGAACCAGAAACCAGGAGAATAAAACACGAGGAACCAGAACCCTGGAGAATAAAACAGGAGGAACCAGAAACCCGGAGAATAAAACACGAG
>NW_015628628.1:0-985 GCF_001515625.1 Sinocyclocheilus rhinocerous
TTTTGCCTAACTCCTGATTTTTCAACTCCAGAAATTTGCTGTGCACCCTTAAGGTTTACATTGCTGCTATTTCCGCACACCACGGCCCCATAGAGGGGAGTCCGGTGGGGAAGCACGATCTGGTCGTCAGGTTCCTTAAAGGGGGCCAGAAAGTTAAATCTGCTCCCTTTGAGCCTTTGGAGAAAGCCTACTCCTGACTGCATTGGCCTCAATCAAGAAGGTGGGGGACCTGCAGGCATTTTCGGTCGACGAATCGTGCCTTGAGTTTGGGCCGGCTGACTCCAGTGCAACACTGAGACCACGGCCCAGCTACGTGCCCAAGATTCCTACCACTCCCTTCAGGGACCAGGTGGTGAACCTGCAAGTGCTGCCCCTGGAGGAGGAAGACCCAGGCCTAGCTTTGCTCTATCCTGTATGCGCACTGCGACAGTACGTGGATAGAACTCAGAGCTTTAAGACCTCAGAGCAGCTGGCTGTCTCCAAGCAGAGGATGGCCCACTGGATAGTGGATGCCATCACCTTGGCCTATGAAGCACAAGGTGTGCCCTGCCCCCTCAGGCTGCATGCTCACTCCACTAGGGGTGTCGCATCGTCCTGGGCGCTGACTCGTGGTGCCTCGCTAGCAGATATTTGTAGGGCTGCAGGCTGGGCGACTCCTAACACGTTCACTAGGTTCTATAGCCTACGTGTCGAACCGGTTTCCTCCTGTGTTCTCACTTCGAACGGGTAGTGGCACTGAGAGGCTCGGTTCAGAGTTGGCTTGCGGCGTCCTTAATGCATATTCTCCAGAGAGTTCCCTAACCGGGCTAACCCTGTCGAGTCCTCCAGCATCCCGGCGGCCGGACGTGACGGAGCATCCGGCGCCAGGCCTTTCATCCAATGAATTCCTGAAATCTGGTGTGAAGCTAGTGCCCATATGAGTGACCCTGTTGGGATCCCGTATGTGTATTTCCACGGTACAGTTACTAGGGCCGTGTTTCCCCTG
>NW_015628629.1:0-492 GCF_001515625.1 Sinocyclocheilus rhinocerous
AAATCAGAGGGCTGATGGATGACATTGGTGGTTATGATGAATTAGGCCTCATACCTTCAGCAGAAGGGCTTCAGAGGATCAGAACAGCAGTTGTGTTTCAATAGCTTGATCTCTGATCGCACGCTCCAGCTTTGGGAATTCTCCCAGACTCAGGAAAGTCAGGTGATAAAGGAGAGCCGTTCGCTCAGCAGATGGAAGAAGCTCCTGAATGAAATCTGCTCTCAATATAGAGTTGTCATCGACAATCTCTGAAATATTTCAAACATTTGTGATGGTTAACAACCTTTGGCATTCAGTAGCTAATGGATGAAAAAGGATACTGTACAAATAAAAGGCTATTTTGGTTTGAGTTTAAGTTTCAGTTTAGTTTGCACCAATCCTGGGTTTTAGGTACCATGAAAGTGGCTTGGCTTTTAGCGGCATTCATTGCTTTAGTAACTTACACTGCACAGCTAACTTGCTCTGGGGCAGGTTATGTTCTGGTTTAGAGAT
>NW_015628630.1:0-845 GCF_001515625.1 Sinocyclocheilus rhinocerous
AGTCTTTGCTCCTTTGTCTCTCCAACCTTCTAGCTATACAAGAAACCCCATTGTGCTGTCAATTTCGAAAACATTTTCAGCTAGAATCACTTTCTGTTTTCAGCCCTATTTGCAAAAATCACTTGTTTTTGCCATCTATGATTGATCACACTTTTAAAAGATGGAGTGATAAAGGCATTGTTCATTTCTCAGATCTTTTCATTGATAATGTTTTTGCTACTTTCAACGACCTTATATCCAAATATAATTTACATACTACAGACTTATTCAGGTATTTCCAGCTTCGTAATTTTGTGGAAGTATTAATTTCTCTAGTTTCCTCCAATTGCCAGAAAAATCCCTGCTTGAGAGTTTATTGTCAGCCCCTATAGATATTAACCTTATTTCTTCTATCTATCTCATGTTGCTTTCATCTAGATCTTCATCTCTCTTATGTTTGAAGTCAACATGGGAGAAAGAGTTAGAGCTCAGCTTTTCTGAAGAGCTCTGGTCTGAGGCTCTTGTTAGAGTTAATTCTACTTCTGCTTGTGCCCGGTTAAGGCTGATTCAGTTAAAAGTTTTGCACCGAACCCACTTTACCAAAGCTAGACCATGGTTGTGTGTATGCATGCATGTATACTTCTGTATGTATCAATGTTTTGTTTGTTTTTTTCCTTTCTCTTTTCTCTCATTTGAATACATACTTTATTATATACATTTAATAAATTATTATATTTATTCCATATAGTATTATTATAGATAATGCAGTTTATTGTCAATCTTCCTGATGGGGTTTATGGGTTTGGGGGGAGGTTATGTAATGTTTTAGTTTTGGTCTGGATTCACTTAATTCAGTGGGGTTAAAC
>NW_015628631.1:0-1071 GCF_001515625.1 Sinocyclocheilus rhinocerous
TCATTTTAATTAATTTATTTACTATTTTTAATGCCACGTCAGCAGCAAGGCTACTGGTAAAAAACAATTAATTAATTATTTTTAATGAATTTATTTTTATTTATTAATTTATAATTTTAGTACCATGGGAGCAAGCAAGGCTATCATTAAAAATATATAAATTAAAATGAATAATTTATCATTTATTTTATTAAAATTAATTGTAAATAATTCATTTATTTTCCTTTCTTCATGTATAATTTTTACCACCACCAAGGCTATCATTAAAAATATAATAAATTAATTAAAATAATACATTATCATTTATTTTATTTATTATTTTTTAAATTGATCTTAAAATAGAACACAATTTATTTTAATTATTTAATTAATATATATTTTCAACGCCATGGCAACAGCAAGACTATTCTTAAAAACAATAAATAAATAATTAAAATAAGTTATTTACTTTACTAAAATAAATTCTAAATAATTAATTTAATTAAATTTTTTTATGCCATGTCAGCAGCATGGCTATCTTCATGCGAGAACAAATTGAATAGCAAAAGTCTAAAATTAACAAAATTCACCAAAAGCAATATAAGACATTTAAGATCAACACATGACAAAAAAAGGTGATACTTTTTTAAATACATATCTCTGAATAAAAATGTTGTCCATTTACATTAAAAACTTCTAGTAAAATATATTTATGAAATGTAAACATAAAAGCATGCATTCAGGTGAGGTTGCCATGGTAACTGACCGGGCCACGCCCGCCGGCTGACGGACGGCCGAGATTAGCAAACGAAGGCGTGAAATCCGGACCACAGTTCATTCCGGGCAAACGACTCAGATCCAGCTGCCGCAGAGGAGCTTTATTGGCCTGCAGAGAGAGAAAGCCATGTCAACACATCAGGTGTGTGTGTATGTGTGTGTGTGCATGTGTCTGTGTGTGTGACTGTCTCTGTGTGTGTGTGTGTGTGTGAGAGAGAGTGTATATGTCTGTGTGTGTGTGTGTGTGTGTGTGAGTATGTGTGTGAGTGTGAGTATGTGTGTGTGTGTATGTGTGTGTGAGTATGTGTGTGTGTG
>NW_015628632.1:0-869 GCF_001515625.1 Sinocyclocheilus rhinocerous
AACTATCATCTTCAGTAATGTAGTTAACTGGATCGTGGAAGTTTATGAAATGTCAAGGTTAAAGTTGGTGTGTTTAGCAACATGTTAAATGCTTCACCCATCTTTCCATCTTTGCTGTGTTTGCGTCTGTATGTGTTGCGAATCCAATATAAATTGGATTTAATGTGACCACATTTTTATCCCCAAGCTAACATCAAACTGGGATCTATGGAAGCCTATTTCTGACACATGAGAAAAAAAAATCATGTTTTAGTAAGTCATGGCTTTAAAGTCATAATTATGAAATTAACATTTTAAATTATGACATAAAAAGTCAAAATTATTGCATAAAAAATGTCATAATTATGAGATAAAAAGTTGAAATTTTGACATACCAAATCGCAATAATTACATAAACAGTCATAATTATGAGATTTTTTTTTAAAAAGTCGAAATGATGACATACAAAATCGAAATTCTGACTTAAATATATAGCAATGCCACTGGGAAATTCCACTGGGAAAACAATGTATTTTATCAATTCACAATTACTTCTCATAATTATGAATTTTTATGTCATAATTTTAACTTTTCATGTCTTTTGACTTTTTGTCAATTTCAGCTTTTTATGTCAGAATTTCAACTATGTCATTAATTTGACTTAAAGTCATAATTTTTTACTTTTAAAGTCATAATTTGCACTTTTTATGCCATAGTTTTGATTTAGTATGTCATAATTTTCGATTGTCATAATTCGATAATAATGTCATAAATGTAATGATTTTGGACTTTTAAAGTCATGATTTAAACTTTTTTTAGCTAATAATTATGTTTTTTATGTCATCATTTTGATAGTTTTTTTGTCATAAATTCAATTTAGTATGTCATAA
>NW_015628633.1:0-230 GCF_001515625.1 Sinocyclocheilus rhinocerous
ATTGCAAACCTGTCTTTATATTTTTCATAAGTGTTTCCATTTTCTATTTTTTTTTTTTTTTAGTACAATTCTGGAGAAAATGTGCCTGCTGGGGAAAGACTTAAAAAAATACAAAGTAAGCAAGTTAATACACACATTTGTGCTGAAATTCATTGTGCTGTTGTTGTTAACAGGCATGGTTTATTTGCTCTGCCTTAGGATTGCAAGTGTCCTGGGACAGGTGAGGGAGT
>NW_015628633.1:354-579 GCF_001515625.1 Sinocyclocheilus rhinocerous
TTGAGAGAATGCTTAACAAATACATTATTTATTAGCCATTCTCTATTAGGCAAGAGAAAGCAGTGGAAAAAAATGGGTACATTACAGTTTTTCAATATCTTTTTTTTAAATGTCACATTGTCAATGAAACATTATACATTATTTTGTTGTATACATTTTTTACATTTTTCGTGTAATTTATTGTAAATGAGCCTGAGTACTTTCTGTACATTTTGTATTTTTGTT
>NW_015628634.1:0-183 GCF_001515625.1 Sinocyclocheilus rhinocerous
TATATATATATATATATATATATAGTGGACCCTGGACCACAAACCCAGTAATAAGGGTCATTTTTTAAAAATTGATATTTATACATCATCTGATGAATAAATAAATAATCTTTCCATTGATGTATGGTTTGTTAGGATCGGACAATATTTGGCCGAGATACAATTATTTGAAAATCTGGAATC
>NW_015628634.1:359-615 GCF_001515625.1 Sinocyclocheilus rhinocerous
AATATCTTCATGGAACATGATCTTTACTTAATATCCTAATGATTTTTGGCATTAAAAAAAATCTATAATTTTGACCCATACAATGTATTTTTGGCTATTGCTACAAATATACCCCAGCGACTTAAGACTGGTTTTGTGCTCCAGGGTCATATATTTTTATATATGAAGTTTATTTGCAAAAACAGATAACTTTTTTTAATTTCAAAAATCATGTTTTTTATTAGGTTATCATATTTTTATTGTGTTAGTTCGCTGT
>NW_015628635.1:0-824 GCF_001515625.1 Sinocyclocheilus rhinocerous
ATACGTGCCCTCTAGCGGCGAAAATTACATATTGTGCCTTTAACTGCGACAGCAGGCCAAAGTTCACACTGCAGGCAGCATTTCTGCTGCTTACTGAAAATAAAGTGTTTTTATGTTAAACGGACAGGTCAGCCAAAAATGAAAATTCTGTCATAATTTACTCACCCTCATGACATTCCAAACTTGTATGGCTGACTTTCTTCTGTGGAATGTAAAAGAAGATATTTTGAAGTATGTTGGAAGTATTTTTACTTTTTCCTTTCATATTGACTTGTACAATGGAAAAATACAATGGAAGTCAATGGGAGCCAAAACTGTTTTCACTTTTGGCCAGACTATCCCTTCCTTAACACTGACACTGTCAATTTAATTTCAAATCAGAGCAGTATAAAAACACATTCTATTTATTTTTTAAAAAGGTCGTGGTTTCTTTCTCTCTTTCTTTCTTTCTTTCTTTCTTTCATAACTTCTAAAATGTCCAGTTAGAAATGTAGTATTTTGAAGTACTAAATTTATCAAACCTAAAACTGAAATAAAAATTACAGTTAAATGGAAAAACTACACAACAAAGCTACAAATTAAAAAATGAAAATATAAAATAAAAACTAATTCAAAATATTAACAAATACAATAATATAATATAAATACTAAAATAACAATATTTTTGTGTGGACTATCTATCCGAGCTTTTTCTAAAACCTGTAACTATAAAATGGCTATTGGGACACCTTGCAGTCTAATTTAAATGAGAAGGGGAATTACATTTGCATTCAAACCGTAAGTAAACAGAATCCAGATCTAAAAATGTAGTTATAATTCAAAAT
>NW_015628636.1:0-556 GCF_001515625.1 Sinocyclocheilus rhinocerous
GTTTAGTTTCCTGGTTTGTCATGTGTTCCTTGCCCCTCATGTGATTGTCATGTACTACCCTTGTCTGTGTGTTATGTTCTGATTGGTTCTTTGGTTCATGTTTCATGTTCTCATTGGTTGTCTTAGTATTGTTTGGTTCTCGTTGGTTGGTTCTTGTCATGTGACCCTCATTGTTTGATATAAATAGCCCTCATGTTGCTTTTGTTCTTTGTCTAGCTTTTGTACTGTGTAACCTGCTGTCGGTGAGTTGTGTTTCTGTTTATGCTAAGTCTGTTTCTGGGGCCTGTTTCAGTAAGGAGGTTCAACCAACTCTGAGTTAAAACTTGAACTCTGAGTTGACTTACCCTGAGATGGAAACTCCGAGTTTTCAGCTTCAGAACAACTGAATTGTGTTAGTTAGTTCAGTCCACTCTGAGTATGTTGACTCTGAGTTTAGCGCGTGCACCATGACTATGAGAAGTCATGATCAATGGAGCTCCGAAATTATGATTCACCATGGCAACAGCAGTGGTGTATAAAGTAGAGATCGACCGATATATCGATTTACCGATATTTT
>NW_015628637.1:0-177 GCF_001515625.1 Sinocyclocheilus rhinocerous
GTACTCCTTTTTCAATTTTACTCGAGTGAAAGTACAAAAGTACAAGATTTTTTATGTACTTAAGTATAAAAGTACTGATAGATAGATTTATTTTGCAATTTTATATAGGCTACTTAATTAAATTTTATATTAGCACATATTTTTTATAATCCTACTGCTCAAAATACCTGGGATTTT
>NW_015628637.1:591-1630 GCF_001515625.1 Sinocyclocheilus rhinocerous
TTAATAAAACCGTTAACGTTACGGCAGCGGGGAATATTAACGCGCATTAATTATTTTATTTAGTCTGTGTTATTTTAATGTTTCGGGGTTTTTTTTTTAACCTAAAATAGAGACACAGATGTTGATGTGTCACTCAATCATTTCAGTGGGCTTAAATAGATCACCCATTACAGCAAATTTAGTTCACAAACAACTGACAGTTTTGACATAAATATGATTTTCAGTTACAATAATTAATCCTAAAATTCGACATTAGTAACTTACTTTTAGCAGCATCAGACGCGCGCGCGCTCACAAGATCTCATCACACGCTGACATACGTCAGAAAACAGGGTCAGGTACATCTTTCAAACGCAGTCTCTTTGAGACACACTGATCTTTTGGGAAATGCTGCTCTCAAAAGTATTTGATTAAACATAGTGCAGAGAAAACACACACTCCGCTGTTTTAATCCTCTTTCTTTTGCCCTCTTTTTCTCTCGCATCCCCTCCTCTCGCTGAGAAAGTGATTAGAGGGAACGTTCTTCTGCCTGACACAAAAACACCTTTTGTAGGGGCCCTTTGAGTGTCACATTGAAGTGTGTGAGCTTTCTAGTGAAGCCACTGACTTGAACGAAAGGAGAGGTGGGTGCAATCGATATATAAACGCAATGAAAGAGGAATGAAGAGAGAGAGAGAGAGAGAAAAATAGAGACTTTGTAACTTTGACTTTGTGTGTGTGTTTAAGCTGTCCTTTGAGTGTCTTTTATATATATATTGTCTTTAAGTGTGCATACTCTGCAGAGAGACACACAGTGCTTCTACTCGCACTTTAAAAGTTCAATTTCAGTCTGACTATATATGGCTGCATTTATGGGATAAAAAATAAAGTAATATTGTGAAAAATGACAACAATTTAAAATAAATGTTTTCTATTTTAATATATTTAAAAATTTAATTTATTCCTGTGATGGCAAAGCTGAATTTTCAGCATCATTACTTCAGTCTTCAGTGTCACATGATTCTCCAGAAATCATTCTAATATGATGATTTGCTGCTCA
>NW_015628637.1:1725-1949 GCF_001515625.1 Sinocyclocheilus rhinocerous
TATTATATATATATATATATATATATATATATATATATACACGTCAGACGAAGACTGTAGCTATTCAAAAACCCACATAGCTTGATTATAACCATGCAAATGTGCTTTGATATCTAGGAAACAATAGATGATTTAAAAACTATGTGCTCTTAATGGCATGTGTTTAGTTTAAACCTTTCAAATTTCATTCCCTTTCAAAAACCATAATACTCCATTACTAAGGG
>NW_015628638.1:0-766 GCF_001515625.1 Sinocyclocheilus rhinocerous
GAAAACAATTTCTTTTAAGTGCTCTCTGGTTCCATTTATGATGCACGGAAATAGAAATGCATCTATTTTAGAATCTTCAAACTAGTTCAACACATTTGAAAGTTGACAAGTCCTCTGAAAATAGTCAGTTCAATTAGCATCCTCAAACGCTTTGAACTTGCATTTATTAATTGCATCTGACTGCATCATGTTGCTCTGTCCGAAGACAAAACTCATGCAATTAACCACAATGAACTGCTTATTTTTGAAATGTTAGGAAATATTGGCCAATGGACCAAAATGCTGATTTATTGTTTGATTTTCCTGTTACTTGGTGGTGGGCATTAACATGACCAGGAGCAGTGTTGCCAAGTCTGTGATTTTCCAGCGGAACTTTTGTTGCCGTGGGTTAATATGTGAATCCCTGAAAGCAGGAATGAATGCGATTTAGTGGTTAGTAGTTTTGAGTACCAGTTGGGCTGGTTTTGTTACACAAATCTGGCAACCCTGACTAGGACTCTACTGAGTCTCAGGCATTCCCACCAAAATATAGATGTAGAGTATTTCAGATATGGAACGAACATCTAAACGTTGCCCGGGTTCGTCACTTCTGAGCGGCGCATGCACAAAGCCGACCTCGTCATTTCTCCGGAACTGCTTCCGTGTACAACAGTGAGCGCAAGCTAGATTCAAATGATTATTACGTTTTGAATATGGATATTTTTCTTACAAAAACACATCGATTCACTACAGAAGGCCTTTGTTCACCCCCCGGAGCTGTGTGAGA
>NW_015628638.1:965-1152 GCF_001515625.1 Sinocyclocheilus rhinocerous
GATGCCTCGGAAGTAAAACGCAGCCTAATTTTCATTTTTGAGTGAACTAACCCTTTAATTACGCGAGGTCTGGGATCTCAGTGTTTTAATAATATAATAACTATTACCGTAATAACATGACATTGTCCTGCTAAGGAAATCAAGACACTGCCAGATGAAATGTTTAGTCGAGCCATTTAATTTCCTC
>NW_015628639.1:0-571 GCF_001515625.1 Sinocyclocheilus rhinocerous
AAATTAATACAGGTTTGGGACAACATGTGAGTGAGTAAATAACAAATTAAATTTTTGGGTGAACTATCCCTTTAAATGACAAGCGGCAGTATATTTAGTACTGTCGCTTTAAGAGATGCACGCATCCGTTTCTCTCTCAACATCATTTCATTTTAGACATAACTAACTGTGTTTATATGTAAACCTTGTGTGCTTTTGACAGTATTAGACGCAAAATCAATCAGACGCGAACGACAACTTATAAGTTGAGTTAAGTCTAGGGCTGTGCGATATGGACAAAAAAAACCTATCGCGATTTCTTTGATCAATTTTGCGATTTCGATTTTAATCACGATTTTGACACACAGACATGCTTTACAGTCATAAATGCATTCAGTGTGAATTTGAAACAAATTTCCAAAAGAAAACCAATTAGAGCTTTATCAAAAAGCTGTAACATGTCTCTAGAACAGACATAAGGCAAAATAATCACTAAGTAAAGGTGTAACAAAATGTCTCTAGGCAAAATAATAAGGTGGAACAAAATGTCTCTAGAATAGACATATGGCAGAAAAAAATTAAATAAAAATCC
>NW_015628640.1:0-501 GCF_001515625.1 Sinocyclocheilus rhinocerous
ACTTATATCCTATACGTTTATTACTCCCTCTAGTGGTAACGCCAAACAAAGCGAGTTAAAGGGGAAGGTCATTACAATAAGCAACAGCAAAACATGAATTAAGTTGAATCAAATTAATTGTGAAAGTCGTTTAAACTAAAACTGACTTAGGAAGTTGTTTGTTGCCATGACTTTTTGATCATATTATTACCTGTAACATGTCTGTGCCATATGTACCCAAATCAAGAATTAACGACCATTTCTACAGTCATTGCAAGATACAAGAGAGAAAGATCAAGAGCGTCTATTAGGGCGGGCCGATTAATCGAATGCGATTGTCATGCGCATCTTGTCAGTAAAGCCGTTCTGTGATTAGTAGTAAATCTCCATCACGTGCTTTCAGATGGAGCAGCATTTACTACACAGAGCTAGGGCTGCTCGATTATGGCAAAAATCATAATCACGATTATTTTTTGACCAATATTGTAATCACGATTATTTAACACGATTATGAGGGGGCCA
>NW_015628641.1:0-508 GCF_001515625.1 Sinocyclocheilus rhinocerous
TATGTCTTACTTTTCCCTGTTGAAGACGATGAAATCTCTTTGGACAGTCTCTAAGCGCAGCTGGAGTTGCCCATTCTGTGTAATCAAAAGAAAAGAATGAGGAAATGTTTCACAAGAAATACTACTAAGTGAATGGCATGTGAAATAAGCAGGGTCATAACCAACATAAACACTGAAGGGGACAAATTCCCCTCTAATAATGGAACATGGACTTCATTCATTCATTCATTCATTAATTCTGCAGCGGTCTAACAGCGCTCGTCAATGTCAAAATGATTGAGATGGCCAATCAAATCAAAGAAGGCGGGGTTTAACGATGAAAGAGGGTGAGGTAAGATATACAGTACTTTTTTTTGTCAAATTTTTCTTTTGAAAATACACTATATCCTTTATGTTGTAATAAATGTAATGTTATTCGTAATTAAGAAAAGAAACATTAAAGGGATAGTTCACCCAAAAAAGAAAAATTAGCCCATGATTTACTCACCCTCAAGGCATCCTAGGTGTG
>NW_015628642.1:0-1545 GCF_001515625.1 Sinocyclocheilus rhinocerous
TATATATACATATATATATATATATACATATATATATATATATAATAGAAGCCAATTCATTCATCTAAAAATATTTTATATGGTCGCCAGTAAAAAAAATATATATATTTATGCATTTTGCAGATGCTTTTATATGAAGCAATTTAAAGTTTGTTCAAAGACAAGCATACTTTACAGACAAATTGCATGCTTTAATGATGCTTGGGAGCATAAACAACTTTTATTCCAAGAAAATGCCTGTACCTTAAGGTTGCAAATGTGGATTATTAATAAAAGTAGCAGTGAAATTATATGTGTGATGTTAAAAATAGTAAATATTTTTAGAGAGAAGCCATTATAAATATATAAATATACACACACACACACACACACACACACACATTTATGCATTTGGCAGATGTTTTATATGGAGTTTTTCAAAGACAAGTTGTATGCTCTGGTGATGCTTGGGAGCTTAAATTACTTTTATTATTAAGAAAATAACTGTACCTTAAGGTTGCAAATGTGGATTAGCAATAAAAGTAAAAGCCTTCAAATGTCGTGACACACTTTAGAGCAAATGCACTCAGGCTGTTGTCAAACTAGTCAAATTTTTGGGTCCAAAATGAGTTCAGCTTCGTGATTGCATCATTAATATCAATACTATCAGCAGCTGTTTACCATTCTAACTAGGGATGCACCGGTATCGGGCCCGATACTGAGCTCCTGTACTCGTACTCGTTAAAATGCCCCGATACCAAACGCCGATACCACTACCACACAGCTAAGCGCCATATTTAAACAAAGAAACACTGACAACAGACAGCAGAAAGGAGTTATGAAGTGCCATATTCAGACAAAGAAACACCAACAACAGAACAACAGACAGCGGAAAGGAGTTAAGGATGTCTGCTACGAAGTATATGTATGCAATGAATATAATATTAAACATTTAGTATTAACGCCTGTATAGCTGATGTGTGCGAGCTGATAAACAAAGCACGCTGAGTGGATTGAGCGCGCGGCGGCGCAGATGCGCGAGCTTGTCGAGTGAATATATCTTTCTCACAGACATCACTGGAAAGTTTGTAGTTCGGTCGGATATGTCAAAAACAAGTAAGTAAAACAATGCACAAGTTACTTAACGGTAGAGAGAGAGAGAGCGAGAGAGAGAGAGCGCGCACTTCTGTTGTGTGATCTTTGATGTTCACTCACTTAGCACACGCATCATTTGGATTAAAACTAAATCGTAAAAATAAAACCATTCATAGGGGCATTCACTATAAACATCATTTATTTTCAACCTTAGGCATACACGACTTTCTGTGAAATGTGCTAGGCTGTACTACTGTCCTCTCATACTGCACCAGTACAAATATGTGCATGCGTTGCGCGTGTTTTGCTTGCTTGAGCGTTTCTGCATTATATGAGTGGCTTTGGAATATAAACCGCAGCACGTTTCAGATGAAAAAACGCGACTTCTATTTCTGAAAATATCACAGTTAGGAGATTTATTACGAGTGGTTCCCTGCATTATTACAGCAAAGCGCGTGATTAAAGTACTAA
>NW_015628642.1:1680-1784 GCF_001515625.1 Sinocyclocheilus rhinocerous
AAAGTAACAAAAACTTGTAAAATACATTTTAATGGGCATAATTAAGTGTGAATAGAAAATAAGGATATACAGTGAAACCAAAAATGATTCAGAGACCAGATATA
>NW_015628643.1:0-602 GCF_001515625.1 Sinocyclocheilus rhinocerous
TCGAGCGTGAAATCGAGTAGGGCGGGACACGTGATATCCTGTCTGAATATGGGGGGACCATCCTCCAAGGCTAAATACTCCTGACTGACCGATAGTGAACCAGTACCGTGAGGGAAAGGCGAAAAGAACCCCTGTGAGGGGAGTGAAATAGAACCTGAAACCGTATACGTACAAGCAGTGGGAGCGGTACTTGAGACCGTGACTGCGTACCTTTTGTATAATGGGTCATGACTGCGTATTGTATAATGGGTCAGCGACTTACATTTTGTAGCGAGGTTAACCGTATAGGGGAGCCGTAGGGAAACCGAGTCTTAACTGGGCGTCTAGTTGCAAGGTGTAGACCCGAAACCGGGTGATCTAGCCATGGGCAGGTTGAAGGTTGAGTAACATCAACTGGAGGACCGAACCCACTAACGTTGCAAAGTTAGGGGATGACCTGTGGCTGGGGGTGAAAGGCCAATCAAACTCGGAGATAGCTGGTTCTCCCCGAAAGCTATTTAGGTAGCGCCTCGGACGAATACTACTGGGGGTAGAGCACTGTTAAGGCTAGGGGGTCATCCCGACTTACCAACCCTTTGCAAACTCCGAATACCAATGAGTAC
>NW_015628644.1:0-741 GCF_001515625.1 Sinocyclocheilus rhinocerous
AGTTCAATACATTGCAAGTACCATTTAAGGTTTGTATTTTTGTTTATCATTAGAAGATCATATATGTTCAGATATATAAAAGAAATCTAAAAACAACATTTCAAAAATTAATCACCAATCTAGCTATTAATCAAGTCGAGATGTTTACTTTAGAGATTATGGACTGGTTGATCTATGTTTGCACTGAATGCATTTTATTACGTAAGTTCTTAAAATGTTATTTTCAGGCAGTTTTGTTCACTTACCAAGACAATCTAGTTTTAATGTGATTTTTTTTTTTTTTCTGTAAAAGTTTCTTTTTACAAGTATGAAATGTTAAACATTTACAGAATCTCACACAATGTTATCTGCGGTATACGTCACTTTTTGGCAAATGTCGTCAATCCAGTATATTATCTTACAACATTCTGTCTATGAAAAACAATCCATTACAACAGAGGTCTTCTACCCTGCTCCTGGGGACCCACTGACCTGCAGAGTTTATTTTCAACCTGCTTCAGCACATCTGCCTAATTTCAAGCAATCCTGAGGAGCCTGATTAGCTTTGGGTGTGTTTGATTAGAGTTGTAGCTAAACTCAGGGACAGTGGGTCCCCAGGAACAGGGTTGAAGACCTCTCATATATGTATACAGAAAACTGTCTCAGATACTGTCGTCAAATCACCTTTATTTTTAAAGTGCTTCATACAGAGATTGCTACAAAGCAGCTTTACAGTACAGGAATGTAACTAAATCAAACTGA
>NW_015628645.1:0-821 GCF_001515625.1 Sinocyclocheilus rhinocerous
CATTTCAGGCTACGTACTCTCTTAATTCAGACTAATAATCAGACAAACTTTCAAAGTTAATAATTTAGAAAATAATCATAATGATATATCTCTATTAAAAGCATTCAGGTAATTAAATTGCTTTCAGATCATTTTAGCGTGCATGCTTATGCTTTCTTCTCTTCTGTACTTGGCTAGGAATGAAAGTGAACTGACATACAGGTGCAATGATGAACAGAAACCTATTGTGCATGATTTTGTACTATGAAAGAAGGCACTATTGTTTAATAGGTCAATGGATCATCTTTCGAATCAGGTGATGATGGTTAGGTATTCAGTAATGCCAATCAAAACCGAGATAACCAAATCAGTATGGCTTTGACATTTTTGATATGAGAGACTGTACAGAATGCAGTCTGCATGATGTTAAATAGTAAAGTTGTTCAACATTTCATCAATTAATGCAGTATTTCTTAAACATTTAGTTTGAAAAACCTAACTTGTAACTTGTTTTACTTTACAAAGCCAATTCTGCACCTGTCTAAACATCACCTTTGTTCAGTAAAACATCGTGTTTATCAGCAGTGACAAAAAGTTCTTTCGGACTGAGAAGGATTTCTGTGGGATTGTTTGTCGTAGTTTCATTCTGTAAAGACAAGCATGTGATTTCAGCAGTGTTGTTATTGTTAACTAAAAATAGTTTTTGTAGACTGTAATAAAGACTGAAATGAAAAATACAATTAGAAATATGCTTTGGCAACTAACAGAAATAAGTTAAACTAAAAACACAAATATACATAAAACACACACACACACACACACACACACACACATATATATAT
>NW_015628646.1:0-518 GCF_001515625.1 Sinocyclocheilus rhinocerous
AAATCAAAAAACAAATGAACGAATGATACACGGATTGAATAAGGTCAGATATTTTTTTGACTTGTGTACTTACAGTATCCCAATGGTATCCATCAAAGTTTACATTTATGACTAGAGATTTTTAAAAAAAAGAAAAGAAAGAAAATTTTTTGTTTTGTTTTTTTTAATCCTGTCATCTCTAGACATGACCGGTCTGCAGTCTTGATATCAACCTTATACCTTCCGCAAATGAATAACAACTGAATAAGGCGACGACAATACCAACATGTGTGTATTACTCATTACCACAATCTTACTTAAATTGTTTTCTCTTTCATTATAATGTTTAATCTATTGAAAAAGAGAGAGGAAGGAAGAGAAAGAGGGAAGAGAAGACATTAGGAACGAGGAGGAGAGAGACATCTAGAGGTAAAAATCAACTGAACCAATTAAAACAGTTGTGTTTTCTCTTGCCTTAAAGGGGTCATATGATGCTGTTTTAAAAGTTCATTATTATGTTTATTGGGTGTAACAGAATA
>NW_015628647.1:0-590 GCF_001515625.1 Sinocyclocheilus rhinocerous
CGAGACTCTGGGTGTCTGGAGGGCCTAGAGGGACCCTACTTTTGGTGGAGTCTCGAGGTCTGGGGACCTATATTTTCTGAGATACGGCCACTTCCGGTCTAGTGTTAAACGTGTATAACTCAGAGAGGAAGTGGATTCAAGGGTCCATACTTTGTGGGTGGGGTGCCTACTCAGTGGCCCCCCTATGCTGAGAGTATTGAGTTCCAACTCGGCTTGGTTACAGAGATACAGCTACTTCCTGTTTAACTTTGCCGAGGCGTAAGTCAGAAAGGAAGTGGGTGTAAGGGTCCATACGGTGGGTGTGGGGTGCTCACTATGTGACCCTCACATGCTGAAATTGTGAGTTCCAAATTCGGCTCGGTTTCTGAGATTCGGACACTTCCTGTGTAACAATAAGAAGGGTTAATTTGGACGGGAATTGAATATGAAAACGAAAGTAAAAGCAAAATACAGCAGTTATGGTAAGAGTATGTGTTGCTTGTAATGCAATTGTAACATTTCAATGTGTTTTTAGAAATCGTTTCTTTTATTTAAAGGGGTCCTACTATGCTTTTTCACTTTTTTAATTTTAGTCAGTGTGTAGTGTGTAT
>NW_015628648.1:0-1464 GCF_001515625.1 Sinocyclocheilus rhinocerous
GAGTGAGTGAGTGAGTGAGTGTGTGTGTGTGTATGTGTGTGTGTGAGTGTGTGTATCAGTCTCTGGACTCTCAGGATAATCTGCAGTGGTTTAAGTCTTTGCTGTAAGCCGTCATATAATCACAATCCTAGTAACGTTACCCAACATGTGCCGCCCGTGACGAGCCCTCTAAACCCTCACACACATCACTACAACCAAACCCTCACCGGCCCACCGTGACGACCAGCATCCACATCCGTGAGTGCAGAGACAATCCTACTGTGCACTTTCATGACTCGTCATCATACAACTGCATTACTTGGGGAAAAATCTAATTGCAATTTTTCTGACAAAAATTGTGATTTAAAAAGCTATTTAAAACAATTCAGCTTAGCTGTGTTTGTAGGGCTGCAAAATTATGGACAAAATTGTGTGATTATACATTGATCATGGCCATTAAAAAAACATATATTATTATTATTATTATTATTATTATTATATATATATATATAATAATATATTATTCTTTTTATTATTAAGCCTTTTATTAGTGTAATGCAAAGAAGTATGTATATATTACAGTATTATTAGATGTACTGCATTTAATTTATTCTGATTTCAATTTTCTGATCATATATCAATATGGCTATAAAATAATAATAATAATAATAATAATAATAATAATAATAATAATAATAAAACAAGAAGAAGAAGAAGAATTAATATTATAATTATAATTATTATTAAATATAAAAATTACAAAAAAATAAGAAATATGACATTGTTCAAATATTAAAATATTAACTGTATTACTGCATACTAAAAATAAAAAAATCTAGTATTTAAGAAAAAATAATATAACAATATACATTTTATTTTTACTGTAATATTAAAACTAGTGCATATATTTATTTTTTCACAGCCTTTGCTTTTTAATAATCACACTAAGCCATATGGTAATTTTGGTATGATCTACCTCATCGTATATTTATTACCACGCCTTATAAAGTATTAAACTATTTACCAATGATCATATTAAAGCAATAGTTCAGCTTCTGTCATCATTACGCACCCAGAAAAAGAAATTCAGGTTTGGCATGATGTGACGGTGAGTATATGATGAAAACATTTTCATTTCTGACTAAACTAATCTTTTAATTATTCTTCCTTCATGACAATATCACGACGAAGTGAACATGAGCTGAATTGTAAAATCTGGTGGTTTATTCAGAAATATTCCTCCCGATCAATGTAATTACAAACGTTACCGTGTTCAGTTTTCGTGTGAGTTGTGATTAATGAAGCTGGACTCACCAGCACTCGTCCCGTGAGCGTCTGAGCAGAGATCATGACCCCGGCCCAGTCCTTCACTGAGGTCATCCATCCCACCTCGCTGACCACCGCCTCCGCCTCCCGCTGACCCACCGCTTTACTGACCCGCTGCGCATCCTGCACACACACACACACACACACACACACACACAC
>NW_015628649.1:0-560 GCF_001515625.1 Sinocyclocheilus rhinocerous
GCCTGCGGTGAGCCCAAAGCTGTGGGCCTCCCCTGGGCAAGCCTGTTTGGTGTCTAGATAAACCTTAGGCTGCAGACTTCCACACTGTGCTTGCCTTTTTTGATCTCAAGTGAGTGTTAACCGCAGCTACTCACAAATCAGGTAACCAATTGGACCTTATTTACACACACCACTGCTCCACTGATCATGTGCTGGTTACTCCACTGCACACCTCGGATCACTTCCTCCTCAATCTTAACCTCAACATGGTTCCTGACACAGCACATACTCCTCCACATGTCACCTTTCGACGTAACCTACGCTCACTCTCACCCTCTCAGCTGTCTGCTATGGTTTCACCTTTACTTTCTCCCCCTAAACAGTTCTCATCACTTTATGCCAGGGGTCAGGAACCTTTTTTAACCAAAGAGCCAATTTTAAATTCTTGGTTAATGCATTTTTTTCAAAAAAGCATATATATATATATATATATATATAAACAAGCAGGCCCGACCAACAAGAACTGAAAGGACTAAGGCTTTTAAAGGCAGGATAATTGGGGAGGAACGAGACACACCTGG
>NW_015628650.1:0-1261 GCF_001515625.1 Sinocyclocheilus rhinocerous
GTCAGGTTATAGGTGTTTGACACACTCTCAAAACTGCTTTGTGAGCCATTACTAGATGCTCTAGAAGCTTGGGGAATGAGAGAAGAAAGACACGTACCCTGATGTGTGGAAGTAGGAACAGTAGCCACAACGTTTGCTTGATGCCTTACATAATCTGCAGTACGTTGGAGGCTGATCTCCTTAGAGGACTTTGACGCTGATATATGGTCCACTTCTATGAAGACTGCTGCTAGAATTTCTGCTTCTGCTATGGCTGCATCTTTCTCTTCCTGCAGTGCTTCTAATGTTGCTTGGAGTCGAGCTTGTTCCACTTTAATCTCAATCTCTCTCTTTGCATGTGCAGCTCTTGCTTTGGCTGCCTCTGCCCTTGCGCGAGCTTTTGTAACAGCTAAACTGGCAGTAGAACTTCTAGATGAGGTAGAAGATTGAGAACTTGTTGACTGAGCATCTTCACCTCCTTTGCAACTATGGTGTCGCCGTGATGCTTTAGAATCTTTTGAGGACATGGTTGCTGTGCAGGCCTACAAGCAGATATCGTCCTTCTCTTTGTTAGCTGCAGTTGTTAAACGTCCATCTTTCCCAATTTACTGTGCTGTCTTTTCACTGTCACTGGCTTCACTGGATGTTTCCAATAATCCAGCTATCCAGCCGCTAAACACTTTCACTATAAACTCCACAAAGACGAAGACTCAGTTTCTTAGGTTTAATCATGACAAGTGTGAAACTACAAAGAAAAGAAAGTATACAAGTGTAAATTTCACAAAGTAAACAGGAAAATCAACATCAAATGAATGAGCATTCATTAGGCAAAAAATAACCAACGATGCAATAAAGTTATATATCAACACAAATAAACATTTTAGGAAATAAGGAGAAAATTCCAAACATACTGAAAATACAAAGTAGAATTACAACCTCACATCATGATCAAACAATTACTTACAGACATTACATCTCAATAGGCTGTGAAAGGTAAGATGGACTTGGATGTTAGGAACCGCATGGGCACCTTGCAGTGAACACCAAACTAATATGGCTTACTTCCTTTTAAACAGGAAGTCAGGGGTGGACTAGGTGGAAATTCAATTCACAGCCCAAAATGAATATCAAAATAAAAGTCATAAATTGAAATATTAAGTCCAACACAGTCAGCGTGCCCTGTGTTATGTGTGTTTTCTTGTTCCTAGCCTGCTTTAGTTAGTTTAGTGAGTCTCCTTTAAGTTGTATTTACAACACTGTTCCAGAACAGTTAAAACCAAAT
>NW_015628651.1:0-686 GCF_001515625.1 Sinocyclocheilus rhinocerous
TGTACTTGTACTGTTTTCACTGTTTATTACTGCAAAATCTTTGACGGTTTCTATGCTTTCAGTATTACATTCCACAGCTTATCATCACAGTTATACAAGTTTTTTCTTTATCAAATATATGACACTGTGGTGTGACATTAAGGTACAGTCTTTAATACATTTAAATATTAGAATATTAGTTTACTGTTGTGTTAATCAAATCAATTGATGTAGCGAAGTCCGAATCGTGAGCGAATCATTCTTTTAGAATCAGATCTTCTGATTAGTTCAACCAGTTCACAAAACCAGTCCGATTCGTGTTCGGTCGTTGCAAGATTTACAAACTACTCATTTTTATTAAAACTATCTCTGTTTCATTTGTGCTCGATAAAACTATAATCAAGTCGTAAATATTTCTAGTACGTTTACTGTTGTAACTGTTAAGCTCCCTCATCGGTTTAAAAGAGATAACTACACAAACTAATTCTGGAACACGTGAAATTACATTTAAAACATAAAACTTAAAAATAGAATGAAATAATATACGTTATAAATAGCAGTGTTTTTAGATTATGGATGCCAATCGCTGAACCGACTCTTTGAAACGAACCGTTCGAAAGAACCGATTTGACCGGAGAAGATGAGCGCGCCTTTATTTTGAATCTATTATGACGTGCTCGTTCTCCCCTAGACATAACAAATACCTA
>NW_015628651.1:1162-1268 GCF_001515625.1 Sinocyclocheilus rhinocerous
GCACTTTGACAAGACAATGCCAGACTGTCAGGATTAGGGATGGAGCTAAATCATCTCTGTGTAATTTCATTAACGTTACTTATTTACAAAGAGTAAGTTTATCATC
>NW_015628652.1:0-1909 GCF_001515625.1 Sinocyclocheilus rhinocerous
ATATATATATATATGTCTATACACTATATATGTCTATATAGTTTTTGTGAATTTTTATTTCAGTTTTAGTTAAGTACTTAAAGTTAAACAAAAGGAGAAATGTTGCCTTGGCAAATAGCTGAAATAAGTTTTTTTTATGATTTAATTTTAATTATCTATAATAACCCTGCTGAATTTAAATATCAAAGGCAATGCTTGAAGAAAACAGATAAATCTAAGTCATATGCACTGGAGTGTGCCTGGATCTGATCTTCTCATTCCCTGCAGTTACATTTTACACCTGTAAGAAGGAGTGTTACATCAATATTATGTAATAATATAATAATATAATATTCCTTAATGATGCTTGCAATCCATAACTAGCTTTCTTTATGATCCGTTCCTTTGTCCTTTGTTTTAGCTCAGCTGCAGGTGAAGAAGGCAGACGGTCTTATCTCTGAAGTATGTGTGTGTGTGTGTGTGTGTGTGTGTGTGTGTGAGTGAGTGTGTGTTTGCTTTGCCGTGTCAGATCAGCACAAGACTGTGCAAGGGTGAGCTGGGAACAATGAATCATGAGGGAGAGGCTGCCAAACCCGCTCACCTGCTTTAGTGGGCAGAGTGTTCTTCTCCGCCGTGTTCGTCTTCTTTAGGCATCTCTTGTCAAACTGCTGCACCTCTTCTTTAACAGGGTTGTCGCTCATTTTGGAGAGTCTGTGAGAATTCGAGTCATTGAAAGTTAATGGCAGTGGCCGTCTCTACATGCAGTGTTTGCTTTATACCGTCCTCAATAAAACTATTCGTGAATCAAAACCAATCAATCAACTTATTGGCATTCTAATGCAATAACGGCCAATCCAAATGTGTGTTTGGACAGTACTTGTGATTCTTTTGCTCTTGGCATCTTTCTCACACAGAGCTGGCAAAGCATTCAACGGCATCTCGCTCATGCTTAAACCACATTCTGAAAAGCAGAAGTGCGTTTAACTCCCCAAGACCTGTTTCCTCAAAGGTGTGAGCTGAAGTTTTGGTGACCGTGTATGAACACGTCGACACTCCCTGTCCTCAGATGTGTGTTTATGTAAGCTCTTATCAGCCAGAGCTACAGTAAAATCACTGGCCTAAAATGACACTCTACTCAAATGGGTTGTTTTCCTCGCTTTTTGCATATTTACAGAGACCACGAGTGCGCTGGAGCTTAATGCTTGTATGTTTAACAGATAAAGTCAGCATAATGCTGAAGTTACAGAGAGATCTGCAAAACAAGAGGAAGTCATTTCACTAAATCACCCAGTGCTGCTACTATCAAGTAAACAGATGATTTCTCATTAAAGTAAGCATGCTTTATGTTGCCACGTTGTCTTAGCAACACTTAATATTCTGAATTAACTGTTGTATTCAAGTCATCACTTAATAGGACTGAATAACTTGAATAGGGCCAGATCATATTCACTTTTTTTTTCTTGCAACTTAATATTAGATCTCATTAAAAGAGAGAGAGAGAGATAAGTGAACACAGTAACTTTGAAAACATTTTAGTTTAGCAAATCAAATTATTCATGTATTGAATGTTTTCTCACATTAGTCTATGCTGAACAGAATATCAGAACAATCTTATGCACACACAAATATAGTAAACAAAGAAGAACTGATATTAGTAGGGCAGTGTGCACATGATCACTGCATGAGCCGATGTTTTATATGATCACGATCAATTCCTCACGTCTTCACCACACCCAACATGACTCGCGCCAAATCTCTGGGATTTTGCAACACTGCCAAATACTTGAAACATTTGAATGTTTGAAACGTTCCAATCGACGCTTTGCCGCATCTGGGTTTTTCTAACGGTGTTTAGCGCATTAATGCGCCATAGGAATTAATGACAGACTGCGCAAACCATAGGCAGGCGCACACACACACACACACACAC
>NW_015628653.1:0-573 GCF_001515625.1 Sinocyclocheilus rhinocerous
TGTGTGTGTCTGTGTGTGTACTTTCTTAATTAATTTGCTCATATATATATTATCAAACCAAATTAAGAAAATACACATTTATATATATTTTGGCTGATATTAGTAATGTAGGGTTTAATAAAATTACTTTAATAAAGTAAATATTTATAAATTTCAAACTAAATTAAGAAGGTGTACTGATATAGATATTTTTGCAGATACTAGAAATGTATTTTATTTTTTTTAAATAAAATTGTTAATTGGTCACACATGTACCTGAGGACATTTAGTAATGTATATTTTAATAAAAATGTGTAATAAAATTAAAACAATGTATATTTATAAAATTGAAATTATCAAACTAAATAACTAGAAAGGTGCACAGATATAGAAATTTGGGCTGCTGTTGTAAATTCTTTTAAATAAAATTATTTTCCTAAAATTAAAATATTTATATAAATATATGTAAAATTAAAATTATTTTTAAAAATATTCTGGACAGATATTAGTCATTTATATTTTAAATAAAATTAATTTATTAAAATGAAAATATTTAAATAAAAATATATCCTTTTTTTTATTCGTAGTAACCAG
>NW_015628654.1:0-581 GCF_001515625.1 Sinocyclocheilus rhinocerous
TTTGAATGTGGCAATTAACATTTTTATTTTAAAACTTTTATTTGAGTATGGCAACATAATATTGCGCTCTACAATATATCTATGAATAAATCTCAGACAGAGACAATCAGCCAATCACTATGTGCATAGTAAGTATGCTGACATCATCCATAGCAACGAGGTCAACCCCGCCCTTACTCTTAGTTTAAAGGGGTCATATGATGCTGCTAAAAAGAACATTATTTTGTGTATTTGGTGTAATGAAATGTGTTTATGCGGTTTAAGGTTAAAAAAACACATTATTTTCCACATACTGTACATTATTATTTCTCCTCTATGCCCCGCCTTTCTGAAACGCGTCGATTTTTACAAAACTAATCGGTCTGAAAAGCGAGGTGTGCTCTGATTAGCCAGCTATCCAGTGCGTTGTGATTGGCCGAAAAGCTCAAGCGTGTGACGGAAATGTTACACCCCTCACCAGCCGAATACCTCAAGCGTGTGACGGAAATGTTACGCCCCTTACTATATTGTGATGCTTGTGATGCCCAGAGCGACGGGACAAACATTAAAACCCATTATAAACGAGGCATTTGTTGCATCCA
>NW_015628655.1:0-1792 GCF_001515625.1 Sinocyclocheilus rhinocerous
ATATACATATTCAATTTGTTAAAATATACTGAGGTCACGGCTCGCGGGACGACCCTTGATTTAAAGTGTAAAGTAACAAATTTGAAATCGGTTTAATCAGGTGAACTTCGAATTTTCAGTAAAAGTGAAAACTAATGCGATGGATCTCTCTCCTACTGACTTATAGGGACGAGTATCGTTTTTTTACTATTTTTTTTACTATTCTTACTATACTGCACATCAGTCCAGTTCTTTAAAAGTACGCTTTATTTTGCTGATGTTTGTTTTTCAATGAAAAAATGGCTTTATATTCTGAAATGTAAAAATCTATAGCAAATAAACCGCATTACTATTTAAAAAAAATAAATATAAAACATTTAGTTGTAAATGCACGCATTTGAAAGCATTTTTAGTTGAAAGCATTTAGTGTTTAAGATTTATATATAAAAAGTTTATATATAATTTTGATACTAGAAAACATTAAGGTCTTTTTTTTAAATATCGCTTTACATCAAACATTTCATAATCCACAGAAGCCAAACTCGAAATCAAAAATAAAATAAGATTAATCGCACAGCACTAAAGTGCACTGCATTTTAAACACAGCATCAAAGTGCAAGAGAGATCTCGCTTCTGGATTGTAAATAACGAAAACACATTATAGACAAATGTCTTGATATTATCGCATATACAAACGGTTGGAAAGTTACAATTTGCTTGATAACTTTTATGTAGCAATAATAAATTGTAAGTGGTTTTTCTTCATTTTTCCAGTACCGAAGAAGCAATGACGTCAGAGCTTATCAATACTACAGTCTTTTGTAATTTAGCCCCAGAGCTCGTTTAATACTGGGTTCAGGTACCATTCCTACTTACAAGAGAAGCACAAAAGAATCAGTTACAAAGCTACATGACAGTATATCATTACATCTGTGTTTTCTAAAATACATCATAAGTGGAGAATAACTATTTATTTCAAAAACAACAAGATAACTTAAGACTTTAACAAATGTTAAAGACATTAAAAATTCAAATAAAAAAATAACACATATTCTGTGATGTTATTCTGTGTTTCGGAGCAGCTCAAGCCGTTTCTCATCACGCTGTGTGAAAAACAGACTGAACAGAGGCTCAAAACACCCGACCACTGCATGAACATATGATACGCAAACTACAGCTCATTATGGTATTCTTCTGTAGCCTGACGACGAGTAACTTTAACTGCTGTTCATGTGAACTCAAAGACAGCCTGATGCTTTGTTTACAGACTATTTGTGGGTGGCTGTTTGTTGTTTCACCTATCAATTCGTGTCGATAAAGTATAATAGGGTAAATCCTGTATAGTGATTTATCTTATATAGTGGTTGCATAATGCAAGCAGTGCATACACTTGTAGCTGTTATGTATCTTTGTATGTTATTCTTGTGAGGCACGCGCAAGCGCACGAATCTCCCCCCCACTTATAAAAAAAAAAAGGGCTCCCCCAAAGTCCACGGTATAGTTCGAACACTGCACACAGGAGTCATGCATTAGACGCGCTCTTATCATTCGTTATTATTGATGCGCAAACAAACCATGTATGTGCGCTCTTGGCACATCTAAAACATCGTATTTCTGCTTGAACACAGTTCAGTATATTCACATTGCTGTCAAAATTAATGTACAGCGTGTGTTTTATAACGGATGCTCGCCAAAGAAGTGTGTTTTGGAGAAGTTTGTGAGGATCAGTGGTGTTTATGTACATATGGGTATCAGACGCTCAGAAAAGCTTGTTCTGACAGAGGACCTGGCTGTTGACTGATGACATCGAGCC
>NW_015628655.1:1921-2272 GCF_001515625.1 Sinocyclocheilus rhinocerous
CCGTGGTATTTTTTGGTATGGCAGGTTGACTTGTGCTTATTTGTTAAAGTTTCTGTATAATAGCTTCACATACTTTTGAAGTATTGACTCGGAGGGGAGGGGGCCTTGGAGTAAAAAAGGTTGAGAACCACTGATTTATATCATGAAGCAAAATTATATACAAGGAAAAAAAAACTTTTTGACATTGTTCTTTGGGGAGAAACTCCATCTCTGAGTTGATCTGATTCGTATATGTTGCATAAACAAACTGTGTAAACTATATTTTACAATTAAATATGTGAAATAGCGTGATCTTTTAAAAAAAAATTTATAATGCTTTATTGTCAACAAGTAGCATGTACAGTGCCATAT
>NW_015628656.1:0-577 GCF_001515625.1 Sinocyclocheilus rhinocerous
AGGGGCAATTATGCACCATATAATATATACATTATAACTTTTACTGTTCTTCAACGTTTAATTTATATTTATTATGACAGCCTCCATTTAAATGTTTATATTTAAATTAGAAATATTATATTATTATTATTATTATTATTATTATAGTAAAGTAGAAATATTATTATGTAATTGTAACTTTTATTCTAAAAACTTCATTAAGTGTAATTTAAGCAGTTGTATAGCCTAAAAACATCAGTCTGTTTTAACCTTCAGTATTATAGTAATGTAGTACCAACTGACTCTCGTGTATATCTGACAGCATTAGTTAAGATAATTTTTTTCCTTGAGAAAATTTGGCATGTGTGCTTGATATATATCCAAAATAATCAATATTGAATCAAATCGTGACATTTGTGTCAAAACCCAGCCCTAATGATCACGGTTTTCAGTATTATCACAGTATTGTTAAAATGTGCTGGAAATGTTCTAAAAGTACTGACACATAAATCACTTCACCACAATTTTATATTTAAAATCAACAAACAACAACTAAAATTACTTTTTGTTTGCATAATCACTAAAACAATAACATTAC
>NW_015628657.1:0-323 GCF_001515625.1 Sinocyclocheilus rhinocerous
GTTCTCAGTCATTTGACTGGTCAGGCTGGTTCAAGCATCCCTTCTAGCTGCAAATGACCATATTTAATATTTATAATATTAATTATTAATTTCTGGATAATGATTTGATGTCATTTTTGTACTTAACTCCATTTGTGAGAGTGGCATATTTACTCAACTTCTAATAGGGTGTTTTCACACCTAGTTCGTTTTAACCCTCCAAACACTCTCAGAGCCCCCCCGCCTAAAGGGACCCAAAAGCGAACCTTACTTGGGGCCCATTTCATTTTTTCCCAAATTCCGTTTTTTTCCCTTTTAATTTTTCTAGACTCTGTTTTAATGGT
>NW_015628657.1:415-750 GCF_001515625.1 Sinocyclocheilus rhinocerous
ATTGAAAACATGAAACGTTAATTTTTTTTTTCATTTTTTCTTCTTTATTTTTACCAAATTCTGTGTTTTCCATTAATTTTCTGGATACCATTTGAATTGTTTCATTAAATTTTAATAATCCAAATCATCTCTAATGAAATAATTTTATTAAAAAAAAATTTTTTTATTATTAATTAATTAATTGTTGTTTTTTCAGAAATACTGTGTTGTGTATCTACATTTTACTAGTAAATAAATTATTTTTGTATATGATATGATGATAGTTTTTCTTTACATTTATGTAATCTACTGCTAGCTGTGCATTAAATAATTTTAATGCATGACATGGAGGCAAC
>NW_015628658.1:0-615 GCF_001515625.1 Sinocyclocheilus rhinocerous
TTTACCAACTTTTGGAGGTTTTAAGGTTTTAAGCGACCTTATATTTGTCTTGTCTGCTGTCTAGGACTACCATTCAGAGTTTTTTGAAGCATATGCAGCATTAACATGCAACAAAAGTCTAAAGCAAATTAAGGGTTTAGATCTTCTGTTGATGAGGATTAATTCTTTCAGTCAGTCGTTTAATCAATACTGTGATAAACTGACTCTTCTTGAACAAAATCAGAGGTGTTTTACAGTTAAATCTGTTACTGGTACCACATCTAGTACAACAGAATGAAATGTTTGCCCTTATATGTTGCTTGCAATAATTTCTCAGAATATACAGCTACTCTTGAATGGTCATCAATGGAGAAAAATGCTCTTTAGCAGCAGACCGGTGCAGTTCCAGCATCTACCAGCAGGAGTGAACAGATGAAACTAACCAGACAAACCTTGAGCCAAACATCTAAGAGTGAACAGATAAAACTAACCAGACAAACCTTGAGCCAAACATCTAACAAGAAAATGCTACATATAGCACACATTAACAGACATACAACAAAATAAAGAGAATCATGCACTTGCGCTCTAGAAAAAATTATATTATATTATATTATATTATATTATATTATATTA
>NW_015628659.1:0-1862 GCF_001515625.1 Sinocyclocheilus rhinocerous
AAAATCAACATAAATACATGATCGATATACAAAATATCAATATTTTTTTGTAAAAAACAAAACAAATTGGAACAATATTTTTTTTGTTTAAAAAAATACTGTATTTCCTGGAATACAGCTTATACAGTAAGCAAATTTTTTTTTTTTATATCTGAATCATGTTGAGACTTATAAATCAAAGTTACGTAATGCAATTAACGTCAAGCACGTAAAACATGCATAAAGAACATACATTTGAATTTTGGTGAAGAAAAGCCAACTTGTGAGGCAAATGTAAGTCACTATTTTTTAGATTCGTTTTATACTTATATTTTTTATTCCTATTCTGAATACCGTTAAATTTAAAGAACTTGAGTTGTGGAATGAAGGGAATTACAACACGTTTATATTTGTATTTACTACGTTTATAAACATTGTTTTTATTTTACATTTATTTACATTATTTCTGAAAGTAGAAGTAAAACTCACGTATACACTAGCTATGTTTCCATCCATCTATTTTTATGCGCATTTTGGGGTATCGCATAAAAAAAAAAAAAACGCTGGATGGAAACACGAGATGCGCATAAATTAAAAAAATTTGAATAAAAAAACGTATGCACACAATTGGATAAACTTTTTATACAATAAGAAAAAATGTGCATAGACACATTTACCGAATAAATTCCTTTATGCGCATCAAAAAAGTCATGTGACTTTGCACGATGGGACGGGATAACTTGCCTAACCAGCGGACCGATCTCGTTCACAGCATCTATATGTTGTTTTGGTCGTTCTGAAATGCCTGAGCAAAGTCTGTCGTCAAAGTATTTCTGTATAATTGTCTTACACGACTGCGTTCCCAAACAGCAGCATCCGGCTCCGAAAGCAATGACCGCATTTATCGTTTCGTAAACAGCAGCAGCTCCGAAAGCAATGACCGCATTTATCGTTTCGTAATTTATCATATATGAAAATGATTAGATTCAGTCGCTTCTACTACTTTTCTTAGTAATATTTAGTGCCAGTTTATCAGGAAGTGATGATTTTGCTCTCTTTGACTCGTTGGATGGAAAAAGTGCTTTATTCGCAAATGTTTTATGCGATATTCCAGTTTTGCGCATTACTTAAATTTGCATCTTTGAACGGAAACATAGCTACAGGCTGTTTTTTTTCTCTCAGAAGCAATTTTAAGTTGGAGTCTTATTTTACAGAAAACACTGTAAACTAATATATTACATTACTCTAATAAAGAGTAGAAAAACTTTAGCATAACTTAATACAAATTAAATTTTATTTTTTTTAGAACAGTAACACAGAAGCCAATTAAATTTTGCAAATATTATGCTGTCTTTATAGCACCATGCTTCTTTACACAGTATAAACTTATTTTAATAGGTTAAAATATAAAATTGCCTTTATATTTAAGAAAGGAAGTCTCTTACAAAAACATTTGGCATCAAAATGCTTGAAAAGCCCTGTTCCAGATAACTAGTACCAAGACACATGAGATATAAAAGAGAGTTTCTCCTGAAAAAGACACACACCTCGACCTCTTTGCGCAGTCGCACATTTTCATCGGCCACGAGCTGCATCTGCTGACGACACTGAGCGACTTCCAGCTGCTCCATTCTCCGCGAGCCCTGCTCCAGCTCTAAACGACTGCACACAGTCAAAACCATCAGCACAAGCCTATTCTGGAAATATATCAAGATAAAACTGCAGAACCAGTAATAAACTCTCACTGGAGCACCTCTTCAGTCGCACTTCCTCTGTGTTGTCCAGGGCTTTCAGTTTACGTGCATAAAGAAAGATGATATGACCACGTTTGGCTGGTTTATTGCACTGAGGAGACACAAAATCTTTTTATTGACAGATTACAT
>NW_015628660.1:0-523 GCF_001515625.1 Sinocyclocheilus rhinocerous
TGAGCCAATAGCTCAAACTTACCTAGGTAGAAACGCGCACTGTGTGTCGTTACAAACAGGAATCACACTGTAGGCTGATAGATGAAATAACCCCCAGCAACCACCTGCTTGTCATTCAAGAGTTGTATTTTTTCCCCCCCCATTAACGTTCATCAACGTTTCTGCAATGGAAATACTTACCTTTAACTTATTAATAAGCTAACAAATATTCGGCGAAAGAATAAATCACTGTACACCCTGTAGTTGTGGTGTCATATGCCCAGGATTAATTCTGCCTCAAAAGCAGCTGCTCATTTATTTTGATAATTTAAAATATTTATATTGCATATTAGACAATAATGCTTGCATTGTATGAACACATCATTGCTAAAGGCATGGCTCATTCCAAGATGGTCTTGAGCAGGACACTACAGTGACTATATTTAAATGCAGTTGTCTGCTTTTATATTAATTGTGTCCAAATTAAAATTTGCAGTTATCTGCTTTTATATTAATTGTGTCCGAATTAAAATTTGCAACATAG
>NW_015628661.1:0-955 GCF_001515625.1 Sinocyclocheilus rhinocerous
TTTGACCAATTAGAGTAACGTGAGGCTAAAACATGTAAATATGATTTCTGGATCACTGTCAGATGAGCCGACAGATGCTGAGCCGAGCCAGGACGCATAACTTACCATCAGACTCCATCACTCATGGCATTTAGTGTTTCTAATACCTACCTTCTATAAATTGCTTTTTTTAATCATTTTGACTTTACTTATGAAACTGACAGGGGTGCTCCGATTGATCGGCTACCGATCAGTATCGGCCGATAATCACGTTGGGATGTTTGATCGGCGGTCTCTAAAAGGCCGATCTAAAAAAAAAACGCTGTTTTGCTTCTCTGTTGTGTTGAGATGTTTTCTTTTCATCTTTCTGCATTGCTGTATTTGAGAAATATTGTTGTGGAGTAGCCTACAGGCTTATGATTTAAATTTCAGTATCATATCTGTAAAACTTTGATATAATATCTGTAAACTTTAAACTTTTGATGAGATGTTGAGATGATAGTGAATCCAAGAAAGTTTTACTCCAAGCTCTGTACTGAGTTCTATACATTTGTCTTGCAGTTTTGGTGAAAAGAGAAGAAACTGATTTGGTTCTGGACAGAGAACAAACATTCTCAGTCTTGTTTCCGTAAGTTTCAGTGTCGCTGCATGCGCTGAATTAAAGTGACAGCGCGTTGTTTGCGGTAAATATGAACATGGATTGACACGGAAATGTAGTAATTACACCATAAATGCATATAATTATCTCCTGTGTTTCACAGTCAACACGTAGGCTATGGCTTTTTGGCAAGGTTTAAAGGAAAAGAGCACTTTTAGATAAACCAGGCAAAAATAGATGGCACTCGTGGAGGTAGGAAAACAAAGTTGTTTATAAACCGCAGGTTTGCTTGTAATAAAGAATTAAATGCAAAAGAAAAGGCAGTAGATCGGTCTATTTTTGTCAATGGTAAGTTTGTGATAACGTAAGAAAAGTAGT
>NW_015628663.1:0-616 GCF_001515625.1 Sinocyclocheilus rhinocerous
ATGTCACTTCCTCTTCTTTCTGTAGCTGAGCTGCTGCATGACATTGAACTCTATCGTCAGTTAACATTAGCATCATTTCAGCCTGTTTAATAAACTGAAGTTAATCCCAGTTTTAATTAAATAAATCAAACAATTTACACCTACTAACATGCATTTGAATTCAATGTATTTTAAATTTCTATAAAACTAAGTTAATCTACAGTATTTGAGCACATTACTTTAACTTCTCTTTTATTATGGTCACTAATTTTATATTTAAAATGTATATAATATGTTTGGCATGCATTCGTCAAATCTTCTCTTTAATTATGGTCATTAATTTTATATTTAAAATGTATATATTTTGTTTGGCACACATTCGTTTTTCAAATATCAAATATCTGAGGGCTGCTTAGGGCTTAAAGCAGTGAAATGATGAATAATTAACCAAAAACATGACTGAAGGGGAATCTGCTTTCAACGCTTGCTGCTACAAAGAAATGTATCAATAAAAAAATAAAAAACTGGAAGAGTATGTTTATGTGTCACATTTACAGTGTTACAGTTTTTCTCAATTGCTAAAACACTATATCCAGGCTTTTGAACTAAAATTTCAAAACCATAATGCCATTTTTCA
>NW_015628664.1:0-812 GCF_001515625.1 Sinocyclocheilus rhinocerous
ACAAAATAATGATATTTAAAATAGCATCATATGACCCCTTTAAAAGTTGGTCGGAGGTATTACTGTGGCAGCATAATTATGGCATGATGCTTTAAAATGCTGTCCAGGTAGGCAGCTCACTAGGCTTTGGGACAGAGAAATTCTCTGTAACAGAACCTCTTCACCTCTCTCTCTCTCTCTCTCTCTCTCTCTCTCTCACACACACACACACACACACACACACACAGATAATACAGCACTACTTCACACACAATCTGTTCTCTCTTCTGTAAACATTTTCATTTCTATTCCTCTGGTTTCCCTCTCTTCTTTCATTAGCATGTCTCGCTCTCTCTGTGTCTGTCTGTCTCATACAATGGACCAGTCCATTAAGCTTTACATGAGAAATGAGAGCCATTTTGTAGTCATGTGACAGCGGCATATTAAAATGTTTGTAGGGCAGGGTGTGTGCGAAGAGGGATGGATTGTAATGGGATGGGGAATTGTGGGGCTTTCCTTATAAATAATTCAAATCCCAAAGCAATTAAAGCAGAAATCTGTTATCAGCCTTTACCTTCGCATTTCACAAAGCAAAATACACTGCAGATTTCCACCTTAGACTGGGACAGTACCAACACATGACAGGTATTTGATTCTATTGGCAACTGAGATCCACAAAGGTGCCCTGCATGAAAAAAATACTAAATATATTTTGAATATCTTGAAAAAGTGTTATATAAGGAAAAAGATAAATATTTGAATAAATATATTTTTTCATATATGTGACCCTGGACCACAAAACCAAAGTGTCAATTTTTTCAAAATTGAGATTT
>NW_015628665.1:0-561 GCF_001515625.1 Sinocyclocheilus rhinocerous
TCAGATTTTATTTACGATGTTATTGAAAGTAAACGCCACAAACGGTTTCCTGAGATCTTGGTGTTTGTTCCAGTCGATCAGAGCGCGCTCCTCACAGCTGCTCTCTCGTTCTGTCAGGAGAATCCGTCTCTGTCCTTGAGTCGTGACGCGTCGCGGTTTCTTCCGGCTCTGCTGTTCAGCTGTCAGGTCGGCGTCGGCCGAACCAATCTGGGAATGATCCTGGGATCTCTGGTGATGATGCACCTCACACGAGCGGCACAGGAGCCGACAGCACCGTAAGACCCCAACACATCCCATGATCACACTAGCACTCAGAATGTTAGGGGGTCGGTAAGATGTTTTTGTTTTTGAAAGATTCTCTTAAAAAAACTAAGACTCTCTACTCATCAAGGCTGCATTTATTTGATCAAAAATACATTAAAAATTGTGAAATATTATTACAATTTAAAAAATATTATTACAATTTAAAATATCTGTTTTCTATGTGAATAGCTGTTAAACTGGTTAAACTGTAAAGAAGTTTCAGCATCATTACTCCAGTCTTCAGTGTCACATGATCTT
>NW_015628666.1:0-546 GCF_001515625.1 Sinocyclocheilus rhinocerous
GAATCGATTCTTAAAGATTCGATGTTGATTTCTTCAAGTTGATTTTATTCAAAATTTAGAGCTCATACCTTTTCAACGGTTCGTCCAGCGAGTGTTAAAATCAGTATATCTTCACAATTCTGTTCGTATTACTTCGTGGCCAATGATAACACAAACAGAATGGAAATCTTATTAATTTTTGAGCAGGGTAACCAAGGATCTGGGCAGAGTTTAACTTTCAAAATACACAACACAAGACAATACTTCTTTATAAATGAAACAGGAAGTAAGATTTGTTTGTACTTGCGTTTTCTGAAATCTGAGAATCTGAGATGATTTCCTCGTTGCTGACGCAGGGGATTCTGTGGCTGATTGGCTGTTGATCTGGCGCCGGAATGACGTTTGGATGACGTCCCTTTTTGGGGAAGCCCTCTTGGAGTGGTTGGTTGCCGGGGGGGAAGCCCCTCGTTGGATTGGTTGGTTGCCGGGTTACGGAAGAGACTTGAGCAGTCCTGGAAAGAGACTGCTTTAGCAAGGCTTTGCGTTCTGCGGAGTTACGAAGCTTCA
>NW_015628667.1:0-191 GCF_001515625.1 Sinocyclocheilus rhinocerous
CGTTCGAGAGGGTTCCTCGAGCTGAAGGGATCCCCGAATTTGGTGTGGATTCGGAGATATGGCCGTTCAAAGTTTCAATGGTTTTCCACAGACTTAAGCTTTAAAGCGTTTCATCCAGGTCGCCAGTAGCAAACAATAGGGCGCGCTCTGCTGGACAAACTAAGTAATTACACCATTTCAAGCATTTTATC
>NW_015628667.1:271-620 GCF_001515625.1 Sinocyclocheilus rhinocerous
GCATATCGGCGGCATATTCGCCGATACCGATATATCGGCGACAGGCTCATATCGGCCGATAATAACGGCAAAACGATATATCGGTCGGGCTCTATTACTTTCTAATACTCTCTTAAAGTAAAAATAGTTTAATATTAAAATGTAGTTACAATAATAATTCAATTAAACTTTTAAATGTAATCTTTAGCAAATGTAAAAAATTATTTTCATCCATAAATTCACTTGTAGCATCTAAACAATTCATTTTCAATGTTTTTATTTTTAATGTATTTACATTTATACATTTATTTATAAATAGAATTTTAATAAGGGCCATTAATTTATTATAGGCCATCAGATAATGGATTAT
>NW_015628668.1:0-963 GCF_001515625.1 Sinocyclocheilus rhinocerous
GGTTCGCAACCCGCCATAAAACCAAAAGAAGAAGAAGAAGAAGTGCGGTTCAAGCAGAAGCGGCAGATGATCGCAGATGGACGAATTTACGGACCACGGAGCTTCGGAGGTAAATAAGAGCATTAAAAGCAGCGAAAGGTGAAATTAGGACATGTAGTTTTTGTAAAACTTTTTTTTTGTATTTCAATCACTATGTACAGTTGCAACTGAGGGACAGATGACACATGTTAAGTAGCTTGCGTGTGCATCACTGTCCCATGATTTGTGTTCAACGCGTGCACTACATCTTTCTGATGGTGTGTTGTAGAGTCACTGCAAGGAAAATAAAAAGGAAAAAACAAACAAACAAACGCAAACGTCAGTGCAAGAGCGACCTCCCAAAATGCTGTAAGATAATGTTTTTATGCATTACTCACTTGAATCAGAATTATTGGGTGTTTAAACAAAGATGTGATTACTGCATTATGAATCAAAGTTGTTTTATGAGTAGGCATGGGCCGCTATGAGATTCTGACGGTATGATAACCTTAGATAAAAATATCACGGTATTGCGATTACAGCTCTAAAATATGTTATTTTTAAATGTCTGGGTAAAAAAAAAAACTTTTTTTTCCACTGAACACATTTTATTTTTAAGAAACATATAGAACATTTTGGAACAGTAAACATGTCAGGCTAAATAATTAGAATAAATAATTAAATTCTTCTTAATTAAATGCAGTCACTTAAGTGAGCCTAAACCTGCAGCTCAACAATAATCAGAACATAAATAAATTCTTTTCTGTAAAAAAATTTAAAAAATGCAGTCACTTAAGCGAGCCTAAACCTGCAGCTCAATAATCAAAAATATAATCAAAACATAATTTCTGTAAAAATAAAAAAAATTATTAAAAAATGCAGTCATTAAACCTTGATTTTTACAAAGCGAGGTGTGCTCTGATTGGCCAGCTATCCAGTGCGTTG
>NW_015628669.1:0-561 GCF_001515625.1 Sinocyclocheilus rhinocerous
TAATTTTGTTTTAATATTATATGATTTTAAGTATTTGTACACGTTATCACATTTCGTTTTATTATAGGCTATATTTTATATGAAATACTTTTATGAATGACCTTATTTTTATACTAATATCATCTTCTTTAATACAAGGTTACTACAAAAATAAAACAAAATAAAATGTATTTATTTAAATACTTTATTTAATATTTTAGCATTATATTATATATTAAATGATAGCAAATACATTTTAATTTTAAAAGTGAAAGTAATTTGAAATTACATTTTACTTTTAAAATTAATTTATGCTGCATTGTACACACACACACACACACACACACACACAGGGCCGCATTAAGACCTCAATGGGCCTATGACTTACTGCAGAGCCCCCCCTCACAATAATGATATAGCTTAACATAGGATTCAATCAAAGTTTCATAATTCTTGTTACCAATTCCAATATCTCAAAATAAATAAAATACCACTAAAAAAATACTAGCCTATGTAACCAATATCTCAAAATACCACTAAAAAAATACTAGCCTATGTAAAAACAAACTTACTGAAGACAAG
>NW_015628670.1:0-1655 GCF_001515625.1 Sinocyclocheilus rhinocerous
TGTTTAACTTAATCTCATTTCAAAACTTTCCAAATGAAAATCAAGCGTAGCATTAGTTCTGGCAGGTCACGTAAGTCAAGCTCGCATCAGCTGACTTTTAGCTGTTCCCCATCTACCTATAGGAATACGACACCTATCTAAGCATTCATACATAAGGTCTCTCAGTATTATCAGCAGTTTTCGCATTGCTCAATAGCTAATTACCCTTCTCCATCCCCAAATCCTCCTCTGTCAGTCAGGATTCAGCCTTCTGATTATCCTTTGAATCAGACTAATTCTAAAATGTGTACATTAAATTATTGAACTTCCTTCTGATTATCCTTTGAATCAGACTAATTCTAAAATATGTACATAAAATTATAGAACTTTAACGATATCTGCAATACATTTATGTTGGTTCTGTTCTGTTTACACTGGGGGGGTTATCGCTGCTCTCCTTGCTCTCATCCATGCTAGGCTGCATGGATGTGCAGGGAGTTCTTGCCCAGAACAGAACCATACCGCCAATCCAAACTGTGTGCTAAATGTCAATCATCTTTGATGATAGTGGTCCTGACAGAAATGATGACACTTACTCTTATAGGTGACATTCACCACCTTCACGGATTCATTGAGCTGTGACTCTCTGGAATTACGGAGAGTTTTGATTGCACTGAGGACCAGAGATTCACTGGGGACTGGAGATGAAGAGTTGAACACCAGCTTGCTTGTGACCACTGCTGAACCAGATCTGTAAATATAAGCACATTTGTTTAATGTACATCCAATTTTTGCAATACAATTCCTTCTCCAATTTTGATTGTTCTCAAAATAGAAATACAACACTTACATGAGGTTTGAAGGAGTCACAGAGAAACCAAATGTTGTTTCTGGAAAGACTGTTGTAGTGGTTGGTAGACGTAGCTCATTGAGGAAGCTGACTGGTTGTATGACATCTCTATCCTGGAAGGTGTATTCCATCCTGCCATCAATCTGCTTTGAAGTGCTCCTGCAGAACAAACAAAATATATTGTTAAACTAAAGGACTTCAGTCCATATTGAAACATAATTCTTGAAAATTAAACAGCTAATAATAATAATAATAATAATAATAATAATAATAATAATAATAATAATAATAATAATAATAATAATAATAATAATAATAATAATAATAATAATAAATGTTTTGGATTAATTTGATAAGCTAAAATGTTTGGAGACAGAGTGAAGATTGCAATGTCAATTTGCATCTTACATGAAGTTGGAGGTCTTGGGTTGTAAAGTTGGACTGCCAGGTTCATTCAGAAGAGTGTTCAGCTGCAGGAGAAAAATCAAACCATTCATCAGTTTCTCCTGAAGACTGACATTGAAACTAAGCCTTTTTACACTGTTCATTTTTGAAGTTTACCGCATTATTGATGATATCCTGAACTTGCTGGTTGGTGTTGCCTCTAGACTCAGGGTCCTCTGGCATGCTGATGTTAATCACATTGAATGTAAAGACCACAGCATAGGAGGTTTCTGAGATTTCTTTCTGTTTGGAAATGGTAATTTAAAGATTGGTCAAAAGCGTGAAATACATAATGCTTGACTCAATCTTATTTCAAATATTTCCAAGTGAAAATGAAGACACTTACTCTCATAGGTGACATTCACCACCTTCACCGATTCAT
>NW_015628671.1:0-987 GCF_001515625.1 Sinocyclocheilus rhinocerous
GCTCGTCTGTTGGATCGGACCACACGGGCCAGCCTTTGCTCCCAACGTGAGCCTTGGTCGCCCATTACCCTGTCGCCGGGTCACCTCTGTTCCTTCCTTGGAGCACTTTTGATAGATATGATACAACTAAAATCTTAATTTTATTAATTAAAACCATGTAATGTTTAACATTTTCTTATTTCATTTAACATTAAGTTTTCTTAGTTAGAAATTAATCTCTACAGTTCTAAGTAGTATGGAACCCGGTAGCTACATGTCCTGCAGAAGAAGAAAACAAATTAAATCGTGTGCACAAAAATAATTCGTTCCTTCCTTTTACTAAATAGTGTGTAGGATATAATAATTAGTTTCCTCGGTTCATTAAATCATTCGCTCAATATAATCATTCTCCTCTCTTTACTAACAGTGCGCTCATTATAATAGCCTGATTCTTTCCCCCTGTAAGTAAATCATATCATAATTCGTTCCCTCGTTTTAAATGGTAAAATATTATAATTCGTTCCCTCGTTTTAAATGGTAAAATATTATAATTCGTTCCCTCGTTTTAAATGGTAAAATATTATAATTCGTTCCCTCGTTTTAAATGGTAAAATATTATAATTCGTTCCCTCGTTTTACTAAATTGTGCGTGCGCACAATATTATAGTTTGTTCGCTTATTTTAAGTAAATCACTTTAATTTAACTTAATTTAAAATAATTAATTTAACTAAATGATTAATTTAACAAAAACGTGGCCACGTTTAGTAAAACGAGGGACTGATTTCTTAATTCGTGACCATGATTTATATTTTTATTTATTAGAATGAATGTAAAATTATTTTGTGTCCATGTGATCCATTTTCATTTGTACTTTACCAACCAACGCTAAATTGGCGCCTGTTTTCTAGTGAGCTACAAATGCACAGTATTTATTGTGTAGGCTATTAAAGATTAAAAAAGATATATATATATATATCGGTTTGTGACTTAAGGCGATCGTTGTAGAT
>NW_015628672.1:0-574 GCF_001515625.1 Sinocyclocheilus rhinocerous
TATATATATATATATATAAATAACGTTAGTTAGCTAATTGTTAAACGTAATAGTTATTTGTAAAATAAAACTTTACCAATCTGTTACGTTCTGATGAAGTCGCGCTGGCAACGTTGATTGATCAGCTTGGTCATCTGCATTTTCTGGATCAGATTCGGGCTCGAATTGATACGGTAGTACCGACGACATTATCACCTGTCAATATTACTCAGGAAGCTGACATTCCACATATGGTAAAGGGCGTAACATTTCCGTCTCACGCTTGAGGTATTCGGCCAATCATAACGCACTGGATAGCTGGCCAATCACAGCACACCTCGCTTTTTCAGACCGATGAGCTTTGTAAAAATCGACGCGTTTCAGCAGGCGGGGCATAGAGGAGAAACAATAATGTACAGTATGTGGAAAATAATGTGTTTTCTTAACCTTAAACCGCATAAACACATTTCATTACACCAAATAATGTTCTTTTTAGCAGCATCACATGACCCCTTTAAAACGTGCGATTAACACTTAAAAAGCGTAGCACCATCATATGACCCCTTTAAGATTACTTACAACAGAACAGCAATGC
>NW_015628673.1:0-419 GCF_001515625.1 Sinocyclocheilus rhinocerous
TGTAATATTATTACTTTTGTAATGCGTTACTCCCAACACTGTATAATATATATATATATATATACATACATACACACACACACAATAAGGTCGCATTAGTTATTTAATACATGATGTAGTTCTATATAATGTAATATTGATGTTAGTTAATGCATTTATAATGAGTAATACATTAGTTATTAAAATTAAAATTAGTTTAAAATTACTAATAAAAATTCACTGTTAGTTCATGTTAGGTCAAGTCCATGAAATAATACTAAGAGAAACTATTTTTGATTTTAAAGGGGTCATATGATGCGATTTCAAGTTTTCCTTTCTCTTCGGAGTGTTACAAGCTGTTCGTGAATAGATAAGATCCCTGAAGTTTCAAAGACTAAAGTCTCAAACCCAAAGAGATATTCTTTATAAAAGTTAAGAGT
>NW_015628673.1:2007-3552 GCF_001515625.1 Sinocyclocheilus rhinocerous
TATATATATATATATATATATATATATCCTGTTCCCGCCTGTTTCTCATGTCATGTTGTCATTGGTTCCTTGTCTTCTTATTAGTTCTGTTCTCTCATTAGTGCATGTTAATTTATCGTTATCTTGTTTAGAATTTCTGTTTTCTCATTGGTTGCTTATGTCATGTGATTAATCCATAGTCTTGTATTTAAGCCCTCATGTTTGCCATGTTACTTTGTTGTGTATTGAAATATGTATGCAGTTCAATGTTATTGTTTATAGTCAAGCTCATAGTTTAGGTTTTGTTTCAGGTCTTGGATTTAATTCATAGTTCATGTATTTGGATTATCGCTGTTGTAAATTAAACTTCACCTGGGTTCTCTATGTTATCGTCCTCGTCTGTTTCATGTGAGCATCATTTCACCTACAGTAGGTGAGGTACAGTATTAATGCACAAACACAGCCTGTTCGTCTTGAAGTGATAGTTCACTGTTGTTCTTAACCTGTATTACTTTGTTTCTTCTGTTAAACATTAAAGACAACATCACGAGGGTGAGATAATGACAGAATTCTCATTTTTTTGGGGTGAACGGTCCCCATAAAAAATGGACGAGTGTCAAAATATCAGATCATTACGGCTCGTAAATGCAGGCTAAAAGACCTGCCACTGTCTATTATGCCATTAATATAAATGAAACGACAATATTGACAAGATAAAACACTCGCTTCTCTCGGCTGGATAACTTTGGTAGCTCAATAAGACATTTCAATCTAAAACGGAAGGAAAATGTTAATTTGATTTACAGGCCAGTACTAACAGATTATATTTAAAGACCCCCTGTTGTAAGGATCAAGTTTTTAACATTAATTACATGTCTATCTTATGTTTTTAATATTTATCAATTCAAATTTTTACTACTTTTAACACTTAACATTACTATTTTCCACCCGATGGCACCATTTTCTAAGGTCTGGCCTATGGAGCTAATTTTATTTATTTTTTCCTGTTTTCTGTTTCTGCTGAAAAAAAGGCCAATTGAAATGATATAATTTTAATTGTTTGAGTGTGTTGGTATGGAGAATTTTTTTTTTAATTCTGACACTGCACAAAAAATAATGCAAAATTAAGTTTGTTTCTAATTATCAAAAAAAAAATCTGCTTAGTGTTTAGTATAAGGAAAATTATTATTTTTCTTCATAAACCTGGTAGCTCAATAAGACATTTCAATCTAAAATGCTTAGTGTTTAGTATAAGGAAAATTATTATTTTTCTTCATAAACAGCAGTGGCATTATGTAAACAAACTAGCATTTAAAGGGTTAAAATCCTAAAAATGAATGGGTTTTTTGTAGTTATGAACATAACTGATGTTGCTAAAAAACTGGGGGTGAAAGCAGGAAAAAAATTAAGACCATTTCTGATGCATTTTTTTCCTCTAAGGACATGTAACTGTAACTGTTGTATTGATGCACACGTGTTAATAATAATAATGCAGTAAAAACACCAGTAATTTAACTGAGAAATACTTGAAGGTGTTAATGTTTATATTAAAGGGGTGGTTCACTG
>NW_015628674.1:0-4610 GCF_001515625.1 Sinocyclocheilus rhinocerous
CATCCATCCATCCATCCATCCATCCATCTATCTATCTATCTATCAGCGAAGCCATTTAAGCAGGTGCTATAAAAAATCAAATGCATTATTATAATGAATTCTCTAATAAATTGTGCATTTGCATTCAGACAGTAGTGTGTGTGTGTGTGTGTGTGTGTGTGTGTTGAGGTACCTGTGAGGTAGGTGTTGTGGGACGAGTTGATGAAGTACTGAGAGAGAGGGAAGGTCATGTCTTCACTCTGGTCCAGTTTTTCTGGAGGAATGACGCTGTTCTCCTCACTGATCAGATACCTGCCTGAGCACTCCACTGAGGTCATGTCTTCACTCTGGTCCAGTTTTTCTGGAGGAATGACGCTGTTCTCCTCACTGATCAGATACCTGGCGAAGCCCTCCACTGAGATCTGCCCTGTTACACAAATCAGATGAAAAAAACTTCATGCATCACATCACATTTCAGTAGACAAGACCATAGGCATCATTTCAGGACCTTCAAACTGCAAAATTGCATTCACAACCCATTTGACTCCATTAACATGTTGTATTTTGACTGTTACTATCATTCAAAACGCTGAGGTCGGTAAGATTTTTTAATGCTTTTGAAAGAAGAGTCTTCTGCTCACCAAGGCTGCATTTATTTGATTAAAAATACAGTAAAAACAGCAAAATTGTGAAATATTATTACAATTTAAAATAACTGTTGTCTATGTGAATATCTGTTCAAATTTAATTTATTCCAGTGATCAAAACTGAATTTTCAGCATCATTACTCCAGTCTTCAGTGTCATATGATCTTCAGAAATCATTCTAATATGCTGATTTGCTGCTCAAGAAACATTTCTGATTATTATCAATGTTGAAAACAGTTCATGTTTTTGTGGAAACTGTCATGCATTTTCCTTTTCAGAATTCTTCGATGAAGAGCAACAGCATTTCTTTGAAATAGAAATATTTTGTAACAATAACACTTTTGATCAATTTGATTCATCCCTGCTAAATAAAAGCATTCATTTCTTTCAACAGTTGTGATGGTAGTGTATGAAGTTCATGACAGTAGAGCGCTATGCATGCAACAGAGTTGATTTCATCTCGGAATATTATCACTGTTTTCTCTCTTTTGCACCTCAAGTAACAGCTCGTCTCATGGAGTAAATTAGCACTGCGACTGCAAGCAGACTTCAAATTAAACTCAAGCTGGAGATCAGCACTGGCGGCTGAAGGGAAGACACTCGGGACGAGTGTCCCCTGCGACTCATTCTCAGCAGCACTTTACATTAATTAAAGCTGTTCTTTACTGAGCTCCGGAGGTAATTAACCGTGGCCCTTTTTCTGGTGGGACGGGGCGGCGCAGTGGGGATCGCCGGCGTCTCTGTCGCTCCAGAGCAAACAGCCTTTGATTTGCACACACCGAAATAACATCAACCACCTTGCTGTCGCGAACAGGGTGGCAAATGGCTTTTAAAGACTACAATTAGTGCACACTGCTGAAATTCAGCAATTGTCCTGTCGTGTTAAATGGAGAACGAAAGAACAAGATCACATCTGCTGTCACAGTCTTTTCAGGCCAGTTAGATGCTCAGACAGGTCTACTTTCAAGATTTCACAGGGTTTTGTGCTGGTTTGGCCATTAGGCTATAAGTCAAGTCACCTTTATTTATATAGCGCTTTTAACAATACAGATTGTGTCAAAGCAACTGTACAGCATTAATTAGGAAAATAGTGTGTCAATAATGCAAAATGACAATAGTAAACACTCAATATTAAGTTATAGGCAGTTCATCATTGAATTCAGTGATGCCATCATCCAGCTCAGTTCAGTTTAAATAGTGTCTGTGCAATCAAGTCAACGATATCGCTGGAAATTAAGTGTCCCCAACTAAGCAAGCCAGAGGCGACAGCGGCAAGGAACCAAAACTCCATCGGTGACAGAATGAAGAATAAAACCTTGGGAGAAACGAGGCTCAGTCGGGGGGCCAGTTCTCCTCTGGCCAGACGAAACCAGCAGTTCAATTCCAGGCTGCAGCAAAGTCAGATTGTGCAGAGGACTCAACTGCTTCCTGTGGTCTTGTCTACATATAAACAGTTTTAGCCCTATGGTATCATATTTGATTTGCTATTTTTTTAATAATATAAATGATCAACCTGATCAAAACTTGCAAACTTGATCAAAGCTGTTGTTCAAGTCTGATTGATATTTTTGACTTTATTATCAAGTAAAAAGTATTTTAGTCTAATTGCACAAACGTCCACGTTCAGCTGCTGCTTCACTGGTCTTTTTGCTGTCAAATTTTTACTGATTTTTAGTAAGAAGTAAGAATAACTGATATTGTTAGTGATATTTCAAGATGAACATTTACTGGACTGTTAACTGCTATTTTAGTACCTTTGATATAGTATTAGTTTTTGTCAATATTTTGAATTTGATTTGATTTTTATATTTTTATTTTCATTTTAAAGTTTTAGTAATTTTGTTGTGTTTTGTCATTTTTATTATTATTTTATTATATGTCTTCTATATGTTGTTTTTTTATTAAGTTTTAGTTTATTTAATATTTTCAGTTAGATTTAATGTTTTATACTTTGTTTAGATTTTAATTTTAGTTAAAGTTTTATTAACTTTATTTATTTTCTATATTGTTTTTATTAAGTTTTAGGTTTAGTTCCTTTTGTTAATTTTATTGAACATATCTTTTCAATTAATGACATTTTTATGATTTAAGTTTTAGCAATAATAACACTGACTTCAATTGAGTGAATCATCATCATCATCATCATCATCTTTATTTATTTAAAATAATATTAATTGAATCATGTTCAAATATGATCATCAGGCTTTTGAGGAGCGTTTATTTCTTCATCTCTCAATCATCATTGGATTGCATTGCATTATATGTTTGGATCATCTCATCTCATCTTATTAAGACATATTATTACAGAGTAATGACTGATATTTATATAATTCTATGCAAATATCTGCTCTACCGTTACAAAGATCTCACTGATTTACATTACAAGCATCAGAATTTCATCATAGAATTATCAGCAGCTGCAGCAAATTACATATTTCTGCTCAGTTTAAGTCTCTGAATAAAACTGATCTGTATTGTCCTCACTATATCAGACTATATGAGCCATAAAAGCCTGATGGATCAAATATGATACTCAACAAAAAACACATATGAAACCTTATTGCTTAAGATTTGTTTTTATATTGTGTCTAAAGGTTCAATAAACTGTTCCATTAAAAAAAAAAGTGATTATTTCTTACGTCAGGCTTTACAGGTTTAAAGAAGCATGCTTTTTTAACAGGCAAATACAAAAATAAGCACCTCGTCTCCAGCTTTTATTGACTATCAGACAATGAATGTTGCACGGACACAATGTAATCCTGCAAATGCAGACCATTCCTGCTTTACAACCCGATTGTTCCTCCAAATCTACAATCAATACCATGCAAATATAAGCGTCTCGTGTGTCTGGCGTGTCTAGTGTGGGCGGTGGACTGTCCTCTGCCTGTCTCTGAGATGGCACTGAGAAAACAGAGTTGTAATCTGCGTGACAGCGAGGTGTCATGTTGAACCGGCAGCTAAAGAACCCGATGATCCTCCTCATCCATCGCTGGCCCCTCTGGACTCAATGTGCCTAATCAATCAGCCGTCACGCATTATCATCCTGTGACCTGATCTCCAGTTTACCCGTGGAGCCTTGTGCTCCGAGAGATATAAATAAACCGGCTCCACTGCAGCGTCGGACTGCATCTCGTGAGTTATTGTTGCTATGGTAATGAAACGGTGCAGAATGTTATGGAGGTTTGGTTTTCTTTCTGCAGAATAAGAAAACTCAAAGGCTGTGTTCCAAAAACAAGTGCACTTCCTTGCTGTCCGCCTCTTACGCAGACAGCTGCCTTATAAGATGTCCTAACTGAAACAGATACTTACAGTTAGGTCCATATATATTTGGACACTGACAAAATGTTCATAATTTTGTCTCTGTATGCCACCAGAACAGAATTAAAATGAAACGATCAAGACTTGAAGCTTTACTTCAAGGGGTTGAACAAAAATATAACATAAGGAATTACAACCATTTTTATACACAGTCCACCAATTTTCAGAGGCTCAAATGTAATATTTATTTTTTATATTTTGTTGAGAATCCTTTGCAGGCAATGAGTGCCTTAAGTCTGGACTCATGTGAGAACTTTGTGATGCTTTGCCAGGCCTTTACTGCAGCTGACTTCAGTTGTTGTTTGTGGCTCTTCCTGCCTTTAGTTTTGTCTTCAGTGAGTGAAATGCAGCTCAATCGGGTTGAGATCAGGAGATTTACTCGGCCATATAACTATAACTTGAATATGTTTTGGTCAGCAGCTAAAATATATATGGACCTGGCTGTACTAAAATAAATGCTAATACTTATTTAAAGGGATCATATGATGCGATTTCAATTTGTCCTTTCTCTTTGGAGTGTTACAAGCTCTTGGTGCATAAAGAAGATCTGTAAAGTTGCAAAGACTAAAGTCTCAAATCCAAAGAGATATTCTTTATAAAAGTTAAGAGTCAACGACGCCTACCTAAAATGGCTCGTTCTAACACGCCCCCACATGTCTACATCAC
>NW_015628674.1:4672-24454 GCF_001515625.1 Sinocyclocheilus rhinocerous
TCGACGCGTTTCAGAAAGGCGGGGCATAGAGGAGAAATAATAATGTACAGTATGTGGAAAATAATGTGTTTTTTGAACCTTAAACCTCATGAACACATTTCATTACACCAAATACACAAAATAATGTTCTTTATAGCAACATCATATGACCCCTTTAATTAGTGATAAAAATACAAAAATGTTAACCACTTTTTAATCTGATTAAACTATTTATATCTATACTTTTCAGTGTAGAATGAATTAGTATATTTGTTCGTATATTAAATAACTTAAGTATATTAACTATTAGTATTATGCTTTTCCATTATTTGCTCCAACATCATCTTTTCAGCAAATCATTTAGGGCAAAAGTCACAATCTAATTAATATGCATGACCCTGTGTGCTGATTCGCTCACAGACAGCAAACCTCCTGAGAAAGACGAAATGACTAAGAATATCTGACAAAAATATGCATGTTTATATTTAGCTGTTGCAACAATGTTTCAGGCCTAATTATTAAACTTTCATGAGGAAAATTCTCAAATGTGACTGATGTTTCTGTAAAGTGTAATATTTTCAAACGGCATCTGATATGAATGTATCCATGGCAATAGGCCTTTAAATCAGATGGGATGTATAACGGGATCGTTGCTGGTTGAATCCCGAGGTGTTTGCCGTTTGAACATGGAAACGCAGGAATCCATCAGTGTTTTAATGCGGCTGTCAATCAACAAGTTGGGTGTAAAAACTAATGAGGGATTAGATGTCATATTAGCACGATGGCGGGAACAGACGGAGCTCGATTAGATACACATACAAACACATCAAACTCGGATCTCTGAATTAAATAATTAATTAATTAATAAACACATAAACAAATAAATGAATATACAAACAAATAAATAAAAATCACATTCGATTAACCCCCCCCCCCCACACACAAAAAAAAAAAAACATTCAGCCTAACTATAAAATTATTATAAACGTATGGAAAAGAGTTTGTATTGTGCTCCACAGAAGAAAATGAGAGTGAGAGTGGATGAATTATGAATAATGACAGACCTTTCTGAATCCCAGCTGTGTTGGGCTCAAACTTCTCCATGAGCAGCTGGGTTTGCTCGGGTTTGAGCGGTGGGTACAGGATCTCGTTCAGACGCGGGTCCCGCTGCTTGCTGTTGATGAATTCTGTCATCTGATCCACCGTCAGATAGTTTCTGTTCTTCGCGCCGCTGGAGAGAGACAGGAGATCCATAACAGAGCATATGGTTTACAGTGATAATCATAACACGCAGATGAGCAACTGCATCATCCCAGCATGCAAATTACACAACGACTTTCAGCAAGGTGGATTTTTTCTAAAGGAACGTCTTGGTTATGATCAATACCAATTATCTTTCATCAGGATTTTTTAATTGTTACGCCCCCAACCAACTAATTACAACACTGTAATGCACTCGTCTCATAATATCATTCCAACATGACTTGAAGGCAACATTATGTAGTAATACACACATACATACATAGCTACACTGAAAAATGAGAAAAATAGATAAAAATGAATGAATGCATAAAAACAGGAAAAAGATAGATAAATATATAATGTATAAATGAATGTATAAATATATAAAAACAGATAAATAAAAGTAAAAATAAATAAAAGATAAATCAAGAAAAACTGAAAAAACAGATAAATAGATAAAACAATGGATGAATAAATAACAAAACATTAAAATGAACAAAAGCATTCATAAAAAAGTAAATAAATACATAAAAACAGGAAAAAACTGATAAAAGGATCAAATAAATAAATAAATAGAAAAAGTAGACAAATAAATAGATAAAAAAACAGATAAAAACAATGTATAAATAATACAAAAAACAAACAAACAAATAAATAAAATATAAACAAAATGGAAAAATTTGACAAATAAATAAATGGATGGAAACAGAAAAAAACTGATAAATATATACAGCAATGCATAAATAATTAAATGTGTAAATAAAAATAAACAAGTAAAAGTATAACAAATAATAAAATTTGAAAAATAAATAAATACATGAAATTATAAAAAACAGACAAACAAACCATTTTTATTTGATTTTATTCGATTTTTTTTTATTGAAGGCATCATTAGCTACAGCATCAGCTGAAAACAGCTCCATAAAGACTCACAGATCAGCAAATATTTGGTTGATCTCAGATCGTGGGCAGAGGTTTTTGATGAACGATTTGTAAACATCAGGCGTCAAATCCTCCAAAGGGATGGAGTCGTTCTGCAGAGACGAACAAGATCAGACCATCAAATCATGAAATAAATACAGCCTTTAACAAGCAGTCTTCGGTCTGACAGCAGCAATTAATCACCAAAAACAGAGGCTAAACCTGCCTTTAATAACACGTGGTCTCATATGAATAGAAACTAAAATATTTAAGCTGAATTCAAAATTAATTAGCTCATTTCATCCTAAGAAGCATCTAGTTCACCTGACAACGAATCGATTGGTTTCTTACGACAAACTCAATAACATCAGCGAGCGAACATTACTCATGTCGTCCACATGCTGTCAGACGCTCATCTCTGCAGTGAACATTCAAAACATGCAGCTCTCGCCCGCGGCTGATTAATGCTTCACCGCACAAAATATAAAAGCAGCAAACAAAGAAGAAAAAACAGATGAAAGGATGTGAATGTGAGTGTGTCAGAGGCGGAGGCCAGCCAGAATAACACAGTGAGGATTTCTCATTAGTTACACACTTTTCCCCTCCCGACTCTCCTGAGGCCTTTTAGCATTATGGATTTTGAAAATCTCCCCATGTTCAACGTTCAACCTTTACATTTGCCGTAAAATGATAAAGCAAACCAATAGATTCCCTTGATGCTAGGAATTAAAAAGCAGGGGGGGAAAAACAGAGAAATAGGTAAAATAATGTATAAATAAATAAGTGTATAAATAAATACAAAAATAATACACAGATAAATAAAAATAAAAAATAGATTAAAAAAACAGTTAAATAGGTAAAAACAATGTATAAACAAATCAATAATGATAAAAGAGAAAAACATAAATAAAACAAAAAAATAAACAGATAATAAGATAAATAAATACAATATATATATAAATAAACTGACAACATAGAAAAATAAATAAATAGATTAAAAAAACAGATAAATAAATAAAACAATGCATAAATAAAAAAATGTATAATATAATTACAGATAATAAATAAATAATATATTACAAATAAATAAATAAATAAAAAACTGTTAAATAGATAAAATAAATAAATAAAAACAGATAAATAGATAAAAACAATTTATAAATAAATATATAATTATATATTTAATATATATAAATAAATAACAAAATAACTAACTAACTAAAATAAATAAATAAATAAAAAACACATAATTGAAATAAAATAGACAAAAATAACAGATATAAATACAATCTATTATTTGTAAACAATTTTTAATACAAATATAAAAAATAACTAATTAGTTACACACTTTCTCCCTCCCGAGGCCTTTTAACATTCTTGATTTTGAAAATCTCCCCGTGTCCTATGATCAGCTTCTAGATTTGGCATAAAATGATAAGGCAAGTAAATGCCCCTTGATCCTGGGAGAGAAAACGTAAGATGTCATTTGTCAGGTGGTGTTCCTTGATCCGAGAGCACACATATTTGGTAAAACCCACAAATTGACTTTCTGTGGAAACACACAGTCTTCCTGTCTGCCAGCGGGATTCTGGAGCGATTAGCCGAACATATGCTCACCCGGCCGGACGGAAGATTGCAGCTCTCCAGCGCCGTCTCCACGCGCTTCCGGTCAGTCGAGAACATGCGGAAGATGCTGCAGAGAGACAGAGAAACGTCAGAGGAGGAAAGTCTGATCACGTTCTCATTTATCATGTGACACAGAGGTGCAGACTGATGCTGGCTTACTTTTTCACTGGGATTCGACCCTCCTGATTCGTCTGTAGCTTGAGTCTCATGAAGCTGGAGAGAAAACAATACCACGGAAAAACTACATCAGTCATTCTCAGGAAAGTGTGTTTACATGATTTACTGATTGTGTTTAGATAGATAGATAGATAGATATATTAAATATATATATAGATTATAATAGATTATATATATATAAATAATAACAATAATAAATGTGTTTACAAATTTAAGTACTACTTTATTTATTTATTTATTTATTTATTTAAACCTATTCTGTAACACTTTACTTAAAGACTTTATATAATACATTACAAAATAATTTTTAATGCATTCATTTTGCTTTGTAAAGCACCTTATAATGCATTGTATGATCTCATGAATAACTGTAACCATTATACATTATAACACTTTGTTTTCATTGTTAGACTTTTAGAAAGTGTAATGCATTAAAACACACAACAAACAAACCTTCAAACATTCTAATGCATTTTTGGTCACAAATATTTATGAAATCATATAATGCATTGCAGCATGCATTATGGATACATTTATAATGCATTACACACAAAGGCTTTAAGTGTTACTGTATATTCTTTTAAATCCAGTACAGTTTCCTCACGTGACTGAGGTGTGAGCGGCCTCCTGATGGAAGCAGGTAAATGTGAGCATCAGGTACTCACGCTTTCTCCAGACAGGACTCTCGGCCCATGTTCTGAGCGAGCAGGTTAGACGCCAGACTGAAGAGCTCATCTGCCCACTCCTTCATCAGCGACAGCGCACAAACATAGACAACATTTATTAAAACGATTCAGGTCAAGCACCCTGCCTGGGATTTACGTTGCACAAATTTCTCACTGCCACAAATAAACTCTTAAAAATAGAGATGCATAACAGCGATGCCATAGAAGAACCATTTATGGTTCCACAAAGAACTTTAAAGAACCATCTCTTTCTTACTTTTTATAATCTGAAGAGCCTTCTTTCGCCACAAAGAAGCTTTTGTGAAACAGAAAGGTTCTTCAGATGTTGAAGGTTCTTTATGGAACCATTTAGACAAGAAAGGTTCTTCTATGGCATCGTGATTCAAGCACCTTTATTTTTAAGAGTGTATCTGCTGATCTAACCACACACACCTTGGCGACGTCTTCTTGGAAGGCCATGAAGTTCAGGTACTGGATGTTGACCATGTCTGGCCCAGTCACCACCGTCAGCATCCGGTTCTCTATCCGGCCCACCAGATTCCCCACATCCAGCAGCTCCCGCAGCTTCGCCTCCTGAGGGAGAACCGCAGTAATGAAGCCCGCTGCCATAAAACACGCCAGAATAAGACCGCTTTCATCTGTGCGCTAAAATCTCCAGCTGAGCTGCTCTACACCTGCTCGTGATGATGAAGAAACATTCAATACATCAGCCCAATATCACACAAGAGAAACTATATATATATATATATATTATATATCATTTCCCATGATAGGTTGCACCTTAGTTTGCAGTATTAAGGTTCACTGAGCCAATCGAATGGATTCACAATCAATACTGTGTTGTAATTAATCAGCAATAAGAGACTAGGTATTAAAATCAACACAATTGAAAGGGTGCCCAAACTTTTGCACAGCCTATTTTTCACATTTGACTTTATTTCATACAGCACAGTACTGCTACACTAAGAATTTCTGTCTGAAAAACATCACATTATGCAGCTTTCTCTAGAAACTGAATGGCATATCACTATAATATTTTCTTATAAAGAAAGAGCTAATTATTATGCAGCCTCAGAGGGGTGCCCAAACTTTTGCATAAAACTGTAGATAGATAGATTTTATTACAATATACAGCTAAAAATATACATAAATGTATAAATAAATAACACATCAAATTTGAGCTAAATTGTACTGGAATGAACATTCAATTGTTTTCTTCTAAAATACACAAAGTAATTAATTAATTAAATATTGCTTTTATTAAAATGACTTTAAGACTCACTTTTTTATCACACAAAAATAAAATGCATTAATATAAATAAATAATGGATGGATGAACAGATAAGTAGATAAATATATAAATAAAAAAAAATATTATTAAAATTACTTCAGAACACTTGGGTGCAACACTTTTTTTATCCCAAAATATAAAATGTATTAAAATAAATAAATAATGGTAGATGAATATATAAATAAACAAAAAGAAAATAAATAGAAAAACTATAGCAAAATTATCTGAGAAATAAAAAATACATGAATGTACTGTATGTATGAATGAATGAATAAATGGATGGATGGATGGATAAATAAATAAACAGGTAGGTAGACGATTAATAAATAAAAAAAACAAAACAAATAAATAAATAGATAAAAATATAGCAAAATAGCAAAAAAAAAATACATATGTATAAATGAATGAATAAATACATACAACACTTTTTTTTATCCCAAAATATAAAATGTATTAAAATAAATAAATAATGGTAGATGAATATATAAATAAACAAAAAGAAAATAAGCAAATAAGCAAATAAATAGAAAAACTATAGCAAAATTATCTGAGAAATAAAAAATACATGAATGTACTGTATGTATAAATGAATGAATAAATGGATGGATGGATGGATAAATAAATAAACAGGTAGGTAGACGATTAATAAATAAAAAAAACAAAACAAATAAATAAATAGATAAAAATATAGCAAAATAGCAAAAAAAAAATACATATGTATAAATGAATGAATAAATACATAAATAAAACAGGCAATTCTATAAAAAATTTTTTATTTAAATTAACACTCAATTGTTTTCCTCTAAAAAATCAATCAACAAATCAATCAATCAATCTTTTTTTATCATACAAAATAAGCAAACAAATTAAATGTATTTAAATAAATAAGTAAACAAATAAATACATTAATTAATAAATGCATTCTACCTCAATTTTGCTTTTGTTATATTTACTTCAACGACACAACTTTTTTACATATACAAAAATAACCCAAAAATGAAATGTATTAATATTAACAAGCTTGCGTATGTCCATGCCAATTGTCTCATATAAACCTGGAGCGTAAAAATGAAATAAGCTCTGGCTGGTTGTTTGCTCTGTTCCTGTCTGAGTGGGCGTTTGTTGGCCAGAATGAGCTGCAGTCTGGAGCCCATTTCCAGCCAAGAAAGCCTGTTTGTGTGTAGCTGAGCGTGTTGGTCAGGTAGAGAGCAGATCTTTCATCTGTGTGTCGCTCAACAAGTGTTTCTCATGCAGCTGTGCAACAGGTGTGTGTTCGGCTCTCAGCTGTCAGCGGCTAATTCAAGCCAGCGCCACGACTCTCCAATCAAGCGCTGATGTGCGAGAGCCATTCATCTGCGCCACAGCAGAACCAATGCTTCAACAAATATAATCAAGCCTGAAAAACACTCCCACCACCAAACACCACTGGAGGATTGAGAACGAGCGAAAACCCAGAGAGCACCTGAGCACGTCACCGAGAACAAGCGGAGAAAATCTACGAATTTAGCAATTTCAACATGATTACAAAAATAACCCCAAAAATATATTTTATTCATATAAACAGAAAATTCGATATTATAAATATAAACGAATAAATAACTTTATTCTTTCTAAATTTTTCCTTTATTGAAATTACTTCAAGACCCATATTTTACATTAAAAGTTTTTTTTTAATCATACAAAAGTAACAGGAAAAATGAAACCTATATATATATGAATATAAATAAATAAATAATTCAAACAAATACATAAATAAATGAACAAATAAGTAAATAAATAAAACAAACCAAATCAAATATAAATGTATTTAAATAAATAAATATTACCTAAATATACATTTTATTATATTTACTTTATTATATTTACTTTATTTTTTTTTTCCTCATGCAAAAGCAATCAAAAAATAAAATTTCATAAATAAATACATACATACAATTTTGCATTTATTGAACTTAATTCAGGACCAAGATTTTACATTAGACACAATTTTTTTTAAATAACTGAAAAATGAATTGTACATAAATAAAATCTATCTATATTTTGCTTTAAAATTACTTTAAGATCCAGATTTTACACTGGGTACAACAGTATTTTTTATCATACAAAAATAACGAACTAACTAATTAACTAAATACATAAATTTGAATTTATAAATGTATAAATATAAAAATTAATTAATTATTTTAAATAATTTTTTTTATCATACAAAAGTAACCGAATAACATTTTGCTTTTATTGAACTTAATTCAGGACCCAGATTTTACATTGGATTTTATTGCAATGACTCGACACTTTTTTTTTCACTAAAAATAACCAAATCTAAATCTCAAAATAACCAAAAATGAAATGTATTAACAATTACAAGAAATGCATATCATGTGAATCCGACCCATGTCCGCAGACAAATATAATCAGCCAAATTGAACAAACATAATCAAGGGTAAAAACACTCCCACCACCAAACACGTCTGGATGTTTGCATGAGGACAAGTGAAATCCCAAAGCACACGTGAGCACAAGAACAAATGGGGAAAAAAGACACCTGATGGTTTTTTCATTAAAAAAAAAAAAATCTAATGTTTTATCAGTTCCGGCTGTGACTCTCACCCAGAGGAAAAGAGTGCTATTACAGAGTCTAAATCCATCAGCGCTCCGGGAGCTTCGCTAATTTCAGTGACGGTTCACTGAGTAATATTATAGCTTCAATTGTCTTCTCACCACTTCAGGGGCCAAATAATTGATCGGCGCCACCAATGTCTCGCTCCAAACTAGTGTTCAGATGCATTGCTAAATGATGCTCATAAATATTTGATTCATTCGGAAAGATGTGAAAACACTGAATAGAGCGTCACACCCAACACAGAGTACATCATTGAATCCAACTGTCCCTTCAATTTCTGTGAACGCATACATACAGCAATAAAGATGGCATCTGCTGAAATGTTCTCACTCTCAGGTCATCCAAGATGTAGATGAGTTTATTTCTTCATCAGATTTGGAGAAATGTAGCATTGCATCACTTGCTCACCAGTGGATGCTCTGCAGTGAATGGGTGCCGTCAGAACGAGAGTCTAAACATTACAATAATCCACACCACTGTTTATCAGCTGTTTGGACTCTCATTCTGACGGCACCCATTCACTGCAGAGCATCCACTGGTGAGCAAGTGATGCAATGCTACATTTCTCCAAATCTGATGAAGAAACAAACTCATCTACATCTTGGATGGCCTGAGGATGAGTATATTTTCAGCAAATTGACATTTTTGGGTGAACTATAAGCGTAACTTTAATGTCCTTCAGGCTGTTTGGACATACAGTACAGAATCTGCAATTGTAAATTATGTAAATATTGGTGATTAAATTGGAGCTTAATGTATCAAGACTGAGCAGAACAGCTGCTCTGAGGGAGATGCCAATGACATTATAATAAGATTAAAAACATTATTAAACATATCATATATTTCTGTATGGGGTTGTGCCGCGTGACGATAGTATCGTGTATCAATGATAGTCAGAGATATCACCTGTGGCTGATGCCTTTGACGATAACAAGACGATTATTATTATTATTATTATTGTCATCAGGCCAATATAAACTTTTTTATGATTTTAAAAGTTCAACCATCAAACTTTTATTTTGGCAAAAAGCACAGGGAACCCTTAAAGCTTTTGCATGGGAAAAAAAAAATATATATTTGTAACAGTTACACAATTTTATTCTAATATTTGTCATGTTCCAGTGAAGTTCTGTAGTGAGGAGACCCATTCCGGCTCTGTTTCCGGCAGGGTTTTCCCGTATCCCTCATGACTCATGACTGGGTTTGGCCCCGGGGCCCCTGCAGCCAGACTGCTGTTAGACTTTTATTTAAAGCGCTTTCCGCCGACAGCATGACAGACGACACGGGTTCATTAGTGAAAGCCGCTGTGTGTACTGCAGACACCAGCTCTGAATAGCACATGAATAATACATGCAGTTATTGAATATTAAATTGACTCTTTAAAAGGGGTCATCAGGGTTAGGGTTAGGTTTGTTGTGCTTGTTAGTATGGCTGATCAATTTGGCCAAAATATATATCTATATATATTCTATATATACTATAATTAATAGTAATAATTCTTCTTATTATTACTATTAAATACATTTTATAAAATAAAAATATATTTAATAAAAAATAATAAATTGAAAAGCACATGAATAATACATGCAGTTATTGAATATTAAATTGACTCTTTAAAAGGGGAGTTCTGTATCAGCCGGACAGATGTGTGTGAGATTGGCGCTAAAAAAAGATCAAGCCTGTAAATAGCCTATGCTTACTGCATGATCATTTTCATTGCATTATAATTTGATTCATTCAAATATATTTGATAAACTGCAGTCTTCAGCATGATAATGCTCTCAAACACAGATACTGTATCATCCGTGTGAAGTCTGTGATTCTCTCATGTGCGCTTGTTTTATGCAAATCTGTTTTTTTATTCTCTGCAGGATGCCGGGCAAAATGAAAGGTCCTGCTGAGAGCAAAATAAATTGGATTTAGATTTATCTGCACACTCTCTCTGTCTTCAGGAATCCAGCGCTGCCTGGAATAAAACAATATTCCTGCACCGCTGACCGGCAGACGGAAACATCAGCAGCATAATCACAAAAAAAAAAACACATCACCTCAACACTTCAGCATTTAAACATCTCCATTTAAAGAGAATAATACCAACATGAGATGAAAGCTGCTGCCTTAAAACTCACTATCATGATGCTGGGTTGCTAGGTGGAGTTCTGGATTGTTGCTAAGGTGTTGCTATAGTGTGCTGGGTGGTTGTTAGGTGGTTTCTTACTACTATCCAAGTTCAAAACAGCCCATACTAAAGTCATCTTCTGGGCTCTTCAGTGCAGGTCTGTGGGATTTGTTGCTCATTTTATCAAATAGAGATGCACAACTAATCAAAAGAAAACTGAAATCGCCTTATGGCTTCATGCAATTATAAAACTGAAAAGACTGGGATTTAACTATATAAATATACTGCAAAGCAGCTCAGGATCAGATGTTTTCAGCGGTATGTTTTTTTTGTTGTTGTATTTTTATTTAGCAATAATATTATAAAGTAGATTCTATAATTGCATTATTATTAATCATAATTTATTTATTTTTAGTGATGCACCAAAATTTCAGCAACTGAAATATATTCACTACATATTCATTATATTTTACTGTTGTATTCATTATTTAATGTAAGTTTGAATAAATCTGTTATGAAAACGTTTTTTTTTTTTCACCGTTTCAATGTTTATATTTCAACAATGAACTGGAGTGGAAACATAAATACATCATAAAAAAATTTTTTATATAAAATTTAAATTTAAATGTTTACATGCAACTCAGTTTGTATTTTAGTGTTCATTATCACATAAATGTAATTAATTAATTAATTTATTATTAAATAACATTTTATGTGCAATTTAAATGTTTATATGCAACTCAGTTTGTATTTGAATGTTGATTATTAAATAAATGTGATTAACTGATTATTAAATCAACTTTATTGTCAGTTTCAGTTTTTGGAGGAACTAAAATTTTAATTTCAGTTTTGATATTTTGGTTTAAAAAAAATCAGTTTGCTGCATCACCCCTATATAATTTTTTTATTTTTTTAAATTAAAATGTTAAATTAAATGGATCATATTGATATATAATCACATATTTTTTGGCCAAATTATGCAGCCTGACAAAGAAGCACTGCACCCGGTGCTTTACAACTCAGATTGCATTAGACTTTTGATTATTAATTAAATGGGATTAACTGATTATTAAATCAACTTTATTTTCAGTTTCAGTTTTTGGCTAAATTAAAACTTTAATTTTAGTTTTGATGTTTCACTAAAAAATTCAGTTTGGTGTATCACTAATATTATTATTATTGTTGTTTTAAGTTTAATTTAGAGTCATATTGATCACAATTTTTGGCCAGATTATGCATCCCAACAAAGAAGCATTCCAAACCTGGTGATTTCGACACATTCAAGCAAAAAAAAAAAAAAAAGAAGACCAGAAAAATCACAATTATATTTTTTCCCCAAATTGTGCAGCCCAAGGTTAGTATGTTTATTCAAATCACTGAATAGCATTACTCATGCTTTCCCAAGCAAACACCACTAACAAAAGTGTAAAATCCAAACACGTGCACCAACAAAAGCTTCAGTCCACCTACATCTGTGATCATCAATGACGCTTCTCTCTTTCTTCCAGGAAAGAATGCAGTGAAATGCATATTGATGGTGATGATGGCAGCGCTGTTCAAATCAGATGAGTCAGCATCTCTGGCGCGCTGGAGAGCCGCTGCTGTCATTGTTGTCACCTTGTCCTCTGCGAGGCTCCTCGCCATGTTGGATGCCCTTTCTCACAACCTCATTAGCTCCGGTGCCTTTGGCTCCGGTCACACACAGGGAGCCTTTGCACCAGAGTTTCTATGGCAACATGCACCGAGACCTCATTGCCTCCGGGAGCCGGATTTAACCGAACCACGCCGTATCAAAGCGCAGGGCTCTGACAAGAATCACTGGAGCGCTGTCAACCACCGAAGACGAGCGAGAGACCCGCCGGACAATCAGTCAGCCTTTTCATGTCACTGATAAGCAATTAAACTGCATTAGATCATGTGTTCAGACACGTTAGTTCTCATCTAATTTTATGTTTAAAAAAAAAAATCATAAGTGGCTTTGGATAAGAGCAAATGCTCGATGAATGTAACTTTAACAAATGTTGCAGTAAAATGAGTAAGAAATAATCAGGTGTCATATTAAACCAGCAAGCAAATACTGCATTGTAGAAAGCCTTTATTGACTGATTTATGTTATGACACCTCATAATTATACAGGGAAACAGCCTCCTGAAAACATAGATTAGACCGCATACTGCAGCAGTGAGAAAAAAAACTAGATTTTTACATTCTGAAGAAAATGTGACTGAGGTCATTTATGTATTTATGTACATATTTATATTTGTACTCAATATAATATATATATATACACAGGTGCATCTCAATAAATTAGAATGTTGTGGAAAAGTTCATTTATTTCAGTAATTCAACTCAAATTGTGAAACTTGTGTATTAAATAAATTCAATGCACACAGACTGAAGTAGTTTAAGTCTTTGGTTCTTTTAATTGTGATGATTTTGGCTCACATTTAACAAAAACCCACCAATTCACTATCTCAACAAATTAGAATACTTCATAAGACCAATAAAAAAAAACATTTTTAGTGAATTGTTGGCCTTCTGGAAAGTATGTTAATTTACTGTACATGTACTCAATACTTGGCAGGGGCTCCTTTTGCTTTAATTACTGCCCCAATTCGGCGTGGCATGGAGGTGATCAGTTTGTGGCACTACTGAGGTGGTATGGAAGCCCAGGTTTATTTGACAGTGGCCTTCAGCTCATCTACATTTTTTGGTCTCTTGTTTCTCATTTTCCTCTTGACAATACCCGTTCAGGTCTGGTGAGTTTGCTGGCCAGTCAAGCACACCAACACCATGGTCATTTAACCAACTTTTGGTGCTTTTGGCAGTGTGGGCAGGTGCCAAATCCTGCTGGAAAATGAAATCAGCATCTTCAAAAAACTGGTCAGCAGAAGGAAGCATGAAGTGCTCCAAAATTTATTGGTAAACGGGTGCAGTGACGTTGGTTTTCAAAAAACACAATGGACCAACACCAGCAGATGACATTGCACCCCAAATCATCACAGACTGTGGAAACTTAACACTGGACTTCAAGCAACTTGGGCTATGAGCTTCTCCACCCTTCCTCCAGACTCTAGGACCTTGGTTTCCAAATGAAATACAAAACTTGCTCTCATCTGAAAAGAGGACTTTGGACCACTGGGCAACAGTCCAGTTCTTCTTCTCCTTTTCACAATTTGAGTTGAATTACTGAAATAAATGAACTTTTCCACGACATTCTAATTTATTGAGATGCACCTGTATATGTTGTTACGCGTCAGTGCAAGGAAGAGCAGAGGTCGGATCCAAATGCAAACAGTAGGAAGTTTAATAAAACAAAAGTAATCCAGAGCAACAAACGATGAACATAACTTGGGGAGAACCAGGCAAAAGAAACACCACGCCACAACTTCACAAAGACAACGACTGACTCAGACTGACTAAAACACAGGACTATTATACACAGAGACACTAACAAGATGACAAGGTAACAAGACACACCTGGGAAAGCAATCAAGAGGACCACTGAAACAAAAGAACTACAAGTTGACTATAAATGGCACTCTAGACAGGAAGTAACACAAATGTCCAAACACAAGACAGGGGAACAAGAGCAAGATCATGACAGAGCCCCCCCTTTAGGAGCGGATTCCAGACGCTCCAAAACAAACACTGTTAAGTCCAGGAGGGTGGTGGAGAGGAGGCGGAACACGGGGGAGGGATGGAGGGACAGGTCCATTTGCAGGAAGAGAACCTGGGGACTGAGGCAGAGCTGGCGGAACAGGGAGCCAGTGCGGAGCAGGTGGAACTGAAGACCACCAGAGCAGAACAGGAGGAACTCAGGACCACCAGGGTGGAGCAGACGGCCACAACAGCAGAGCAGACTGGTCCGAAGATCCCCACAGCGGAGCAGACGGAGCAGAAGACCACCAGAACAGAGCAGAAGACCAGCATGGCGGAGCAGGCGAAGTAGAAGACCACCACGGCGGAGCAGACAGATGAGGAAACAAGGGCTGAGACTGAGACCTCGGAGGAACTGAAACATAGGAAACAGACAGTTTACTTATGGCCCCAAAGACCGAGGCAGAAGGCACTGTGAGTTCATTGATAATCTCCTCGGCTGTGATAGACAGGACTGAATGTTTATTAACGGCCTCCATAGCCGTGACGGGACAGGCAGAGAGTTCACATACGGCCTCCATAGCCAGCAGAGCAGACTGGTCCAAAGATCCCCACAGTGGAGCAAAAGACCACCACAGCGGAGTAGACGGATGAGGAAACCAGGGCTGAGACTGAGACCTCGGAGGAACTAAAACATAGGAAACAGACAGTTTACTTATGGCCCCAAAGACCCAGGCAGAAGGCACCGCGAGTTCATTGAAAATCTCCTCGGCTGTGATAGACAGGACTGAATGTTCATTAACGGCCTCCGTAGCCGTGATGGGACAGGCAGAGAGTTCACATACGGCATCCATAGCCGCGACGGGACAGGCAGAGAGTTCAGATACGGCCTCAATAGCCGTGACAGGACAGGCAGAGAGATCACAGACGGCCTCAATAGCCGTGACGGGACAATACTCTGGAACGGCGGCCATGTTGGGATCTTCCTCCACGTCTGCCACATTGAATGTCGTACCGCTCAGCAGCAATGCTACAAAGATATAATACTCCAGAGTCCAACTAGGGTCGTGCAGCGGCATGCGCGAACTGAGTGGTTTGGACAGCCCACCCCGAAAAAATATCATGAGGGGGATTTTCCCCATCTTAGTCAGATGTACCAGCTTAACAAAGTCGTACCACTCAGCAGCAATGCTACAAAGATATAATACTCCAGAGTCCAAGTAGGGTCGTGCAGCGGCATGCGCTAGCTGAGTTGTTCGGACAGCCCACCCCGAAAAAATATCATGAGGGGGATTTTCCCCATCTTAGTCAGATGTACCAGCTTAACAAAGTCCACAACTTATTCCTCTATCGGCCGATCTCCCTGTCGGAGGCGTTTAGATTTATACATAGTTTAAAAACAGTAAGATTTATAAATAATATTCAAATACATACAAAATAAACATTAGTGAGATTTATAAATGACTAAAATAGTTAATAGTAATTAAAAAACTAAGTGAGATTGATTAATTTATAAATAAATAACATTAAAACGCATAAATAAAAATAAAACATGAATGATTGAGATTTATTTATATTCATAAATATTCATAACTAAATAAATAGTAATGTCTAAATATATAAATAAAAACATTGAGTGAGATTTATTTATAAATAAATAAATAACATTCAAATACATAAATAAAAATATAACATGGATGAGTGAGATTTATAAATAACTAAATACAATTATGTATAAATATATAAATTAAATATCAATAAATAAATTTCTGTTTCTATTCTAGCTTAAAAAAAGCTTCACCTTCAAGTCTTACATTCAACAAATTGTTTGCCTTAAACTAAAAATTCTGTCATCATTTACACATCCTCATGACATTTGTTTAATTAAAATAAATGATCTGGTTGATGTGTCCTTACACACTAATAAGACTCTACACACTGTAAATGATCACGTCTTACACTTCAGTACTGAACCAGCAAGTTCTTAAAAACATTTGATTTCTCCATCGCTTGTGTTTTATTCTGGCCTACAGAAAGTTACTGTTGCCCTCTGAAAACATGGCGCTCCTGAACGCGTTACGTGTGAAAGTTCATCTCACTGACCCTACACATGAGCAACAGCCATGCTCCTGCTAATTCCACACATGCACAGGCTCATGTGAGTTTACCGCGGTAAACCTGCAGCGGGTGGAAGTGGCAGCAGCAGCAGCAGTGTGTCGTGGATTCACCGCATTGCTGATCTCCTCCAGGCGCTGGTTTGGCTGGAGAGGAGAATCAAAGGCCATTCTCTGGGTTCGGGCTGAAGTCCACCGGTTCTTCTGTCTGCTGCACGCTTGAACGGCTCATTAGTCATTACCCGCAGAAACAAGACCCGGGATCTTTATTCTAACTCAGAATATATGCTGCTGCATGGAAAAGACAAAAAACAAAAAAAAGACGCAAACTGAACCCACAGACAGTTTATGTGCAATGCACAGAAGAAATCAGCGAAGGACACACTCAAAATTTAGAATCAAATTTATAATTGACTGTAATGTGGGGTTTGGTGTTTGGGTTTTGTTTCATGTTCATGTTTTCCATGTCTTTTATTTTGTAATTGATTCCTGCTGTTAGTGTCATGCTTCCCTTGCCTCATGTCTCTCTGCCTTGTGTATGTGTCATGTTCTGATTGGTTGTCTTAGTCATGTCTTGTTTCCCATTGGTTTGTTCTTGTCATGTGACCCTCCTTGTCTGTTATAAGTAGCCATGATGTTGTAACCCACTGTCGTTGAGTCAAGTCTGTTCTAGTCAAGTCTGTTCATGCCTCATCAAGTCAAGTCAAGTCTGTGTCTCTAGTCTTCGTCTGTTTGGATTATGTTTGGATGTTTGGATCACTGTAAATATACTGCACTTGGGTTCTTCACTACGCTCGCCTTCAGTGGACTGATTCGTTACAGAGACTCATATCACAGCTACATAAAAATAACTCAGGCTGACCTTATGCGCTCAGCAAAAATGTTTTTATATTTAAAAATGATAAAAATGTATTGTATTTATATTTATGTGTAAGTACTGTATTACACAGCATTTATACATATACTGTAGATGTATGACTTAATATTGAATTTATAATAATAATAATAATAATTAATCATTTATATTAATTTACTATACTTTATTATCATTAATAATTATTATTATAATAAAGTCTATATATTAATTACAAATAACTTTTATCCATTTTATATATAAACACTTACTATAAACTAAAAATAGAATTACTATATAATAATTGCTATGAAACAAATATAATATAAAATGTTTTAACAGAGAGAGAGATTGTAATTCATAAAAATAATAATTCATATTATGACTATTTTATATATAAACATTATACATTTACAAAATGTATAAACTATCAAATTTCAAAATATACACATTTCCTTACATACCATTTTTAATTTGCAACAACAACAATAATAATAATAATAATAATAATAATAATGCATGTCTTAATTTACTAAAATATATTATTTAATATATATATATATATTAATAAAATAAAAAGTATCAGTATATTCTTATAAATGTAAAACATAAAATATATGCGTTTTAATATATTTATTAGTACTGGGCAACGATTTTTTTTTTTTAAATCGTGATTAATCACATGATTTTTCTGCAATTAAACGCGATTAAATCGCATTGTTACGCACAAAATTCAATAATGAATTCAAAAGTAGTGTATTGCGCACATTTTTCATTTAAAAGTACTGCTGTATGAACAAAAGTGCCATAAAATTTGATTTGCAAACACTTTAAACAAATAAGGTGCTTTTTTACAGCAGTATTCAGCAGTTCAAATATTTCTTGTAAATCTCAACTTAAACATTAATGTCATCAAATTAAATATAAAACCAAAGCTATTTGCCACTGCCAGGGCATTAACGTTTTTATAGAAAATATTTTATAGTTTGTTATAGATAAACAAGTTATGCTCAGAGTCCAGGGCCCCGATCATAACATTATAACAGGCACCTTCCGAGTAGAGACCTGCACTATCGCGGCACCCAACGCAGCAGAGTGCGGCGCGGGACAACTCTTGAAGGGCGAGTGCGGGTGCAGGCGGGTAGAGACTCGCGTGTGCGGGATGCAGGAGAATAAGGGTGTACTCACACTACGCAATCTTAACAGTGCCCGAGCGCGTTTGACCCCCAAAGCCCGGTTTGTTTGACAAGTGTGATCGCTCCGTGCCGCGCTCGGGCACGGTTCGATTAGGAAGAGGTGGGCCTGACCGCGGTTCAGTTATATATAGATCAGTGAGTGTGAGCACTACCCGCACCGAAGCGCTGAACTTCTGATACGTGCAGCACGATTGCATGAACATTTCTGAGCAGCAAAAGTGATAGACTTGTAAAGCAATACATTGTGAGAGAGCCGTGTGTTTACCGCATCCCCAACGACTCAAAATAATAAACCACAAAGTTAACAAAACGATGCACTCCACTGTGCTGAGCATTTCCCATTTCAGAGCCAGTGAGCAACGGACTTTCAAAATAATAATAATAATAAAAGCTGCGTTAATATGCGATAAAATAATTGTCGGCGTTAATTAATTAATGCGTTAACGCGATTACACGTTAACTTGCCCAGCCCTAATATTTATACAATAGTGATGCGCGGATGAGCTAAAATGTCACCCGAATCCGCAGCTTCAAATAAATTATCCACCCACCCACCAACCGCCCGCACCTGTATTTTTGTCTGATTTAGATAACCGCACCCCATCATCACATTAGGGTTCGTACGGTCATGAAAAACCTGGAAAAGTCATTGAACAGCAATTTCCAGCCCTACAAAGTTTTGTAAAAATAAATAAACTCAAAAAGTTTTTGAAAAGTTTCATGAAAATCTATTTCACAATTCTCTGTATAATAGAATTATGTTTAATCAGATCCTGAATTTCGTTGCGGGATTGCGCATACATCGCATTACTCATTCCCGCAGCTTTCGACTTTAAAATGAGGGAAATTACTGCAAAACCTTTATTCAATATAGCGTGTAGGTTAGATGAGTAAATAAATCCACACAAACCATCAGATGAAAACAGCGTAAGTGATTCAGCTGTACCGCGTCTTCTCTCTTTGACTTTCGCGCTTAACGTTTATTCAATATAGCGTGTAGGTTAGATGAGTAAATAAATCCACACAAACCATCAGATAAAAACAGCATGAGTGATTCAGCTGTACCCCGTCTTCTCTCTTTGACTTTCTCTTCACATCGACGCATCTAGAGCTGCTGCAGGCTGCGATATAAGACTTTAGCTCACGTTTCGGGACAGTTGACAGAATTGTCAATAGCCTAATCGGTCATTCTGTAATTATGTCCCCACTTGATGCAACAAATGCCTCGTTTATAATGGGTTTTATTGTTTTTGTCTCGTTGCTCTGGCCGGGACACGGCATCACAGTATCGTGAGGGGCGTAACATTTCCGTCACACGCTTGAGGAATTCGGCCAATCACAACGCACTGGATAGCTGG
>NW_015628674.1:25548-29200 GCF_001515625.1 Sinocyclocheilus rhinocerous
GCTCCGGCCTGACAGGGCATCACAGTATGGTAAGGGGTGTAACATTTCCGTCACACACTTGAGGTATTCGTCCAATCACAACGCACTGGATAGCTGGCCAATCAGAGCACACCTCGTTTTTCAGAACGATGAGCTTTGTAAAAACTGACGGGTTTCAGAAAGGCGGGGCATAGAGGAGAAACAATAATGTACAGTATGTGGAAAATAATGTGTTTTTTGAACCTTAAACCACATAAACACATTGCATTACACCAAATGCACAAAATAATGTTATTTCTTAGTAACATCATATGACCCTTTTAATCTGTCCCTGTAACATTCAACGCTATTGAACCACTTTTTGTGCAGTACGAGTAAAGGGGGAATAAATAAGTGCTTGCAGGAGTCAGATTTGACTGATCATGGGTCGAGAGGAGGGATGACCTACAAGACCATGGTGGTGGATTTGCTACTCAACAGATCCGGAGCTCATTGACAAATATCTTATATCGTAAGATGCGCTCCCTTTACACAGAGTGCGCGCGATCGCGAAATCGAAAGTGAAAGTGAACAGCGCGAGCGCTCATTCAAAAGAGATTTAAATACTCCCCATTGATAGCGGCTCCCTGATACGCGAAAATTATATGTAATATTAGAATGTTTGCGGGAGCGGGCGGGACTGGACAAACCTTGCAGGAGCGGAATGCACACGTTGTCACTGTTTAAGTTCAGAGGTAAGAAGAGTGCTATCTAGCGGTCGGGATATAAACTCAAAACGAAACAACGGCCGTGAATCTTGTATAAATTTTTTTTAAATATCGATATTGCGTTTTTGAGAATCAATACAGCATCGCCAAACAAAATATTTCGATACTCACGTATATCAATATTTTCTTACACCCCTAGAATTTAGTACAGTACGCAGTATATACAGTGGGTACGGAAAGTATTCAGACCCCCTTAAATTTTTCACTCTTTGTTATATTGCAGCCATTTGCTAAAATCATTTAAGTTAATTTTTTTCCTCATTAATGTACACACAGCACCCCATATTGACAGAAAAACACAGAATTGTTGACATTTTTGCAGATTTATTAAAAAAGAAAAACTGAAATATCACATGGTCACAGTATTCAGACCCTTTGCTCAGTATTTAGTAGAAGCACCCTTTTGATCTAATACAGCCATGAGTCTTATTGGGAAAGATGCAACAAGTTTTTCACACATGGATTTGGGGATCCTCTGCCATTCCCTCTTGCAGATCCACTCCAGTTCTGTCAGGTTGGATGGTAAACATTGGTGGACAGCCATTTTTAGGTCTATCCAGAGATGCTCAATTGGGTTTAAGTCAGGGCTCTGGCTGGGCCATTCAAGAACAGTCACAGAGTTGTTGTGAAGCCACTCCTTCGTTATTTTAGCTGTGTGCTTAGGGTCATTGTCTTGTTGGAAGGTAAACCTTCGGCCCAGTCTGAGGTCCTGAGCACTCTGGAGAAGGTTTTAGTCCAGGATATCCCTGTACTTGGCCACATTCATCTTTCCCTCGATCGCAACCAGTCGTCCTGTCCCTGCAGCTGAAAAACAACCCCACAGCATGATGCTGCCACCACCATGCTTCACTGTTGGGACTGTATTGAACAGGTGATGAGCAGTGCCTGGTTTTCTCCACACATACCGCTTAGAATTAAGGCCAAAAAGTTCTATCTTGGTCTCATCAGACCAGAGAATCTTATTTCTCACCATCTTGGAGTCCTTCAGGTGTTTTTTTAGCAAACTCCATGCGGGCTTTCATGTGTCTTGCAATGAGGAGAGGATCCGGAGCTCATTGACAAATATCTTATATCGTAAGATGCGCTCCCTTTACACAGAGTGCGCGCGATCGCGAAATCGAAAGTGAAAGTGAACAGCGCGAGCGCTCATTCAAAAGAGATTTAAATACTCCCCATTGATAGCGGCTCCCTGATACGCGAAAATTATATGTAATATTAGAATGTTTGCGGGAGCGGGCGGGACTGGACAAACCTTGCAGGAGCAGGACACACACATTGTCACTGTTTAAGTTCAGAGGTAAGAAGAGTGCTATCTAGCGGTCGGGATATAAACTCAAAACAAAACAATGGCCATGAATCTTGTATACATTTTTTTTTAAAATATCGATATTGCGTTTTTGAGAATCGATACAGTATCGCCAAACAAAATATCGCGATACTCACGTGTATCGATATTTTCTTACACCCCTAGTATGTATGCTAGAACAATATACATGCTCAGACAAGCTGCAGACAAGCTGGGAGACTCTCACAGATGAATGGGAACAGCCGTTCCTCGAGCATATGGTTGTTACCAGCAGCAGCGTCATTAGCAAAGCTCTGGTTGCTTTTCAACAGATGGGCGCATGTAAACAACCCACTACTGCTTGAGACGATGTGATTGGTTTTAATATGAATCATATACATTTATGACATAACCGTCTCATTATCTTCTCTATTTTTCCAATGGCGTAATTAACAGGCCGCTATTGTTCTCGCCGGGAGCTTTAACGACAAGCCAAGATCTGGAGAACAAGCGAAATACTCCTGAAAGATGAGCAGTTCTTCCGCTCTCTTCTGTATTCATCTGCTGTCGGCTTCACAAGCGCACAACAAATCAATGGCATCTTTCTTCGTTTCAATTAACAACACATCTTAAATGGCTCACATAAAGAAGCAATTGCAAACAAAAGCAGCAGGATATTTTTCATGGTCTCAGCGCACTAGTGATTAAAATCTCATTCAAATTCCTTTCTTAATAAAAAAAAGTTAGTTAAGCAGCTTGCAAATAGGAGTCACCTGCTACTCAGGGACAAACAAAACACAGAAGATTAGAGTAGGAGTTTATTGACTTACCATAAAGTAAAGAAAGGGGATAACACCTGACATGACATGACCTGACCTGACCTGACCTGACCTGACCTGACCTACCCTAACATAACATAACATAACATAACATAACATAACATAACATAACATAACATAACATAACATAACATAACCTAACATAAAACACACAAGACAACATAACAATAAATAAAATTAAAGCTTCTACTGCCCACCAAGGCTGCATTTATCTTATTAAAAATACAATAAAAACAGTAATGTTGTAAAATATTATTACAATATAACGGTCTTCTTTTGGATATATTGTCAAATGTAATTTATTGCTGTAATCAAAGCCAAACTTTCAGCATCATTACTCCAGTCTTCAATGTTTTGTTTTGTTTTGAAACCTGTGGTAAATGCAAGTAAATGCATATATGTTTAAAAACATATTTATTAAATAATAATAATCATCTAATAATTTATTAAAGTGTATTAATTTTTAAAATAAAATCATTATTTTAGAAATTCAATAATCTTAAATCATAAGTCTACAATAGTACATAATAACTTTGTACATGTAAATAATAATATAATAATAATAATAATAATAACATATAACTTACTAAAACGTATTATTAATAAAAATAAAAAAGTATAATTAATAAATGTATTATTAATAAAGTAATAAAAAGTTAAAAAGTCACAAATCTATACTTATTACATATATAAACACTTGCTATATATATAAACGTATAAGTCTTTATATATGCATATATACTGTATATATATATATATATATATATATATATATATATATT
>NW_015628674.1:29821-47375 GCF_001515625.1 Sinocyclocheilus rhinocerous
ATAGTATTTCATGCATGTATTTCAACTGTAGGGCTAATACAATATGTCCCCTATATGAACATTATATAGACCTGTTGTTTAAATCAAATTTATGCTTTAAAAGTAGGGTAATCATAGCAGGTTTCATTCATAGTTTGTCCGTTTAAACATCTGCTTTTAGCTTCAAATGACATCTTTGACAACAGTATTATATAAAAATTATTTGCATTCCGATTCTGACATCCAAAGGCACAACAATACATTTTTTCTATTATTCCATGGATTTTACCCGTTCCCCTCCACTTGTTCCCAGTGTTTTTATGCCACCACAATGCGCGCGCAGCTGCAAGTGATGTAACTGTGACGTCTACTCCAAATTGGTCTATAAGGGAACATTCCGTTTTACCATTTTCAAACTTTAAGGGAATGTTACTTTTGAATGTTCTCTGAACATTCCGAAACAAGTAGTAACATTTAAGAAATGTCAGTCGAACAAAACAACATTCCATGAACAATGTATAACGTTTTTCCAATTGAACTAATGTTCTATTCATGATACTGAAAGAACGTGTGTTCATAACTTTGATAGAACCTTGGCAGAACGTTAGCCAAACATTATTAAAATGCTACCTAGAAGAACAAAAATTTGCAGTAAACGGTACAATCCAGTGTTTATAATTATGATAATACAATAAATACCAGTATGCGATATCAAGCAGCATAACGATCTTTGGTAGGCATACCGCTAAAATTAACTGGAAACAAATGACACTGGAAGTTTCGCACAGTCATGTTACAAAATGGCTGCGTCCGTTCTTAACGTTAAAAATGAGGTGGATTGTTTGACTTGACTACATAAGATTCATGAGTGTGGATGAACTTTCCTTTTCTTGCTTTAAAATATGTTGGAACTAGTATTGGTTGGCATATTGTTTGGGCCTGGATGTATTCGTCTGGTTGGGTGCATTGAATGCAGCAGTCCTACCTTTGGCGTTTTGGTGCATTTCCCCGTTCTTGCATCTTTGATGTAGGTGATGTCCAATAGATCTGTTTCCTGAAAGAGGGAGGGGCAGATTTTATGCCACAGCTCACAAAAACAATTTCATTCTGTTGAACCGAATCAATATGATGTTAAATATCACAAAAGCCATTCAGACATCACACGAGGTAACAGCACGGGAAATGTTGACAGAGAAAACAATGACGGAAAATCAAGAATAAATAATTAAACAGACTTAAAACATAGTGACTAATTCACACACGCAGATCCAGATCAAAGAATTAACCGAAAGGCTCTCGTTAAAATACCCTGGTAAGGAAATGATGCAGGGCCAGAGCGCCGCATTATTTGCGTCTGCAGTGTGTAATGGACATGCTGATGGATATGCTTTCTGACAGCTGCAGCAGAAACCAAAGCTGACGGCATTCTGCTGGCACGACCGAGCTACAACTGAGCTGGAACAAAACAAAGAGGCATTTGCTCTTTATACTCATTTATGCAACACAGCAATGATTGGAGGGTACAAATAGAATATCATTTTTATGATGGTAAAACCTGAATGTCCTCATGTACTCCACAAACAGCTTCTAACATTTGTCAACTTGACATGTGACGGTGCCCTGTAATGTGACTCTATCATACTCTAAAAACTAAACCACATTTGTCGGATTCCTTTATTTTTTTCCTGCATGCTGTTTTATGAGCTCATAAGTAATGTACACACACACAAAAAAAAACAGAACTACGATATTTAAATATGAGCCAGGGCATATTTAAGCCATATCATGCCTGCAAGAGTGCTGTTGTTTACCAATATGAATATCACAAACAGCGGGATTTTGACATTTCTTTTATACAACATTTCCATAAACAATAAGTTAATATTGAGTAACTTATATTTAGGCACAATGTAGGATTGATTTTGGCATTGGTGGGGATTTAACAGCAGACAACATACATCTATTTGTTTCATCAAAATTATTTCTAGGGACAATTTAGTAGTCGATGGGTATTGGTATAGACATGTCACAGTGTCTCTACTAATTTCTATACTCTTGAAAATCATAACAAGAAATTCCCAACTTTGGAAACTATAGTTTCCTCCTTAAATATGAAGAGGTCAAACAACAGATTAATTAGTTAATCTAAATTTCACTAAAAGCTTATGTACATAATTATAATATAAGTGAGACACTGAAGTGAGTTGCTGTTTTTGTCTCTTCTGAGGAAGATTCATTCACTTGTTTGGCAATGTCAGATTTTTTAATGTTCATCCAATATCATTTTGTAAGTGACTTTTATTTCGGTTTTAAAGATGTTTTTTGGATTGTTTAACTACACTAATCATAGTTTAACTACAGTACTGTGTGTGTAGTAAAACTGTGATTATACAAAAAAAAAAATCTGACCTGAATCAAATGATTTGCGATATGTACTGCGAAATCCCGATCTGAGTAATGATTTGCAAACCATCATTTTAGATCAGGACTTGGAGCGTGGATCACAAATTATTCAATTCACAAAATGATTCACAAACCCGCTCCGAAGTTCCGATCTAAATCAAATGATGTGAACCCGCTCTGAAGTTCCGACCGGAATCAAAAGACTCGCAAACCCGCTCCAAAGTTTCGATCTAAATCAAATGATTCGCAATCCGTGCTTCTAAGGTTGTCTTGGTTTGGGGGAAGTCGTGGCCTAATGGTTAGAGAGTTGGACTCGTAACCCAAAGGTTGCGGGTTCGAGTCTCGTACCGGCAGGGATTGTAGGTGGGGGGAGTGAATGTACAGCGCTCTCTCCCACCTTCAATACCATGACTGAGGTGCCCTTGAGCAAGGCACCGAACCCCCAACTGCTCCCCGGGCGCCGCAGCATAAATGGCTGCCCACTGCTCCGGGTGTGTGTTCACGGTGTGTGTGTGTTCACTGTTGTGTGCACTTTGGATGGATAAATGCAGAGCACTAATTCCGAGTATGGGTCACCGTACTTGGCCACATGTCACGTCATTAAGTCCCGATCCGAATAATGATTCGTGAACCATAATTTCAGATCAGAACTCGGAGCTTGGATCGCGAATCATGCAATTCGCAAAATGATTTGCAAACCCGATCCGATGTCCCTATCTAAATTAAATGATTCGCCATATGTGATCCAATTGGAGAGCTTTTGCATCACAATTGGTTTAAATGATTCAGAGTTTTGAAAATCTACGTCACCCATCACTATACGTGCTTTTTAAAATTATTACATGCAAAGTCGAAATTTGAAAATGAATGGCTCTTTTGATCTGGCTTTTGCTAGTGAATCGCTTGAATTAAATGATCAAAGTTACGAGTTTTAATCAATCGGAGCGGTTTCAATTCAATTGAATCGGTTTGTCTGTTCCTCTGCTTTTTGTGTCTACAGTCATGTTTACACGACACTGCCAGTACTACTACTGGTTTGCTCGCTAGTTTTATGACATTAACTGAAATAAACGAAAAAAGTATGATGTTTACAAATAAAATATACATTTTTCCATTCAAAAGATAACATCTTACACAAATCTATGAAAATATTCAATGAGGTAACCAGTTTACTGCCAACTGGTGAAACGCCCCATTAATATGAGGAGCTGCAGCTCAAAATACATGTTAGATGGAAACATTGCACATTATGATCAAGTTTGTAGCTTAATTCACTATATTTGAAATATACTAGTCAACATTTGAAGTGGATCAAAACCTTTAATCAAAGTTGTCCTAAAACCAAAATGCGTTCTTGTCTTAGGACAACTTTGATTAACTTTTTTGATCCACTTCAAATGTTGACTACTGTAGTTTGAGCACTGCAGTTCTGTTTGTAATACTGTGCATATTTGAGAAATTATTGTATATGTTGTATCTGATTGTATTAGTCTATATGGAGTGATAGTCAATGTAAAAAGAGCAAATGGGAGAAGCAGATAAACACAAAAGAACAACAAAGTTAAAGACAGTAAACTTTATCATTAAACTGAGCTGTGCTCGTATGTTTTAAACACTTCGGCTTTGTTCACTTCTCAGGTAATATCAATGGTATGACCTATTTGAGATTTGGCCGAAATTACAACAACAGCGTTAACATACACATATATTGAATTGTTTGATCAAAATTATTGCTAGGGACAATTTAGTAGTCACTGGACAATGTAAGGGACATGTCCCAAGTGTCCCTACCAAATTCTACGTCCTTGGCACAATATCACCAGTTGCTTTGTCTGTTGTTGTTCCATCAGCGAAAAGAGTTCAAAACAAATACAATAGTGTGTCTGAGAAAATCACTGTTTTGGTGTTTTGTTTCGGGATGGTCCAGCGAGTCAGTTGAGTGAACAATTCAATGACTCACTCATAAGTTTCTTTTGTGCCTGCATGAATCTATATGGTTTAACAAATCACTTAAATGAATGATTCACTGACTAAATCAGTGTTTTGAACAAATCGGTTGAATGAATCATTAAATTACTCACTTATAAAAGACCTACGGCGCTACCTACTGGCATAACGATGCAACTTGCAGAAAGAATTACTGAAAAATACACAAACACTCTGCCTGGAAGAAAGAGATATATTTTATAAAACATACATTAGGTATTACACATATTATATACGTTATAAATCTGTGTTTCTGCACATTATTGGCCTTTTTAAAAATCCACATCTGTGATTAAACAAACACTTTCTATAAGGATAAATTGGCACAAAACAACCAATTATAATTTCACAAAATTAATCAATTTTCATTATTTCTATAGTATACTTCTCTTCCTTTCTAGACATTTTGGATGGGCTACAATCCCCAGCCCTCGCTGACACACTTTTGTGCGCGTGACACACTTCTGTGAACGCGGGAGGACAGCAGACTCCAGGAGATTATATAAAGACATCCAGGATGTCATTTGTTCAGAGCTTTGACCTAAAACACTAACACAGGACAAGAAACACGTCTCCTTTAATATTCACAAGGCCACGAGGTCATTTCCAACTCAACTCGCATTTAGCCTACTAACTTTGAAATCAAAACATGCAGAAATGACATTGACGGGAAACCAAACAATGCAAATGTAAATGTGCGCATTTTCTGAACATGTGAGGGTCCCTGCATGCGTGCAACTACGATGCAGTGCAGTTGCTATTTTTTCGATATAGTTTCCCTATTATATGACTATGATAAAATATTTATGATAATTGCAAGTGCGTGCCAAGGCTGTCTGAATAATGAAAGCATCTCTCACACAGACGGTTCATCTATGAAAACCCGCGTATGGTGGCGGGAGCTTCACCAGCGCCATGGCAACAGGGGATGGAGGTGGTCTGTGACGGGGAGTCGGGCTAAAGCAATATGAAGACAGGCACCAGGAACTCTTGAAATCAGCTTGCAGAAGACGTCGCCAGCAAGCTCAGACTCCGCTTCTGAAAATCCATTGAGACTACATGATCAAATATCTGTTAGTTCAGCAGAGCAAACCGCACTCTATTGACTCTCCATCCACAGAAAACTCACAAACCTGCTACAATATTCAATAATGGAGCCGCTTGTAAGTGACTGCGATGATTTGCTCAACTCTCGCTGGCGACAATCCGGCCTGCAGTGCTGCTAAATATAGAAACGCATGTATTGATTCAAATATACTCTTGGTTTGCATAACAATACAGGATGCTATTATATTACTATTGGCCAGAGGCGCCTGTGCTGGAATTCTGAGTGTATTTTATGGACAGGAAAAACTGTCAGGTTTGCTTTCATTGCTTTCATTGATTGACAAGTAGATTGTTATCTGAGTAAAAAAAAAACAGGGTGAATCTCACAAAACCTGTACAGAATCAGTCCAAGCCATATTTCATCCCAAAAATACAGTAAAAGGTAAGAAATTATACTTTGTATTATTTTTTTTAAAGTTCTATTTTAGGGTCATTAAGATTATATTGCATTGTGATGCACATTTTACTATATAGTGTGATTAAGTAATATAGTGTGATCATGTAAAAAACAAAGGCAGAATAACAAATACTACCATAAATACTTAAACAGTAAATAAAGTTAAACTGAAAAAAAATTATACAAATTATATAAAGAAAAAAATCAGAAAAAAACAACAAAATTACTAAAACTTAAAAAAAGTGAAAAAGGAAAAAAAGAAAAACTGATTCAAAATATTAATAAAAATTATAATAGTATTGTATCTCAATAATACTAAAAAAAAAAAAAAAACACTGGGCAGTATAACAAACACTACACCATAAATATTTAACTATTTAAATTTAACTTGAGTATGTATGGTTGCATTTTTTTATTCTTGTTATTCTTTTCTTTTTTTATATAAAAAAAATGTGCCTAATCTTTAAAGAAAAATGAGGTAAGCATTTATATTTTGCCTTTAAAAAAACAAAGCCCATTTTAGGACTATTACTATTTCATTTCATTGTGATTTTGTTTTTAATTGTGTGATTCTACTTTGCAAATTGTCATTACTATAATGCTCATATATATAATTTTTTCATTATATTTTAAGGGAAATGTGACCTGGAAATGCTTTTGTTTCAGCCAATATCAATATCTATACGCACTGAATCTGATAACTGAATGCAGTTTAGGCGTCCCGAGCCCTTCGGAGTCCCTCACAATTAGCTGCGTTTTATTCAATACCATCTGGTATCTGAAAATTGAGTCACTCATATGAATATTATTCTGATGTTACTCACTGCTGCTTTCACAAACTGACATGAGAAATCACATGCTAAAGTTTGCTGGAATACACTCGCACTCGACTGAATCATAATTGATTCTCTTACATAAAAGGGCAAGAGGAGAGGAGAGGCCGTTATATGCTGCCAAATCCACATTCAACTCATATGACCTCACTTCCTGTCGAGTTTACGCTCAAAGCATGTCCAGGTCACACTTTACCTTGAATAAAATTAAAATATAAAACTTTAAATTTTATCTAGTTGCCAAGGCAACATTTCTCATTTTAATTTAGTTTAACTTAATGTACTAAAATAACTCAAACTAAAACTGAAATAAACTCATTTCAAAACTATATCAACATAGATATAAAAACAAAAACACAACCAAATGACTAAATCTTTAACTAAACTTAAAATGACAACTGTAAATATAAAAATAAAAACCGATTCAAAATATGAATAAGAACTATAATATTATCCCAATGATCCTAAAATAACACCATTTACAAGAAAATACTATTTCATTGTTTCTACTTCAAATGTCATGCTTACTTTAATGTGTTACTTGCAGTTTCTTTGCAATTATTTATGAAATTTACTAGCAATGTTTGAGTGAAAATTGTTTCAAAATGAATCATACACCAAGTTTTTTTTTTTTTTTTTTTTCAGTTTAAATCTTGAAAACAAACTAGCAAAATTGTTTCAAAATGAATCATACACCAAGTTTTTTTTTTTTTTTTTTTTTCAGTTTACATCTTGAAAACAAACTAGCAACCAAATAAATAAATCATTTTTAAAATGACATTTAAAACCAGGAACATGAATTATGAAAGTGAACAGGGTCAGTTTGATTTCATGTATAATTCCGTCTATAAATACAAAAGATATTTTAGGTTCATCAAAAGAGGTGAATTAAGATGTAAAATGAACAAGTGCAAGGTATTTTTCAACATTCTTTTACTCAAAATCAATGTCATGGCAGATGAGCTCTTCATGTTCTGGTTTTATCAGCTCAATGGCCTTAATTTGCCATGATAAGATACGACTGTGCTTTCTGACGCTTTCTGAAAGGCAGAATGAACTGATGTTATCATACCAAACATGCTTGTGATTCTTGTGTAATCATATACAGCAATGCTGTATGCTTTTAATACAGTGTGACGTCTGCTCTGCTCTTCACCCACACTTAACTCCATCAGATCATTTCAGCACAATTACTATTGAGCACAATCTACTAGATGCTGTTTATCAGATCAGCAGCTCCAGGTACATCAGTCAAGATCAACACTGAATGAACAGTACGCCTTTATTTTCATGTTTAGAATATTAAGGCAAACACAAAAAGTGAAGGACAGACTCTGGAACAGTTCAAATGAAAAATCATCCATACTTGGATGAAAATCGCTCATGTAAAGTGGGACATCTCTCTGAGCCAGACTCTGAGGCGATGTGAGCATTTGGCTGTCGGTGCTCCATCTGGACAAAAGACTCAACCTCATTCCCTCCGGACAGACTTTGGAAAGTGACACCACACTAGATAAAACGAACTGTTTCGTTCTGATGAGATGTAAATCTATAATGTCTTGTTTTAATGCTCAGGACACTTGAGCTTAAGGGTGAAGAGAGAATTTTTTAATGTCAAAAATGCTTTTAATGTCATTGGCAGGTTAGTGTCAACGTCAGGAAATCCCACGACCAGTGTTATTATCGTCAACTAAAACTAAAAACACTCAAATATATCTATGTTAATTGAAATAAATTAAATGTTAAATTTTATAAATAAAAATAATCAATTTAATGTTAATTTAATACAATAGAATATTAAAAACATATTAGAGAAATATTCATTTGCATTTATTTCCAAATAGTTGCAAAGGCAAAAAAAAAAAATTCATTAAGTTTAAGTACTAAATGAAGAAATAAGAAATTTAATAAAAACTATTAAAAACTAAAAAGACACACTCTAAAAAATGCTGGGTTAAATACAACCCAGTGCTGGGTAAAATAGGGACAAACCCAGCAATTGGGCTGTTTTTTCCCAGCGGTTTGGTTAAATGTTTAACCCAACCTTCTGGGTAGTAACCCAACCGCTGGGTCAAAACAACCCAATTGCTGGGTTTGTCCCTATTTTACCCAGCACTGGGTTGTATTTAACCCAGCATTTTTCAGAGTGCATATTTCATCGAAACAACAACAAAAACACTGCAACAAAATTACGAAAACGTTAACTAAAATTTAAATTAGAATGGAAAATACATAAATAAAAATTACATTTAGTGTTAATTTAAACAAATTAAATGAAATAGAATATTAAAAAACTTATTAGAGAGTTATAAAAAAACGTTTCAATTAGTTGCAAAGGCAAGATTTCTCATTTTCATTTAGTTTAAGTACTAAATGAGGGAAAAAAATGAAATAAAGGTTTATAAAAACTAAATAGACCTTTAATCAAGACAACAAACTAAATTAAAGCTTTAACTAAAATGAAAAATATATAAATATAAATTAAATTCTAATAAATAGTAAGGTGGTATAGCAAAAATACTAGAATAACAGTGCAATGGACAACCCGATCAGCAAACACTGCACACAAAACTGGGACGCACTTGTGAAAAAAAAAAAATTATGTATTTATATATATATATTTATATGTATCACAAACTTCAATCAGGCTGCACTGGATTTCGATTTGAGAAATTTTACCTTATTCTGATCTGTCCAGTACAGGAAGTATCCCTGCGGATCGACGCGCAACGTCACTGGAGTCACCGTAGATGAATCCTAAGCAGAGAAAAATGACATTAAGTATAAATACACAGCAGAATTAATGTAAAAATGGTAATGGACAACATATTCACAATATGCATTAAGGTCCCATGAAAAGACAAAGATATTCTTTAATGCACAGATGTATTTTCTTTTGAAAAAGGGCTGGAAACGGGGAACTGAATCAGGACATAATGAAATGTAAAATAGCCAATAACCTTTAATTTACATAGACCATGATTTACCACTTGCTATTGCTAGACAACAATTTTGGACAATGCACATCATGCACATGAATCTGAATGCAAAATGGCTTTATTTTTGGTCGCTCCTGCTGGAGGAGAAAGACGGATCTTAAATATATACATCATAAACGTTTCCTTTTACACTAGCATATAGATGAGCTCTGAGAAGAGTTATAATTAACTAAAAAAACATAAAAATTGTTCCTTTAAATAAAAAAACTTAAATGGAAATAAAATAAAATCTGCAGTTTTATTTCTGATGCATGCAAAGGCAACATTTCACATTTTTGTTTAGTTTAACTTGACATATCAAAATAACTAAATGGGAATCACTTGCTATTGTAAGACAACTATTTTGGACAATATGGATCTAAATGCAAGATGTCATTATTTTTGGTCTGTAATGTCATACATTTTAAGAGCATATATCTGCTGAAAGTTTCCTTTTACACTAGCATATAGAGCAGGATTATAATTACCTAAAACTAAAAACATAAATAAAAATCACTACTTGAAATAAAATGAACGTTAAATGAAATAAAATTAAGTCAAATATAAAAAATAAATATATAAAATAAAATATTTCTAATTTTCATTTAGTTTAACTTGAAGTATTAAAATAACGAAAATTCAACAAAAACTAATAAATAAAAAATATTTATAAAAACTATATAGATTCATAAAATATTAAACGCAACAAAATTACTAAAAATAAATAGATAATAGAATGGAATAAATAGATGGAATAAAACAAATAGATGGAATAAAACCCATTCAAGTTGTAACAACCATTCCACATTAAGGGCAATATGTAACACAATAAAATAATAGGGACACCATCCAACTCTTTTGTACAGAGTATAATTGCCAACCAATCAGTACATATCACAGAATATTTAGAGGACAAAAGACCACCCCACCACCATGCAGTAATACCCTATAATCAAAACCACGTCCATTCAGTCCTTCAATATAAACTCAGTCCAAAAATGCAACCCGGAAACACACACTGGGGCAAGAATATAAATATTCTATGCTGAAGTAAATGGAAAAAAAACCCAGCGACGAATGATCTGATTGTCTATGCACAAAATGTAAATTCAGTTCGCAACCACAGTCCTGTAGTGATGGAAAAAACTCCTCAAAAAGCAAGAAAAACTTAATCCAAATGTAAAGTTGCAAAAAGGAGAAGAAAAAGAAAAGACAATCAAACAATCCAAACCCGGGCAATCCAAATATCCAAGAAAAGATGTTGGCGTAAAGTCGGTACAGAATTCAAAGATTCCAGATAACACACCAAACACAGTCAATCAAAATCATGAATATATTGGCCCACCAATGAATGTCTTTAACAAACCGTTCCTCAATTAAAGGCCAGAAGGGACAAAGCTGAATGCCAACTCAAACCCTCCTTTTTCTTAAAACTATCTGCCTTCCCCCCTTGAGCTAAGCTACCACATGGGGTGCGACCGAAAAGCTCTAAAATGCTGCCTTCGGAAGCAGCATTCCAAGGCAGGAAGGCATCAAGGCACGTCCGAATCTAAATTCTGCTTTACTTCCTGTCTCCGGAGGTACCTTCTTCTGATCGAATTTTGAAGGCAGCATAGATGTATCCTTCCCTGCCTTTGATATCCCACAATCCTGTGCTTTCCATTCCGTGACGGTTGAGCTAAAAAATAAAGATGGTGTCTGAAATTTGTGTTTGGTGGTCAGTTTGTGTGTAAATGTATATTTCTGACTAACTTTTTGCACTTTTGATGTGATTTCTAGCGTGAAATCAGTATTATATAGTAATTAAATATTTGTTTAGTTATCATCAAAACTTGTTCTATTTTATTGTAGATCATTAAACCGTTACTCTGCCTCAGAAGCCTGTCCGAAATCAGTTTCATGAGGTGCCTTCGTGCAAAAACGCTGCCTGCAAAGTCTTTGCCTCATACGGCAGCGAGGCAGCAAGTCAGCTGCATAAGTTTTCGGATGCAGCCATGGTTTCAAGGGCTAACCTTACTTCCTTAGCTCTTGCTCATTTGGGTGTTCTATCACCTTTACCTGAGGCTATCGCCCCCCAGGTGACTAGGGTTGTAAAGGGGTGGAAAATTTCCAGAAAATTTCCAAAAAATCCCTGGAATATTCCATAAAATCCTGGAAAGTTTCCAAAATTTCTGGAATATGTCCCAAATTTACTGGAAATTTTCCACCTCTTTGCAACCCTACTGGTGACTAGGAAGAAAATTACACCATAACTGCAATCACATCGAAGGAACAGTGAAAAACACGCTGGAACTGTTACAAAGCCCAATTTTGATGTCAAATGGCAGAATATAACCCATAAAATTCAATTATAATAATACAAAAAATATAAATAATTACTTGAAATAAATAAACTGAAATAAAAAATAAAATACATATATAAACTATGTATTTTAAAGTACTAACATTATACAAAAACTAATAAACAAAAATTAATAAAAACAATATAGACTAGTAAAATAAAACATGCAACAAAATTACTAAAACATTAACTAAAATCTCAAAACCTAAATTCAAAATTTAAAAAAGCTAATAACTAAAAATGAATAAAAAACTATATATATATCAATAAAATATCATAAACTAAAATGCGTTCTTGTCTTAGGACAGCTTTGATGAACTTTTTTTGATCCACTTCAAATGTTGCATAATGTATACATATAGATTAATAAAATGACAAACACACAACAAAATAACTAAAACATAATATAAAATTCAAGTAATTAACAAAAGCTTATCATATACTACTAAAATAAGAGTGGCTCAGAGGAAACGGACGGAATAGAACCCATAAAAGTCCAATTTTGATAACATATGATCTGTACATGCAACTGCAGGAGTTATTTTAAGTGCACTAAATAAAAAGCACAGCAGAATCAAAGTCTTGTGTAAGCCGACGTCATGTTTCTGTGGGAGGTGAAGACTAATCTTGCCTCGCGCAAGAAGAACGCTTGGGATTTCTGTGGCAATCCACTTGAAAACATGTTTCTCGATACGGTCTCGGGACGGACCGAAATTTGAGGTTTGACTCAGACGTTGCATAAGCGCTCTATATTAGAGTGATTCATGCTGGCTGGTAATAATTTCCCACCTGGTGGAAGTCACAACATTCAAGTCACAGGTCTGTTTAAGCAGAACCAACGTCTCATCCGCCGAGCGAAGGGGAGCATTTACCGTCCTCTCCACAGAGATCTGTAATTGATTGTGTTATTTTAGCTCTTGCGTGGGTCTGCCCACATTCTAACTGCACATCTAAGTTGGGCGGTGCGGCATGTCTTCGCTAATGTAAGGCAGGCAAGGAAGACGGGAATCTTAAGCATGAAAGTTGCCATAGCAACAGGCCAACATTTCCCATTTTATTTGCAGAGAAAAGCTTTTAAACGTCAACAATTTCAGCATAAGCTCATGTAAAGCTGCACGGCATTATTGTGCTGATGGCAGTCAGACTCCTCCAGAAAACTCACACCTACTTAGTGATTACAGCTTCTAAAAGAGCACGGATACATCCAAACGATGGCATTTTTCCCCCCTTTTAAACCTGAAAATGCAAAACCGAGAAGCGATATTTCAGATTCTGGGTTATATCATTAAATTTGAGGCACAGACACACCTTTATAACATCTCAAATCATTCTGCAGAACATCATCATCTGGTTTTGTTCAAATACATTCTAAAACCCATGTTAATTATGTTGATTATTCTTATTATGTTGTGTTTAATTGGGATAGAAAATGCTAGATAAATGGTATCAGACTTAAATTTGTGATAAAAAATGTTTTAAATGAGAAAAATGCTGAAAATTGTATCAGACTTAATTTTAATGGTATTAGACTTGAGTTTGTAACACTAATATAACAAACCAGCTTTTTTGGACAGAATTTATAGCAGAGGTTTCTAAAATGAATGTATTTAGCTTTAGAGCACTATAATAGACAAAAGTACTGATGTTACCAACATCAACAAATGTTTGACCTTAGATCATTTGAATAAAAAAGTGTTTCAATTAGAAAAAAAGGCTAGAAAAATTATAGAAATGCTAGAAAAATGCTATCAGACTTATTAAATGTATAACATAACTAACCAGCTGTTTTGTATGAAAAATGTCTTAAATGGATTAAATTAGAACAAATGTTAGAAAAATGTTGAAAATGATATCAGACTTCAATGTATTACCTAGAGTGACACTAACATAATAAACCAGCTTTTTTGGACAGAATGTATAGCATATGTTGCTTTAGAGCATTACATAATAGACAAAAGTACTGATATGTTTTACTCTGGCTAATTTGCATAAAATTAGAGTTACACTGACATATTTAGAGAATTTAGAGCAGCAGGTTCTAAAATGATTGTAGCCTGTGTGATTAAAGCTAAATATAAAAGTCATTTTTGATCATTTTAAAGCATAACAGACCGAAGTACTGATGTTACAACATCAACAAATGTTTTACTTTAGATTATTTACAGAACAAGAATCTCTTAATAGCTGAATTACAGCTGATTTTTGATCAAGATCTGTGTGAACTAAAAGCAAAAGTCCAAGAATTGGTCATTAAGACCCATATTGTTCAACCACTAAATATTATCATTCATATTATAATAATATTATCATTAATATATGTATTAATATTATTCACAATATTAGGGGGAATATGCTAAATATTCAATAAAATGCTTCACTTCTTAAAATCTCTGGTAGCTTTTCTGGACAGAATTTATAGCAGCAGGTTCTAAAATGAATGTAACCTTTATGATTAAAATGACCAAGAATGGCTTTTACATTTAGCGTTAAAGCATTAAAAGTACTGATGTTACCAACATCAATAAACGTTTTACTTTACCTGATTTACAACACCACATCAAAATCTCTTCATATTTAATGTGGCAAAGAGAACACGCCAAATGAATTCTCAAATGCATGTTAATATTTCTTGTCCTGCTGATAATTTGCAATGAAACAATTGTTAAATTAGAAAAGAAATGTTAGAGAAATGGTATCAGACTTAAATGCATTTCCTAGATTTACACTAATGAGCTTATAAACCAGTTTTTTGTCATATGTCATTATAAAAATAAATGCTGAAAATGATATCAGATTTAATGAACTAGAGTTACACTAACATAATATACCAGCTTTTTTGGACAGAATTTATAGCAGACATTTTTCAAATGAATGTATGGCTTTAATATTTAACTTTTGAGCATTAATAGACTAAATTAGTGATGTGTAAAACATAACCACATCAAAACCTAGTTGATTTTTGATTAATGGTGCAACCAGATATTCAAGATCAGCATGAACTAAAAGCTAAAGTCCATTAAAACTCATATTGATCAACTACTAAATGTACTATTACACTGTAAAAATGATAGTTGTAAATAAAAACAAAGATTATTGGAGTACATTTTACAAGGAAATACACTCTTAAAAATAAAGGTGCTGTGAAGAACCTTTTAAGCACCTTTATTTTTAAGAGTGTACTTCAGTCAGTCTATTGTCAAAATGTTACATTTACTTCAATATGTTACTTGCAGTTTTTTTTTTTTTTTGAATTAATGGTAAAACATACTAGCAATTTCTAAAAGAAAACTCTTTCTACATCAACTTTTATTTTCAGTGTAGAGGGAGAACGTATACTAAATATTCAACAAAACCCCTCATTTCTCAACATCTGGTACAAAATAAAGCATCTGCAATAACAGAAACAAATGAAATCATGTATATTGTTTAAAATACAGGCAATGTATTTCATCAAGTCTTTAAATTCCTTCATCTAGAGCTGCAGGGAGTTTTTCCTCGCAGAAAACTCTCTCATCCAACAGGTGAATGTGTGAGATCCTCAGCACTCAATCAATGCTCATGCAGCACTCGCTACAAAATGCGACATATTCGCTAGCAAACTGCACGCTTGTTTTAAAGGCTTCATATTACAGACACAGAGTGAGCAATCGCATATGCATTAGTGCAGTCAGGTTTCCAGTGATACATTACTGCACACAACGTAACCTGATGTCATTCTCGAGGCTCTGCAGAGACTGACACTCGCTCCAGATGGAGTCTGTGCTGATGGACTTGAGAAGTCAAAGCCCGTCTAACATCGATAGAGATCAATGGGGAGCTGATTGAGAGGCTCTGCGGCGTTTGCTGCGTTCATGCTGGGCTTGTAAACAATGCAACATCCGCGCGAGCGATCAAACAAACCGCATTCACCGCACAAGCATCACATGCATTCATTCTCTGACTTGAAGACGTCAAACACACACACACACACACACACACACACAGGCTGGTGGTGACTTACCTCATCCCATTTCATAAATCGACTGCCTCGCTTCAGACTCTCGGACACGCACACCGGCTTGAGTTGAAGCGCATGAACGCCAGGTTGAGCTCCAGCCATTCAAGCTTCAACATTTACACCCAAAGCAGCAGAGGGGAAAATCAAGAGTCTCTCTTTCTTCTCCGGGAAGAAGCCAAAGCGGAGCGCGCTGGATGACAGCCAAACAGTTGTGGTGAATGGAAACGCTTTACGCGCTCGGATGGTCATTTAGAAGCGTTCAATTCATGCTGCTTGACTGGACTGAACGCCGCAGATTTGTGGTTGAGAACGGAAGGAGTGATTGAAGACGCGGAGCAAATGAGCAGCGGAGAGAAAGAGCGATCATAAATGATGGAGAGAGAGAGAGAGAGAGAGAGTCCTCCGCACGTTGACTCATGTGCGCACTGAGATCCAGCGCCTCCTAGCGCGCACCGCGTCCCTCCCCTGCTGGAGCAACCGGCACAATTAAACATTTCATAACACCTCTCCAAAGAGAACGCAGGCAGGACACACGCGGGGATTTTTTTGCCAGCTAATTTAGCCCTACAGAAATCAGCATCATCATTTAATCTGTTTTAATAATTACAAATAAATCGAAGTTTAAATGTTCAAATATGTTGCAGTGGGAAATTAAATTAAATTGTGAGTGTACTAATATATATATATATATATATATATATATATATAAAATCTGTGATAATGTGTGTGTGTGAGAGAGAGAGAGGGATGGATCGACTTTCATCACATAAAAGTCGACTTTAAAAAATCAGAAGTCGTCCAACCCCTAATATATACATTACGATCTTAGTAACCTACTATAGTGTAGGTTAATTAAAATGTTTTTTTTTATTTAAGTTTAAATGCACAATAATACAGTATGCTGCATGAGGAAATTAAAATAATATATATTTTATAAATACATATATAAAGAAAGTAAAGAGCTCATTTTTATTGCCATTAAGATTTTTTATTTTTTTATTTTTTTTTTGCATTGTGACATTTTTTTCATGACTAAAATGTGGGGGGAAAGTAATTTAAATTGCAAATAAATTAATATATAAATCAATAAGTTTAAATGCACAATAATATTATGCTACATGAAATGAAAAGAATATACATTTTATAAATAAAGAAAAAAGGCTATTTTAAAGCCTATTTTTACTAACATTATTATTATTTATTTTATTTATTTCTTTTTTTTTGCATTTTGACAATTCTTCATGACAAGTGCCCTTTCCCTTTTAGTAACCTATTGTAATGTGACAAAAATGTGGAAAAAAGTTATTTCAATTGCACATAACTTAAATTACAAATTAAAGTTTAAATGCAAAATAATATTATGCTACAGAAGGAAATTAAAATAATGTGTACTTTATAAATACATACATAAAGAATGGAAAAAGGCCCGATTTAAAGCCTATTTATTACCATTAAGTTTTTTTTTTTTTTTGCCATTGTGCTTTTAAAAAACAATAAAAAATACATCATAGTATATATATATATATATATAAT
>NW_015628674.1:47385-48359 GCF_001515625.1 Sinocyclocheilus rhinocerous
ACATTTTTTTTCTTGTGCCCTGACAATATCTTTTTCATTACTGTGAATGAAATTTAGAGCAACGACAAATATTATTTGTTATTGACAACATCATAATTTATTTTTTAATGTGATCACTATGCAGCTCAAATCCAAAATATAATGCATGCTTGAAGGACAAACAGGCATCAACACATTAAAATCTACAGAGGGAAAGCTAAAGCTGCTGGCACAGAAGGAAGTACACTGAATGAACTGGACAAAATACATAATCTGCTTCCAGTATTGACCAGTTCAGGCAGAGGGTGATAATTAAAACACTCATGCACTAATATTTACGGACAAAGACAGTGCTGGCTCGTCTCATGTGGGGGTCTTTCATTCTTTCTTTCCTCTTCCACATCTGGGAATCTAAAGCCTATACAGTTCAGCCCTGAATGCAATCATGCATCTCATATATTAACTTCTCCTCATCTTTCATCTCTTACAAACTAATCTATAAGCCTATTTATCTCAAGCAAAACAATAGGGCATGCAGGATTTCAATTTCTAGAAAACGAAATGTAATTTATGTTCATGTGGGGGTCTTTCATTCTTTCTTTCCTCTTCCACATCTGGGAATCTAAAGCCTATACAGTTCAGCCCTGAATGCAATCATGCATCTCATATATTAACTTCTCCTCATCTTTCATCTCTTACAAACTAATCTATAAGCCTATTTATCTCAAGCAAAACAATAGGGCATGCAGGATTTCAATTTCTAGAAAACGAAATGTAATTTATGTTCAATTAATGAATCTTTCAATCACAGACAAGTGATGATAATTAGGCCTATACTATGCTAATATTGGCAGATAACAATATGATCAATATTTCTATTAATATAGGCCACATTCATGTGTCTTTTCAGGTCCACTTCTGGGAAGCCTACAAGAAAGAAAAACAGCAATTATTATTTTCATCTTTTTTATTATTATTATTATTATTATTATTAT
>NW_015628674.1:48436-49218 GCF_001515625.1 Sinocyclocheilus rhinocerous
CGTGATTAATCGCATCCAAAATAAAACATTTTGTTTACATATGTGTGTGTATTGTGTGTATTTATTATGTGTATATAAAGACAAACACATAGGCCTATTTACATGTATATATTTATATTCATATAAATTATATAATATCTAAATATATTTAACATATAAACGTAACATTTTTCTTAAATATATACATGCATATGTGTGTATTTATATATCTATTAATATAGGCCACATTCATGTGTCTTTTCAGGTCCACTTCTGGGAAGCCTACAAGAAAGAAAAACAGCAATTATTATTTTCATCTTTTTTATTATTATTATTATTATTATTATTATTATGTGCTGCAGTCACCTTGCAAGTACATACAGATTAATTTGTCTGTTATATATTGATCAATAAGCATCAGTGTGATCAGGTGTGATTTAACAGAACTGCAGCAAAAATATAAAACTGATCTTTGATTAGGAAAAAACCTCATCTGAGCATTTTTTCTTATATATTATTTATGAAGCAGGCAGGTTTTTACGAGTTATACTGTGATGTGTTATGTAAGGCAGCCCCTGAACAGAGCTCGCAAATACGGGAAATAACATAACTTCATAAAATCCACCTTTAATTCACAGTGTGTGGGACAGATTAGATAACACACCCAAAATAGGAGAAATTCTTCAGGAGGTTAGCTCGCATATACGGGAAATAACATAACTTCATAAAATCCACCTTTAATTCACAGTGTGTGGGACAGATTAGATAACACACCCAAAATAGGAGAAATTCTTCAGGAGGTT
>NW_015628674.1:50503-76917 GCF_001515625.1 Sinocyclocheilus rhinocerous
TATAATACAAAATGTATATATATATATTTTTAATATTAATAATGTGTGTGTGTATTAGTGCTGTCAAACGATTAATCGTGATTAATCGCATCCAAAATAAAACATTTTGTTTACATATGTGTGTGTATTGTGTGTATTTATTATGTGTATATAAAGACAAACACATAGGCCTATTTACATGTATATATTTATATTCATATAAATTATATAATATCTAAATATATTTAACATATAAACGTAACATTTTTCTTAAATATATACATGCATATGTGTGTATTTATATATACATAATAAATGTACACACATTATGTAAACAACTTATTTGGGATGCGATTAATCACGATTAATCGTTTGACAGCACTTATATATATGCCTATATTACAAAAATACATACACAATAATGATCAGTATAATTTTTTTAATATATTGGCAAAAAATGTTGTACATGATATTTAATATATAATATGATTTAAATACATGAAAAATATATTGAAAATTACGGTACTAGTAGAGTGTGTATACAGGCTGCAGAGTTGCTTCCTGCACATCTGTCGAGTGGAGCTCAAAGCGCCGCCGCTGCTGCTGCTGTATTTCCTGCTTGTGTTGAATCATGTGCTCCTGCAGCAGCAGCAGCAGCAATATGGCGGGACTGAGACACGCTGACATGCAGAAATATGACAGAAGCTCCTGCTGGGTCTGTGCTGTGTTCTTGACGCTCGCGGCTCGACTGATTGCTCAGACGGACGCTAGTGATGTGCTGACGGTGACCGACGCCAACTGGACGCTCATCCTGCAGGGCGAGTGGATGATCAAATTGTAAGTACAGTATGTGTGGTGTGATCTGATCTCATCTGATCACGAGCTGCAGGATTCATGTGTCAATGATCAGATTAATAGCGCTGCGATTCGATGACGCTTTGATCTGCCGCGCGCTGCAACAGTGTTACAATTTAAACTGAAACAATGTATCGAAATAATAACAATAACAATGTCTGCTTTGCAGTGACGTGTGTGTTGTGTTATAACCGGAAGTGTTCATAAATCTCTTTTTTGCCGCAATAATATATATAAATGCACGCAAATCGTTTCAAATCGTCATGTTATGCATTAAGCATCTATATGCACAAATAGTGTGGTTGTTATTGTGTAAATAATGGCCTACAGTGGACATGTTCACATCATCAGGGTTACATCCACCTTTAGGTTCACTATGCAGCGAGTTAAATATGTTTTATGCATGCATGTAATTGAATCGATCTGTTTCATGTGTTTTTATCAGTTATGCTCCGTGGTGTCCGGCCTGCCAGCATTTACAAACAGACTGGGAGAGTCTTGGAAGACAAAGTGAAAGTCTGGGTATATCAGTGGGCAGAGTCGACGTTACACAACAACCAGGTTTGACCATTGCTTCTTACTGTATATCATACAGTTTTGAAATTAAAATTCAAGTTTTAAGGATCTGTCTATCTATCTATGTGTGTGTGTGTGTGTGTGTATATATACACACACACTCAATAAATAATAATAATACATTTTAATATAAAATGCATATATTTTTGTATTTTTTATATATATATATATATAGGAAATACAATTAGTAATAATAAGAATAATACATTTTAATATAAAATGCATATATTTTTGTATTTTTTATATATATATATATATAGGAAATACAATTAGTAATAATAAGAATAATACATTTTAATATAAAATGCATATATTTTTGTATTTTTTATATATATATATATATAGGAAATACAATTAGTAATAATAAGAATAATACATTTTAATATAAAATGCATATATTTTTGTATTTTTTATATATATATATATATAGGAAATACAATTAGTAATAATAAGAATAATACATTTTAATATAAAATGCATATATTTTTGTATTTTTTATATATATATATATATAGGAAATACAATTAGTAATAATAAGAATAATACATTTTAATATAAAATGCATATATTTTTGTATTTTTTATATATATATATATATAGGAAATACAATTAGTAATAATAAGAATAATACATTTTAATATAAAATGCATATATTTTTGTATTTTTTATATATATATATATATAGGAAATACAATTAGTAATAATAAGAATAATACATTTTAATATAAAATGCATATATTTTTGTATTTTTTATATATATATATATATAGGAAATACAATTAGTAATAATAAGAATAATACATTTTAATATAAAATGCATATATTTTTGTATTTTTTATATATATATATATATAGGAAATACAATTAGTAATAATAAGAATAATACATTTTAATATAAAATGCATATATTTTTGTATTTTTTATATATATATATATATAGGAAATACAATTAGTAATAATAAGAATAATACATTTTAATATAAAATGCATATATTTTTGTATTTTTTATATATATATATATATAGGAAATACAATTAGTAATAATAAGAATAATACATTTTAATATAAAATGCATATATTTTTGTATTTTTTATATATATATATATATAGGAAATACAATTAGTAATAATAAGAATAATACATTTTAATATAAAATGCATATATTTTTGTATTTTTTATATATATATATATATAGGAAATACAATTAGTAATAATAAGAATAATACATTTTAATATAAAATGCATATATTTTTGTATTTTTTATATATATATATATATAGGAAATACAATTAGTAATAATAAGAATAATACATTTTAATAATAATATTTTTTATATTTTAATGATTTTTTTTATTATTATTTGTGTGTGTGTGTGTATATATATATATTAATATATGTATAGGAAATACAATAAATAGTAGTAGTACTAATCATAGTAATAATATCAATACATTTTAATAATATGCAAGTATTATTATCATTTATTGTTTTTTTATTTATACAACAAAATACATCACAATAGTTACTGGTTTATATATTGTATTTTAAATAACGATATGGTAATACATATTTTTTGTCAAAGCAAGGGAATGAAATGCAGTGCAAAAAACCCTCTTCACATTATGCAACAGCTGAGTTAAAACAAAAGACTTCAACAGTGACACTAATATTATAAAACAGGATGTGGCACATTCAAAGCCGTTGCAAAGAATTATGTGCGTATGATCCTCTCATCAGCATGAACGCCTTGTCTGCGTCCGGTCTGATCAACAGCAGTGTGTCTGGCATTTATATCAAACACTGCTGGATTGTTTGCACACAGAGCTCTTTAAGTTTAGTCATGTGGCTCGAATGAACTACTGTGGGACTTTAAAAGGAATTAGACTTTTAACACGTCCTCCTGCAGTTATTATCAGCTATATTTGATGTGTGCCATTGAGTGACATCACAAGCAGATGATGAAAGCCTTTATTATTAATACTATTATATCCAGACCCGTTTAGACGATTCCCTTTGAACGCTAATTGCATTTTAAATGCAAGCAAAGATTGCATTTAAGCGGCTAATGACGCGGAGTGTGTTGTCCTGTGCTTCCACCTGCAGCGGGGCTTGAATGGCGCCTCTCTCGTGTGTTTCTGTGGAAATCTCAGCTGGCGGGGAGAAAACGCCCATTACTGTCAGAAAGCTGTCAGGCTTTACTCTTATTACAGCGCTGCTATAGAACGCTCACCGCCTTCCCATGCCGAAGGGAATTCTTTGGCCGGTATAGGATGTGCTCGCTCTTCTATCTGTATTTCTGCATCAATATATCCGTCCTCTCTTCTTTTGTTCTGCAGGTCTGAGTGGGAGGTTTCTGGTTACAACACTGCCGACTATATTTCAGTAAGTCCTCAGATGGCTGAATTTATATTCCCTCAGGTGTTATGACAAAACTGGCTTTCAAAACGTTCTTTTAGGTTCTGTTTTTTTTAATTAAAAATAGCATGTATCAATTTCAAGTATAATATTGAACAACTCATCTCATCCACAGCGCTAAAGATGGAAATTTCCGCAAATATGTTTCATCACGGACTATTGAGGATATCCAGGCGTATGTTGAGCAGAAAAAGTGGGCGATGGTTGAGCCGGTGCCAGGATGGAAGTCGCCATCCTCTCTTCTGTAAATACAAACTTTTCTGTCTGGAAAAAAAAGGGCTGATGTGTTTGCTTACTGTATAAAATTAAGTTGTTCGAATTGAATACATTTTGTATATAACTCCTTGCTTAAAACCATTTTATTCTTTTACAGAATGTCAGGAATGGCTAATCTGTTTCGTCTTTCCGTGTGTATCAGAGTAAGAAATATTTTGCAGTTTGATCTGTGGTATTGTCAAAAATGAAAATTTGATACAAATTTGATGTATAAAAGTAACAGATTTGGAGAAATGTAGCACTGCATCACTTGCTCAGCAATGGATCCTCTGCAGTGAATGGGTGCCGTCAGAACGAGAGTCCAAACAGCTGATAAAAACACCACAAATAATCCACACCACTCCAGTCCATCAGTTAACATCTTGAGAAGACAAAAAGCTGAAACAAATCCATCAATAAGACATTTTTAACTAAAATCCAAGTCCATAATCCATAGTAATGCTTCCTCCAGTGAAAAACTGTTCTGGTGTGAATCAGGAGAGAAATCTGTACAGATCAAGCACCGTTTACAAGCCAAAACAGCTCGAAACAAATGTATGGATGGATTTTGATGAGACAACAGGACTTTTTCATTGGAAGAAGTGTTATTATGGAGTATGGACTCTTATTTTAGCAACGGTTTGAAGATCAAAACATCTTAATGATGGATTTGTTTCAGCTTTTTTCTTCTCAAGACATTAACTGATGGACTGGAGTGGTGTGGATTATTGTGATGTTTTTATCAGCTGTTTGGACTCTCATTCTGACGGCACCCATTCACTGCAGAGGATCCATTGCTGAGCAAGTGATGCAGTGCTACATTTCTCCAAATCTGATGAAGAAAAACTTGTCTACATCTTGGATGGCCTGAGAGTGAGTAAATTTTCAGCAAATTTTCATTTTCGGGTGAAACCTGTCAAGTCTGAATTTGATCTTGTCATTTTGTATTAAATATATTCCCATTTTGTCCATTCAACACAGCAAATCCACACGTACCTGACAAATACGCTCGGTATCCCTTCCTGGGGCTCTTACATGATTTTTGCCATCATTATCCAAGTCCATAATCCATAGTAATGCTTCCTCCAGTGAAAAACTGTTCTGGTGTGAATCAGGAGAGAAATCTGTACAGATCAAGCACCGTTTACAAGCCAAAACAGCTCGAAACAAATGTATGGATGGATTTTGATGTGAGACAACAGGACTTTTTCATTGGAAGAAGTGTTATTATGGATTATGGACTCTTATTTTAGCAACGGTTTGAAGATCAAAACATCTTAATGATGGATTTGTTTCAGCTTTTTTCTTCTCAAGACATTAACTGATGGACTGGAGTGGTGTGGATTATTGTGATGTTTTTATCAGCTGTTTGGACTCTCATTCTGACGGCACCCATTCACTGCAGAGGATCCATTGCTGAGCAAGTGATGCAGTGCTACATTTCTCCAAATCTGATGAAGAAAAACTTGTCTACATCTTGGATGGCCTGAGAGTGAGTAAATTTTCAGCAAATTTTCATTTTCGGGTGAAACCTGTCAAGTCTGAATTTGATCTTGTCATTTTGTATTAAATATATTCCCATTTTGTCCATTCAACACAGCAAATCCACACGTACCTGACAAATACGCTCGGTATCCCTTCCTGGGGCTCTTACATGATTTTTGCCATCATTACGCTCTTTATGGGACTGATGCTCGGACTGGTGAGTTTAAAAACATCATTTTCACAGTTTAGATGGGTTAATGTATTATTCATGCTCCAAGCCTAAAGTGAAATGCTTTACTCTTTGCATGAAAGTATCTCATGTATAAATATTCCTGCGGACGGAGCATCCGTGCTACAGATCTAAAAAGACCATTTACCAAAGGGAGCCAACAAAGTGCACTTGACTTCATCTGATGCGAGAGCTCTATGAAGCAGATCGCACAGACTGTACAGATACATGATGACTTGAATTATATAATAAAGTTTGAAAAAGAAGTTCCTACATTATACAACGGCAAGTTGTGTAACACTGGTCGATACTGAGGATCCGGTGGGTGGTTCTCGCATGTAGTGGATCAAACTTTCAAAAGTGAACTTCAGCTGCTGGGTTTGAAATAATTACTCAGTCTAATGGTAAATATATCTCAATTAGATGCTGGTTTTGATTGCTGACTGCATTTGGCCGTCCAGACCCAAGCACAGAGAAGACAAAACAGGTGAGATTAGAAACACACTTATTATTTACTCTGCACTAATTATCTGAATTATGTTTCATTTTACTTAAAATATTACAATGTAGCATAATGTTATTTGAAACTTGTATCACACTGCTTATTGCCCCCTTATTTTTTGTATCACAATAATTTAACATTAGTTAATACATTTACTAAATTGCATTAACTAACGATTAGGCTGTATACATTTGGTACCGTATTTATTAATGATAATGTTCATTAATAAAGTACAACTGTACATTGTTGGTTCATATTAGTTCAGCTGCATTAAATATGAACAGATACAACTTTTTTTTTTAATAAAGTATTATTAACACTTTAAATAGGAACTCATTCACAGAAATTATTTGAAATACTGTTGCTTATATTTTAAAATGTTAGTGAAATCATTGCAAATATTTTGAATATTTAATGCCCAATTTCAGTGTTATATTTTACATTTTCATTTTAATTTTTGTTAAATTTTTTGTCATTTTTATTTGTCTATATAGTTTGATACATTTTTTTATTTCAGTTTTGATTTTAGCTATTTTAGTACATTAAGTTAAACTAAATAAAAATGTTTCATTTTAAGTTGACGTTTATATATATATATATATATATTTTTTTTTTAATAACAGTTTACTTGAGTAGTTTAATTAATAACTCAGTCCAGTTCAACTTTACTTGGTCAATAAATTCAAGAGGTGTTATTGAACATTCTGTAATATAATGAATACTGAATCATTTCCATCTTTGTGTCTGTGCAGTTGTGATAGTGAAAGAGGAAGTGTCAGAGGAAGAGGTGGAGGACATCCTCATGGAGGAAAAAGGCACATCTGACCTGGACAACGAGAGCGAGCGAGTGTCTGGAGACGAGTCGACCGAAGAGGAAGGAGCGATGAGCGACGGAGCCGCCGCTGGCAGTGATCAGCCTCCGTCAGAGGGGGCAGCAGAGAGTTCAATGAGGAAACGCAAACCACAGGCACAAAACACTACTGAGGGAACATAATGTCACTGCATAACGCCACTGCGGTCGCCGCCAAAAACAAGAAGAAACTGCCATATCTGTAGGATATGCCAAGCAGCACCAGCTATCGGCTGATTTCTGCATCACGCATGCAGACCGTGGTTTGTCCATTCAACGATTTCCTCGCATTTTACCTGCTTCTTGCTGCGGTTCAATTCAATTTCGTTTTTAAGAGTAGTTGCTTAAAGGTGGGGTAAGTGATTTCTGGTACACTGTAAAAAATGACCGTGAATTTAACGGTAAAAGACTGTAAAAATGCTTCCGTAAAAACCTGTTAAATGGTTAACGGTAAATTCCCCTGCCCCTTATTGCTGATTGGCTACAAGTTTGTTTTGGTACTCGGCCCGAGTCAAATAATTTTATATTTTCCATAAATGGCAAAACTATAAATGCGCATAATTTTAGAATCATTTTAATGCTGAAGTTATGAATACAAAAATGTTTACGATGTATTAGGATGAATCTCTCAAAAAAAAAAAAAAAAAAAAAAAAAAAAGGGCTTATATTTCACCTAAAAAAAACTCAAGAGAAAAATACAACCTGTTAATAAATAATTAACGTTAAATTGTTCATGCCGATTAAGCACATACAGTATCACATGATCCCTCAGAAATCATTGTAACGAAGGATCATGTGACACTGAAGACTGGAGTAATGGTGCTGAAAATTCAGCTGTCCATCAAAGGCATAAATTACATTTTAAAAGATATTAAAATATAAATCAGTTATTTTAAATGATAATAATATTTCACAATATTACTATTTTTACTGTATTTTTAATCAAATAAATGCAGCCTTGGTGACTTCTTTCAAAAACATTAAAAGATCTTTATTCCAAACTTTACACAGTGATGTAATTAATGTATTTAAATATTAAAATATTTATGTATTATGGTAGTATTTCTTGTGCTGCCTCGATTTTAATAATTTTTTTTAAATTAAATTGTATAACAATTTTTTCTCTGTGACTTGTGACTCTTTATCTTTGCTGCAGTATCCTGTTTTATGCTGTAATGTAGTACAAAAATAGTGTTATAGGTATGAAAACAAATGAAAATTACAGAACTTAAAAAAAACTACTGATGCATTACAATAATGAGAATTTGGGAGAAATGTGCTTAATTGTCATGAAAATGTCGCAATGCAAAACTTATCAAAACTTTTTTTTTTGAGTGAAATATGAATGACGTGTTCTTAACAGGTTGAATGAGATTCATGCATGACAGTTGTTTTACCATGATTCCTTAATTGTTCTATAATTTCTGTAATGATAAATGCTTCCATGTTTATGTTTCACATTCCTGTGCCACAACTCAATCCCGACTGTTTTCAGAAGGAAATGTTCTTAAAGTATGATAAATATGAAGAGTATTTTTGCACTATTGCATTCATCCACACATGATGCATATAGTGTTGAATAGCACAAACTGTCCATACTCATAGTTATCATATTATCAGAGGACGCTTTGCGTACCAGGTCTCAGGATAAGTATTTCTCAGTGGTATGAAGATGTTGTTTTGTACGGTGTAGATTTGTAGTGTATTTCCCTGTAATTGCAAATTGAATTTATAATTTGCACAATAAAACTTTGACAATGTCTTTGGTATTAAAATCGGTGCAGTCTTTGACTGACGGCTCGACGGTCAATTGCCTTTCATTTTTATACTATGGACAGACTGTTTGAATCTGTGTAGCAAATAAATCTTGCTAAATCTTTTGTAAGCTGTAACCAGCAAAGAAACACACCAGCACATCTGTTCAATGTTTCTGTGTCATTTATCATATGCTGAACATCGATTGTCAATTTCATTGTATTGTGTGACAGATATTGTTAATATTGTGTAAGCGGTCCATAACTGCTGAGTTTATGTGTTCATTAAATAGTTTGACTTGATATGAAGTGTTTTGGATTTTAGTTTGTCATGTCAGCATTAAAAATGTTTTGGGTTCAAAAAGAAAGAAAAAAACTATTATTAACAATAATAATTATGATTCATTATATTATATTAATTATACTATATTAATAATTCTAATTAATAATTATAATAAATGATAATGATTATATATTAAGATTAATTAAATCAACATTTGCATCATGGTAGTAATCTTTTTTTATTTTTTTTGCTGATTTAAACAAACAAACATCTGGATGCATGACAATTACCTTAGAGAATAATTAATACAAACAATAAATACAAACAAATTCAAAAGTAAAACATCCCGATGCATTACCGTAATGAAAATTTGGGGTCAAAATGTGCTTTATTGTCAAGAAAATAATGGCACAATAATATTATAAATTAATAATTTTCCTTACAAAAAATGTAATTTATTTTTTCTCTTTTGACACAAGTACACATTGTTCTTGTCATGTTTCTGTCATATGCAACTGCTAATTCTCTGTATAATGAGTCATTTTAATGTAAATCTTTTTATTTGACCATTACACACAGACGGTGTTGATTTTTACTCAGTTGTGTGTTGGTTGTTCACATATTTTTGAGGAGAAGCCCCTATAGCTGTGACGGGGCAAAGGGACCGATGCTGGATAAACATTAGTTGAAAGACTGCAGATAGTTAACTTGAGAGAGTTAATAATTGATCAGTGGCTCTCTGATCCTGGTGAAATCCAGCAGGCTGAATCAGTGGAAACATGTCAGACTCGCTGGTGTGTGTCAGTGATTATGAGCGTCAGGCTCAGACACTTCTACCAAAGTCAGTGTTTGATTATTATTTCTCAGGAGCAGACGAGCAGCAAACTCTGCGTGATAATGTAGCAGCATTCGCCAGGTATGTGACCGTTCATCATCATATGAACAGCATTTGATCTGACAAGCTTTTATGACAGAGAAGACATGCAAAGATCTCAAGATCAACCTGAATCCTATACTGAAGAGAATTAGTTCAATTACAAATCATGCATCTGACCTTATGTGCTAACAAACTGCTAATTGATATATTAAGAACTCTATTATGTTTAGAACCATCTAAAATGAGTGGTGTGACTTTGTAGTTAAAGATCTGGCCTTGTAACCCAAGGGTTGAAGGTTCAAAGCCCAGATGATATGATTCCATTGAGCCCTTGAGCAAAACACGTAAGCGCATGTTTCTCCAGGCGCAAGACAAACATATTCTCAGCTGATCGGGTTATGAAAGTGTCTGCTAAATGAACAACACAATGACAGTTAAAAAAAGAACCAACTATTATCTGATAGCAACAAAGAAATCGTCTCAGGTTACTTATGTAACCATGGTTCCCTGAGTAGGGAACGAGACACTGCGTCCTCTAGGGGTCGCTATGGGGAACGCCTCGTCGTGAACCGTGTCTGAAGCATACATTGAAAAAACACCAACTCGTTGGCCGGCGACAGCCATGACGTCACTACCGGTGCGACTATAGTATAAATAGGCGACGGGAGCTACACATCATTCACTTCTTCGTCTGAAGCTTGCATCCGCAGGGTATCTGCACAGCAACACCTTAGCAACCCCATAACATTCTAACAACAACTCAGAATGCTTATAAACCACATCGCAACATCCTGGCAACCACTTAGAACTTAGCAACAACATAACGTTCTAACAGCACCTCAGAATGCTTAGAAACCACATAACAACACCCTGGCAACTGCATAGCAACACCTTAGCAACCACATAATGCTCTAACAAACTCTAGATGCTTTAATACTATAAAGGCATAAAAAATTGCAATATCTACAATAAAGCAACTTCATTTACATTTTTCTAGTCAAACAGATGCTGCATTGTAAACATTACAGTTTAGATTTAATGTATGATAAAGAAACCTCACAAGAACTATAAAGAAAAACTGATCATATTAACTCCTTTCACAATTCTCGTGAGGTTTCTTAAAGGGGTCATATGATGCTTTTTTAAAGATCATTATTTCGTCCTTTGAAAACCGAAGCGCTCACTGAAGAGCTTTATGTATTTATGGAAACAAATCTCTCTCGTACAGTAGATCACGCCACTCGTGGGGATTCATACTTGCCGCTTCAGCTCCGTCAACACTCGCTACATTATGCTTTTTATGTGGGGAAACATTCAGATATCAGCAGTTCTACAGATACGCCAGCAGTAGCCCACTATAAAAATGCCCTCCTGAAAGTAAAGCCTTCCTGCTCCGGATCCCACGAGGTGAATTACGGCAATTAGAAATCCAAAAAAGTATCACGGCCTCACCATATATTTCAGCACAACTGCCTCCGTTTCCATCAGCAGTGACACAACATGAACTTCATCTCAACCCTCCCGGAGACTTTCGCTCGGCCCCACAAATCAAAGCGCAGCAGAGGCAACAAGGTGCCATTTGAGCGCGAGCTCTGCTGTTTGGATAAAAACCCGGCTCAGTTTTCATACACTGATCAAAAACAACACTCGCAGGACTAATTCCATTTTGCACTCTTGATTTTTTTCCCCCCAGGATGGCCAATTTCGAGACCCCTGATTTAGCCTTCTCCTCAAAAGAGGGTTACGGGGAGGACAGCGGCCTGGCGGTGTATGTAACTCAGGCCATAGATGCCACGGTGAAGTGGGACGACATCGCCTGGCTGAAGAGAATGACCTCGCTGCCTGTGGTGGTCAAAGGAGTTTTGACAGGTGAGCCATCCTGCCGTGTTTGGGGACTGGAGGAGCTGTAGTGTCATGTGTGCTTGTGTCCGAAACTGTGACTTCACAGGATTCAGATAGGCTTCAAATAGGCTTCAAATGAGATAACCAAACAAAGATTTAGTGGCAATGCAATGCAACAAAATATATTTGTAATTTTATTAAAGTATTTAAATAAAATAAAAAAAAATTATTAAATACAATATTGCACTCACATCATCTGTGGTTTTGTCTGAAAGCTGTCCAGACTTCCAGTGCACCATAAAATCACGTCTAAAGATCTAAAACAAATTAAAGTCAGCTTTTGAGACAATCAAACAAAGATTTAGTGGCTATGTTTAAAATAAAATAAAATAAAATAAAATAAAATATTTATGTATTTGTTTTGTTTGTTTGTTTGCATTTCCAAAACCCAAGGTCACTTTATAAAGTTAGATAAAGGGGGAAAAATAGACATATAGCAAACATCCATAACAAAGTATATATAATAAAGTAAATATGATCAACTATAATATGAATAAAATAAAATATTAAATAAAATAAAGTGAAAATATAACAAATATAAAATAAAAAACAATATGAAATAACAAAAAAAATACAAATATAAAATAAAGTTTAAAAAAAATACGTTGAATTTAGAGATGTGTATGAGTACATTTACACCTTTAAACAATTCCATCAGACATCATTTCGATTCTTTCCATAAAATGCCAAACTTGCACGCATAGGATTGTGGGATATCTTAGGCACTGAAGGACAAACCTGTTCTGCCTGCAAAAAGTGGCCAAATACATGCATGTTATGAAAACATTACATATTTAAAAAGTGAAAACTTACACTAGTACACTAGCTGACCTCAAAGCCAATAGACATGAAATAAAGCCATGAAGGTCCACTTTGGATTTCATTAAGTCTGTACATAATGTCTTCTCTCTCTCAAACCGCCTCACTTGCCTGCACCCTTAAAAATAAAGGTCTTATGGAGATTAGTAACATTCTTGATGTTGCATTATAGGTTTTTAAGATCATATTATTAATTAATGGAACAGTACAGTTTTTTCCTATAGAACTACAGAATTAAAGTTCTGACTCTAAATGGAACCTTTATGCTTAAGAATGTGGAATGCTCACCCTCACTGATACAGAATGACACATCTGCATAACCTAATCAAAACAAAGCGGCCGGTCGACCCCGTCTGTCAGCGAGGGGCCGCTAATTAAAGATAATGTGCCATTTATCTCCTGAGAGGAAAAAGCAGTCAGTCTGTGAGCACTGAGGTTATCTCAGAAACGTCTAGAAGCTTTACTGCTGTTATTGTGTCTTCAGATAAACTTTTATCTTCTCTTTGGCTCTGGAAATGGCACATTCTGTAAATAAAAGAGTCAAAACACACACACACACACACAATCTTTTCATTTCAGCGCAGACCAAAGGATTTAAATGTGTTCCCTGACAAACTCAGAAATGTATGTTGAGTGGGGGAGTAATTGGGGAACACCATTAGTTAGTTTAGCTCATGTGTGGAACATAATTCTCCTTGAAAAGTGCATTCCTGTTGGCCTCGGCTGAAAGGAAAACGGCATTTAATCATTTTCGGGATTTTTCCGAACAGAACAGACTTGGAGAAATTAAATTACACTATGTAAAGCTAATTTTTCACCTTTTCTGAAGTTGCTTTCCTGTGCAAAAATCAGCATCTTGATGCTATTTATGAGCAATAGTTTCCTAAATGAGTAAATGCAATAGCAACCGAAATGCTTGGAATAAAAGTTTTAAATGAATAGTTCACCCAAAAATGAAAATCAGTTTACAGTTTACTCACCCTCAGGTCATCCAAGATCTGGATGAGTTTGTTTCTTCATCAGATCTGGAGAAATGTAGCATTCCATCACTTGCTCAGCAATGGATCCTCTGCAGTGAATGGGTGCCGTCAGAATGAGAGTCCAAACAGCTGATAAAAACATCACAATAATCCACAAGTAATCCACACCACTCCAGTCCATCAGTTAACATCTGGAGAAGACAAAAGCTGCATGTTTGTAAGAAACACATGCATCATTAAGGTGTTTTTAACTTCAAACCATTGCTAAAATACAAGTACATGATACATAACGCTTCCTCCAGTGAAAAAAGTTGTCTCATCTGAATCAGGAGAGAAATCTGCACAGATCAAGCTCCGTTTACAAGTCAAACCAGTCCAAAACAGCTCTATTGTGGCTGGATTTTGATGTGAGAGACAACAGGAGATGAACTTTTTCACTGAAGGAAGCATTATTTTGGATTACGGACTCGGATTTTAGTCGAAAGCAATGGTTTGAAGTTAAAAACGTCTTAATGAAGGATTTGTTTCTTACAAACAAAGCGGTGTGGATTTCTTGTGGATTATTGTGATGTTTTTATCAGCTGTTTGGACTCTCATTCTGACAGCACCCATTCACTGCAGAGCATCCATTGGTGAACAAGTGACGGAATGCAACATTTCTCCAAATCTGATGAAGAAACAAACTCATCTACATCTTGGACGGCCTGAGGGTGAGCACATTTTTGCATGAACTCTTTATTTAAATCCAGATAAAGGCAGCTTTGCATACCATAATTGCAATGTAACAGTTTCCTCCGTGCAAAAGGTTTTGGCTCCAAATTGCAGAATGAGAAAAGGCAAAACTGCTTCAGAAGAACCGCAGTAATTAATGTTCTGCTCATGGTGAATCTCGTCGTTTTAGCTGAAGATGCCAAAGAAGCGCTGAAGTATGGGGTGGATGGAATACTTGTCAAACCACGGAGCAAGACAGCTTGATGGAGTTCCAGCCACCGTAAGTGTCTGTTGAAGAAATGAGGCATTATTGTTCTCCACAGACCTCCAACCCACAAGTCCTCTTTGCAAACTATCCTCTGCGGCCTGTAAATTGCATCTTTGATAGTGTGGAATACGGTCCCTGGTTTGCCGAAGTGGACGCCAAACAAAGGTTTGGATGCAACCTCAAGTTTTATGAGCGCATAGTGGTCTCCAAAACTGAAGAACGTCAACTGAGCGTGAAGAGCGTTCTGAATATAGATACAGAGATGGTGTATCTGCTCCAGGTCTTCCAACACTTGCGTTTTATGTTATGATCTATAATTAGTGCTGATGATGATTTATTGAAACTCTATCCTTCTAGAAGTTTCTGTGATAACCAGTTTTGGTGATACAATATACTGTAAGACAAGAAACATAAGAGTAAGTTTAGATACTGAAAATGCATTGGTTTGGAATAATTCATATTTTTAATGTTTTTGAAACAAGCCTTTTCTGCTCACCAAGGCTGCATTTATTTGATCAAAAATACAGTAAAAACAGTAATATTGTGAAATATTTTTACCTTTTAAAATAGCTGTTCTCTATGTTAATATCTGTTAAAATGTAATTTATTTCTGTGATCAAAGCTGAATTTTGAGCATAATTACGCCAATCTTCAGTGTCACGTGATCCTTCAGAAATCATTCTAATATGCTGATTTGCTGCTCAAGACACATTTCTGATTATTATCAGAAATAATGTGAAAGCTGTGAGACTTTTTTTTCATGATTCTTTGATGGAAGAACAGCATTCATTTGAAACAGAAATCTTTTGTAACATTATACATGTATTTACTGTCACTTTTGATCAATTTAATGCATGTTTACCCCACATTTTTGAATGGTAGTGTAACGAATCAGTCCACTGAAGGCGAGCGTAGTGAGAACCCAAGTGAAGTTTATTTACAGGTGATCCAAACTCCAAACATAATCCAAACAAAATACACAGACTAGAGACACAGACTTGACTTGGCGAGGCATGAACAGACTTGACTAGGCATGAGCAGACTTGACGTGGCATAAACAGACTAGACTCACCGACAGCGGGTTACAACTTCAATACACGACCAGGCACAATGACAACATGATGGCTACTTATAACAGACAATGAGGGTCACATGACAAGAACAAACCAATGGGAAACAAGACACATGACTAAGACAACCAATCAGAACAAGAGGCGTGAAACTGCTGGGTTCATTGTAGTGGTCGTGTATTCTGTAACGAATCAGTCCACTGAAGGCGAGCATAGTGAGAACCCAAGTGCAGTTTATTTACAGGTGATCCAAACTCCAAACATAATCGAAACAAAATACACAGACTAGAGACACAGACTTGACTTCACGAGGCATGAACAGACTTGACTAGGCATGAGCAGACTTGACGTGGCATAAACAGACTAGACTCACCGACAATCATAGTTTTCACAAAAATATGAAGCAGCACAACTGTTTTGTTACATTGATAATAATCAGAAATGTTTCTTGAGCAGCAAATCAGTATATTTCTGAAGGATCATGTGACACTGAAGACTCATGTAATTAGTCATATCTGAAGAGTAATGGTGCTGAAAATTCAGCTTTGATCATAGCAATTAATTACATTTTACTATATATTCACATAGAAAAGTTATTTTAATTATTTTTTACTGTATTTTTGGTCAAATAAATGCAGCCTTGGTGAGCAGAAGAGACTTCTATTAAATTAAATTAAATTAAATTAAATTAAATTAAATTAAATAAATTTAAATCAAATAAAATAAAATCAAATTATTATAATGTTAGTTAGTTATTTGAATTGATTTAAAGTAAAACAAAAGTATTTATTTTATAACAAAAAATAATTACAAGAAGGAGAAACTATATTGAACTATACATTTAAAAATATTTTAAAATAAAATATAAACAAATTAAATAAATGCAGATTAACTACAGTAGTGGGATTGTTCTGTATTTAATTTTTTTTTCTGTATGTTGTCTTCTGGCAGGCTGTCGCTCACTAAAGGAAGTCAACAGATCCCTTCTGAGAAGATTTGAATTCATTTCAAGGATCTATTGAGCAGAACTGTTGCATGCTGGGAGATTTCATGTGTGCCAGTGACTGGACCGACTTGTGTAATTCAAATGAACCCAGAGGATTTGGGCACGACAGATTTAGCATCATGAATAAAACATTTGTGTAAGTCATTCGTGTAAAAGTTTGAATAAATGCATCAAAAGCATGTGGTTTGTACAGACGTACTGAGCCTGACAGCAGTAATCCTTCCTGTTTACTGGAAGCAGGCAATGTTTAGTAACCCAAACCAGTTTTGTGACTCTTCCAGTTTTCTTCACTGTCCGGACACTGGGAACAAAATGAAGAGGATATTTAAAGGCATATTACATCTAAACATGAACCAGGGTTATTATACTAAAAACTAAAACTTTAACTAAAAACATTAAAATTGGTGAGCAGAAGAGACTTCTTTCAAAAACATAAAAAATCTTAAATACTCCAAACGAGTGTATAACTGAGAATGCAGGGCAATCTTTGAGCAATAACATACAGTAATGTGATGGAGTATGTCAGTGCAGATTGACGTTCTGCCTGCGGTTGTGGAGGCTGTAGAAGGAAAGGTGGATGTCTTCATGGACGGAGGTGTTCATAAGGGCACAGATGTGCTGAAGGCTCTGGCTCTGGGAGCAAAGGCAGTGTTTGTAGGGAGACCTGTTCTGTGGGCGCTCGCTTGCGAGGTGAGACACAGTTAATATTGAATTACTGGACATGCATGTTAGTTCTCAATGTCTAACCGGACATCAAACTTTCTGTCTTCAGGGTGACAAAGGAGTCAGCAATGTTCTCCAAATACTGCGCAAGGAACTTCACCTTGCATTGGCGCTGACAGGTATTTGTATTGGTGCTTACAGGTACCGTATTGTCCCGAATATAAGACGATATTTTTTTCTTGGAAATACATCTGAAAAAACGCGGTCATCTTATATTCAGGGTCTAGACTTTGACATGTCAATAATACACCCACAACACTATGAAGAGGATATTTAAAGGCATATTACATCTAAACATGAACCAGGGTTATTATACTAAAAACTAAAACTTTAACTAAAAACATTAAAAAAAAACATTTTTGTTGCTTGAAATAAAATATTGAAAAACCTTAAACTTTATTATTGGAAATTATCATAAAAAAAAAGAATATAGAAGCTCATTTCCATGACTGGATTAAAACAAAACATACATACATACATAAAAGTTTAAAAAAAGAAAACTAATAAAAATGACAAAAACACAACAAAATTACTAGAACATTAACTAAAATTAAAATGGATAATATAAAATATGGAAGCTCATTTCCGCAACAGGACTAAATAAATAAATAAATATTTAGAATTAAATTCAGAATTTCAAAATATAAACTTGCAATTCTGAAAAGAAAATTCTGAATTGTGAAACAGAAAATCTCAATTGCGAGGAAAAGGTCAGAATTGCGAGATAAAAAGTCACAGTTACATTAAAAAAAAATATATATATTCCATGGTGGGGAAAAAAAAAACACTTTTTTTTTTAATCTGTAATTTCATAATTGTGAGGAAAAAACTAAAACTTTTCCTCATAATAACATTTTTTTATTTTTTTATCCTGTGGCGGAAAAAGGCTTCCATAAAAGAAAACCTAATTATTATTAAAACTATTATTAAAGACTTAAATAACATATAACATGAACTCATTGTCATGTTGCAGCTGTTTTCCACACAAAGATGCATACGGTAATAAAAATGTGATTTTTGAGTGAGCTAACCATTTAATTAATGCCAGAGCATTTGTCACACAGTAATATATTTCCACTAAAAGAAACAACCGTAAATAATTACTTCATGATTTATGTTAATGCACTTTTTCTTGCATGCACATGAAAACCAAAAAAAGATTTCCCCTTATTGTACTTGTCATTTGCATTTCTCTCTTTGCTTACAGTGCTGTGAATGGTTTCACTGCAGCGAGTTTCTCATGAATATGCATTCTCCCTCCACGGGGCCCGAAAGGCAAACAGGATTGTGAGAGGTTCAGAAAGGTCACACACAAGGCATGGGGATTTCTTTACTAGCTCTTTCCATGACTGAACCACAGGACCTGAATGAAGCCATTATATGCATTGACTCTCCGCAGGAAAACAAACTTTGTCAGGGTCTGTTCATTAGCACCAAACACTTTGTTTGAACCTCCTACTTGTGTGCAGGGGCCAGAAAGGGGAAGTGAGCTCCTGCTGAAATCAAACAAAACCTACACTTTATGAGAGGTTTTGCATTGTTTGCGTGCAACCTAGATACTTAGATGATAAACGTACAGTGGCTCCAAATGGTTTTGCATTAGATAAATAATTTATAATCAATTGCATATGCATGCAAATGATGCAATCTCTTGCTTTGCTGCTTTGTTATCCAATGCAATGTTTATGCGTTTTTAAATGTGACGTGTGCATCCAAAAGCATGCAAATGATGCCATTTTTGCATCTTGCTTTGATGCTTTGTTATTAAATGCAATGATATTTAGACATTTTTCCAAATACATTTTCATTAACGCATGCTGAAATCTGCAATAAATGAATTTCTTCCTCAGGACTTGTTTTTCAATGCAAACATCTAAACATTCTTCAATCATGACACATTTACTTGAGAAGTAAAACTGCTTAAGATATTAAGTCTTGTTTTATGAAAAATATATCAAAATTTAGTTTTTGCTTTAAATAAGAACAAATATCTTCCTATGGAGTAAGAAGAAAAAAAACTTGCTTACTCTCTTTGAATTAAGTTTCTCTTTCTGACCCCACTGGCAGATGTTTTTCTTGTTTTAGGCATAAACTCGCTTCATTTTGATAGTTTTTTTGGAAACAAGACTTAATATCTTAAGTCATCTCACGTACTTGTATCTTGATTTACGAATGTTTCGAACATTTATACAGCAGAAGTAGTCAAAAATACTGAGGGAAAAAAACTTTTTTTGCAGTGTTCACTTTTGATTCACTGAAAAACGCACATGCCTGTTGATCTTCAGCCGTCATATCACTAGTGCTGACGCAGCAGGTCACCAGTTATCTCAATATAACCTCGTCTGCAGGCCACAGAAAAAGAGCTGCACTGAAGGATATCATTTTGAAACACTGTGTGGCCATGAAGAATCTGAGCGAAAAGCGCCCGCATCACACAGCTGTTATTCTAATTTGTTGGAGCGTTTGCAAATAGCACCGAGACCGCATCACCCATAAAAGTTAGCAGAGGTTTTGCTTAACAAGGCGCTTTTGTCTGACCAGAGGAGGGCACTTGTTCAAACACACAAACCAAAGTGAAGAAAACAAAAGTGGCTCATCGAGAGAGAGAAGGAACGTTCTGCTCTCATGTCACCAGCCCTGCATGCAGATACTCAGAATGGAATACTACTATTTTTGCAACAGTACTGTGGCAATAGAATGTCTAGATGAATTACTACATACACTGTAAAAAAAAAATCCGTAAAATTTACGGTAAAAAAACGGCAGCTGTGGTTGCCGGAATTTTACCGTAAAAAATACGGTAGCAACGTTTTAGGTTTTACGGTTGTAACTTAAATTTACAGTTAAATTCACGGTCATTTTTTACAGTGATGTAAAAATGTGCATTATACAACCAAAGCACGCTGTGTGTGAGATAATGCATCCCATAATGCAATTCACTCAACCTGATCTTACATCTCCAGTGCAGTGTTGTTATTGTTAACTGAAACTATTAAAAGGTTTTGTTAATTTTTTTAAATTGAATTGAATAATCTGAAATAAAATATAAATATTAGATGAAATATAAAATATGATACAATATTATAATACAAAATATTAAAATAATATACAAATCTGAAATATTAAAATAATGTTAATTAAAATTATTCATGTTAATTTGTTTTAAAATTGAAATAAAGCTGAAATAAAATAAAATATAAATATTAGATGAAATGTAAAATTATAAAATATCAAAATAATACAAAATATTAAAATTAAAAAAATAAATTAAATAATGTAACACTATAAAATATTAAAATAAGTTAAACTACAATAATAATGTAAAAATATAAACATATACTGTTTAACACTGAAATGTAACTGAAAATAGGTTTGTTGTAGTACTAAAATCACTAAATGTAAAACTAAAAAAAAAAAAATCAAATAAAAGCATGATTTTTTTAAAATAACAAATGCACATAACAAAATTGCTAAAACTATCATTAAAATAAAAACTGAAAATACATAAACAAAACCCAATTCAAAATATTAATGAATACTATAATGATACATAAATAATAATAACATTAGTACTGTGTGATGAATAAACCGTAAGTGATATCAGCTCAAAGATATTTTATTTAAAATCTTTAACTACAGAAACAAAATGAATATAAGTATATAAATGTGACCCTGGAGCACAAAACCAGTCATAAGGGTCCATTTTTAGAAATTGAAATTTATACATCATCTCAAAGCTGAATAAATAATCTTTCCATTGATGTATGGTTTGTTAGGATTGGACAATATTTGGCCGAGATACAACTATTTGACAATCTGGAATCTGAGGGAGCAAAAAAAAATCTAAATATTGAGAAAATCGCCTTTAAAGTTGTCCAAATGAAGTTCTTAGCAATGCATATTACTAATCAAAAATTAAGTTGTAATATATTTATGGTAGAAAATGTACAAAATATCTTCATGGAACATGATCTTTACTTAATATCCTAATGATTTTTGGCATAAAAGAAAAATCAATAATTTTGACCCATACAATGTATTTTTTGGCTATTGCTACAAATATACCCCAGCGACTTAAGACTGCTTTTGTGCTCCAGGGTCACAAATAATAATGTGATATGTTTCACCCAGATTATTCTATGACGTATAAATATAAATATTTTCATTTCATATTTAGTGGTAAATCATCACATTTACTAGTTACGGATTTGAACAAACCCCTAATTGTAAGTATAAACTTCACAATTATTTGCGCTTGTGAAATAAGGCCTTGGATTTGTGGAGCCGTGACCTGGCTGGCAAACACGTGTCTGTTTCTGAAATACAGTGTCTGGCCGCAGCTTTAGCTTGGGTTTGTGCGCGCTGAAGTCAGTGTGGGACAGGGTGTGTCCCGCTGAGCCTGCGCTTGTTGTGACACAGCAGAGATCTGCACCTGTGTGTCTAGACAGAGACTCGCTCTCCTGGACCACAGCCCGGCGCTTCTCTGAGGACAGAATAAGAGATTGCTTATTTCTCACGAGTTTTCACATATGATTTCATTCCTCTTTGTTACAAGAGAACATAAATCATGGATAAAGTGACTATAAGAAATGCTGAGAGCATAACTCACTAGAGTGGTGGTTGCCTGTGTAAAACTCGCTGAGTGCTGCGAGTGGTTGCCAAGGTGTTGCTATGCAGTTGCTAGGGTGTTCCAGGAAGTGCTTGCCCGTGCAAAACTCGCCAACATGATTCTATGGTGTTCTATACGTTCTTAGGGCGTTGCTATGGTGTTGCTAAGCTGTTGCTAGGGTGTTCTGGGCAGTTACTTTGTGTCTGTCAACGCAAAACTCATCACCATGCTAGAGTGTTACTATGTGGTTGCTATGGTGTTCTGTATTTTCATAGGTGTTGCTATGTGGTTGCTATGGTGTTCCATGCATTCTTAGGGTGTTGCTATGTGGATAATAGTTTTCTGTGCATTCAGGGTGCTTCTATACGGTTGCTAGGGTGTTTTGGGTAGTTAGTCCATTCAAAACTCACCATTATGATGCTAGGGTGTTGCTATGTGGTTGCTATGGTTTTCTATGCATTCTTAGGGTGTTGCTATGTGGTTGCTATAGTTTTCTATGCATTCTTAGGGTGTTGCTATGTGGTTGCTATGGTTTTCTATGCATTCTTAACGTGTTGCTATGTGGTTGCTATGGTTTTCTATGCATTCTTAGGGTGTTGCTATGCAGTTGCAAGGGTGTTCTGGGTAGTTACCAGAGCATGTTTGTCCATGCAAAACTCGTCACCATGTTAGGGTGTTTCTACGTGGTTGCTATTGTGTTTTATTTGTTCTTATGGTGTTGCTATGTGGTTTCTATGCATTTTTAGGGTGTCGCTATGTAGTTGCTTGGGTGTTCTGGGATGTTACCAGGGTGTGTGTGTCCATGCAAAACTCTTCACCATGTTAGGGTGTCACTATGTGGTTGCTATAGTGTTCTTTGTTTTCATGGGTGTTGCTATGTGGTTGCTATGGTGTTCTATGTGTTCATACTGCATTGCTATGTAGTTGCCAGGGATTTCTGGGTAGTTACCAGGGCGTGTTTGTCCATACAATACTCACCACTATGATGCTAGGGTGTTGCTATATGTTTGCTATGGTGTTCTATGTGTTCTTAGAGCATTGCTGTGTGGTTGCTATGGTTGTTGTATGCATTCTTAGGATGTTGCTATGCTGTTGCTATGGTGTTCTATGTGTTCATAGGGCGTTGCTAGGAAGTTGCTAGGGTTTTCTGGGTAGTTATTAGGACATGTTTGTCCATGCAAAACATGTCAGCATACTAGGGTGTTAGTATGTGGTTGCTGTGGTTTTCTATGCATACTTATGGCATTGCTATGCAGTTGCTAGAGTGTTCTGGTTAGTTACCAGGATGTGCTTGCCCATGCAAAACTAGCCACCATGATACTAGTGTGTTGCTATATGGTTGCTGTAGGGTGTTCTATGCATTCTTAGGGTGCTGCTATGCAGTAGCCAGGGTGTTTTGGCTAGTTACCAGGACGTAGTAGCCCATGCAAAACTCGCCACCATGATGCTATGGCATTCCATGCGTTCTTAGGGTGTTGCTATGTGGTTGCTAGGGTGTTGCTATGCATTCTTAGGGTGTTGCTATGCAGTTGCTATGGTGTTGCTATGCATTTGCCAGGGTGTTCTGGGTAGTTAAGAGGGCGTGCCTACCCATGCAGAACTCACCTCAATGATGCTAGGGTGTTCTGTGCATTCTCAGGGCATTGCTAGGTGGTTGCTAGGATGTTCTATTCAAAAAGCAAATGAGATATTGTTTGAACACTAAAGATGTAGGCAATACACCTCTCAAAAGTATCTCTTTTAGTCTGAGATGCCAACCAAAACAGTCTAACATGCATAAAAATATACAGCACATACAAATACTAAATAAATAAAATTCACAAATGATTCCAAACTACTTCCACTGAGATCGTTTCAATGCATTTCAATTTGCTTCTCCATTAGAAATACTGTGGCCAGTGCTGGGTAGATTACTTACAAACTGTAGTCTGTTACTGATTACAGATTACATGATGAAAACTGTAGTTAGTGATGTCATCTAGGTTACTCATTTTAGGTAATGTATTCTGACTACTTTTTAGATTACTAATAGATTACTTTTTTACTAAATTTGTTTTAACATTGTCTTTGAATATAGTCAAAGCTGGATGTGTGACACGCAGTAGGATTTTTAAAAGGAAATTTTAAAAGAGGAAAAAATAAGAATTAGGGAGAATCAATAAATGATGAATAGTTTACTGCCATTGCGTACATAATATGTAACCATGTAATCCATAAAAACGTAACTGTAGTCTGATTGTGAGTATTTTCAAATGTAACATACCCTAATTACAAGTACTTAATTTTTGGAATCTGATTACGTAATCCAAATTGCATGTAATCATCTACTACCAAGCCCTGGCTGTGGCCAAATGAAGATATCTTAGAAGAGAGTACAGTTATGCTGCCTACCTTTTGGAACACGCTTCACTCAAATGAGACCTACGTAGAGTCTAAAAATCTGCTCCCTACTGACTGGCTCATCAAGCACGAGATTCCAGTCATATATCCAGAAGAGGGCAATGTTTAGCTTCTCATCTGTGAAAAAACGTCTGTCTGATTATTGGGTTTCCCCTGTAAAGACAAGCACATTATTATTTAAAACAACTGTTCTGCATCGAGACAAACATCTTTTCCTCATTGTTCAGAAAACATCTTTGCAGGATGCGATTAATGCGCTCCGAATTAATGCTGTGGTGTGGGATTAAACAAATCTACATTAAACACAAAAGAAACAAACCTGACGTGCAGATCGTGGAGTTATACCCTCATTAAATGTCAACAAATGCATCTGATTAACTCTTTTATTGCTCTTTCAAGCCCAACTGTTGATGGAAAATCAGCCGAGTTAAAAGATCTGGCATGGGCGATACGGCAAACAGAACAAGGCAGTTCCTTCCTGTGGCACAGAATGTAATGGCCTGGAAAACCATATCAATGTGCAAGTAATTACTCCATCATACTTCCCACAGTAGTCATCTGCCCGGGGATCAGGCATGATTGTTAACCCACCAGAACTGATCTCAAACTAACACTCAGGGTCACTAAAACAACTTTGGACTGACACTAACGCACGGCCGTCAAGATGGTCTCGACACGTAGGGCATCTATGAGGAGAAACGAGAAGGGGAATAAGAAAAACAAACAGTGCATGCTGTGATTTCATACGTTTAGGGGCAGCTCTGCTTCTGAAGCCTTCCCACGTGTTTCGCCGCTCTGGCTGCAAGGGAATACTAGCTCACTGTATACTGCATACTTATTTTTATTTTATTTTTTTAAATACTACGTGCAACTGTGTATTATGCAATTCTGTAGCTAAAAAAAAGACAAGGTCATGGGTTCGATTCCCAGGGAGTGCATGAACTGATGTACCTTGAATGCAATGCAAGTCGCTTTGGAGAAAAGCATCTACAAAATGTATGAATGCAAATGTAATGCAAACAGTATCCCAGCTAACGAGGAACATTCTGACAAGGTTATCTCAAATATATGAACAAATGTTCTTCCAGTAATGTTAATAGAGCATTTGTTCAGAGTTAACTGGTCTTTACTAATATTCTCTAAACATTAGCACAAACATGTTATTTGTACATCATTCATGGAATGTTTTAGTTCTGAAACATTTAGTGGTAAGTTCATTTAATGTTTTTTTAAATGTTACTATTTGTTTCAGTGTTCAGAGAACATTCAAAAACAACATTCCAATAATGTTTGCATGTTCCCTTAAAGTTCTTATAACCAAGAAAAAACATTTTTAAAAGATTTAGGTTTTGAACATTTAGAAAGCATTCATAATTTAATGAAAAATTAGCAAAAAGTTCTTAGAATATATATTTTTTGAGTTGGGGAGTTGTCTGGTCTTTAATAATGTTCTCAAAACGTAGTTGCAAAAATGTTATTTATACATTATTCATGGAACATTTTATGTCCGAGACTAGTTGGATGTTTATCTAACATTTTTTAAATGTTACTACTTGTTTCAAAACATTCAGAGAACATTCAAAAATAACATTCACATAATGTTTGCATGTTCAACATTCATTTGTATGAATTCGTATGAACACGCTCAACATTCGTATAACCAAGAAAGAAACGTTTTTAAAACATTTAAAAATGAGAACATTCAGAAATAACATTTTCATAACTTAATAAAATGTCGTAACTTAATAACATTCTTAGACCATATTTGTGTTAGCATATTTGTTGTTCAGAGAACATTCAAAAGCAACATTTCTATAATGTTTGCAAAATTCTACATTAATTCTAAATGAATTCTAAATCTCACCC